>NC_137457.1:277162486-277762486 GCF_964235325.1 Thermobia domestica | reverse complement strand
GAGAGCCGGAAAATGTGACGTCACAGTTCACCCAGTTGGAAATGACTAACGTGGACAGTAGCATAAACATCTAGTTATTGGAAAACATCTGCATGTCTGTACTCGGCGGTGGCCATTTTGACGAACACTTTAGGGGAATTAACAGAATCTAAGACGCTACTGTCTTCTTATTGTTGTACGCGATTAGCAAGAAGTGCTTGCTATTGCTACAGAGAAATTTAGTGCAATGTCGACGGAAGATTATCATAACTTTATCATAAAGATACATGCCCAGCCAACACATTACAACTACTACTTTCTGAACGAAGTTGTTCGACTGATGTTAGAGACACGGAATACAGTAGAACCGCTCGCCAAACGGTGACAGGAATCTCATTCGATCTGTCAGAGAGCGATGCTAGTGGGGAGGTCAGCGATATATCGAAGTTCGATAGGGGCCCCGAGTGTGATGACCAGATGGCTGGGAACGAACATCTTGGAAACAGAGCGATTTGTCGGATGATGCCGAGTTGTTGTTGTTGTGTCTTTCGCAAGTAGGAAAGGAAGATAAAACCACCACCAAACCACAAGGCATGAAACAGCCACACATCATTAAAAATATATATATATATATATATCGAATGTCGTAGACTGTCTACGTTCGTACAATCACGCTAGGGCGCAAATGGTGGCACAATTAGCAGCTAACACAGTGTGTCTTAGCACACAGTTAACCGAACACTGTTAAATATAGACCTCCACAGCCAATGTCTCATACGTACACCAATGTTAACCATACGGCATCATCTATAATGACAGGAATGTGCACGTGTCCATCGTCATTCAACCGCAAAGATTGCAAAACATTGCATGGTCCGATGAATCACGATACTGCCATCAATAACATCAATAGCAGGATCGTCTTGAAGAGCTTACTCGAGACGTGAGCATTAGGATAGGGTTGTCATATTTCAAAAATTAAAATCCGGGACGGTACTCTGCATACGCCCCCTCCCTCATAACATTCTATTTAAGAAAAAAAATCAACATTTTCACATTGTTGTCTCTTCATACCAAAAATATCAGTTAGGGATTATTGATTAAAATATTTCAGAAGCAAGATGCAGATTGAAACAGAGTACTAAAGATAGCATAAGATTGAGTAGTAAAATCTTTTGTCCCTGTCTCAATGAAACGAATGTTTCGTTCAGTATCAAAGTAGTTAAGTCGTGAACTTAATTGAATCCATGTTTTATGTATTCAGTTTTTTTCAACTTTTCAATTGCCAAACTCAGAAGTTGAAGAGAATAATTATATACCTAATCCTGTGAAAAATGAAACTACAGTATTGTCTTTATTTCTTCTTCGCCGAAATCCGGGACATTTAAGTGTCTCGCGAAATATTTTCAGGACACCGGGACGCAGATCTCAATTCCGTGATAATCTCGGACTTTTCGGGACGAATGGCAACCCTACATTAGGATGAAGAAAGGTCGTTGATTGCTCTATTAAGATTTGGGAAACCTTCACATGATTATCCATGAGCCCGGTAGTGCGTATGGAAGACACTATGACTGCTCCCATACAGTCATTCATGTCGGACATATTCCAACTGGGAATAACATCTTTCAATACGACAAAGCTCCTTGTCACAAGGCAAACTTTGTGCCTGAGTGGTTTGAGGAACAAAGTGGTGAATATCAATTGATGCAAGGGTCCCCAAACTCACCCGATCTTAACCCAATTAAACATCTTTGGGATGTCATTTAACGTCAGATCAAAAGTCATCGATCTCCTCCACGGAATTAAGAGAAACAATGTGACATGTATGTGCAGATATGGTGCGCCGTGTCCAGGGGTGTAGCCAAGGGGGGGCCCATCGGGGCCGGGCCCCCCCAAATGGTTTCCTGCCCCCCCCAAATGACCAGCCTTTAAAACATCATAGTAAAATTATCTCGCTTCATTCATTTAAAAGTAACAAAGTTTATTGACAATTAATAATTTATGGTAAAATAGTAAGGAGAAATATTGTTTTTTTTCCATACCGATCGAAAAATAGTATAGTATCTCTTCCTGATACCGATCGGATAATAGGATACTTTTTTGTGACAGCAAATTACACAATCTACTGCAATTTATCTTTGACAGTTTGAAGACAAACGTTTTAACAAGGTACTATAAATACAGGTATAAAACAAAGGTACTAAACTGATTTGTAAGTACAGTATATTTTTATATGCTTTAACAAGTGTTTTAAAAGACATAGAGGATGGAAAATTTGGTGAAAAACGATGTTATTATTCAATTTTGATTTCACTCGCTCTCTCTTTTATTTCTACTCAGTGTAATAAAATTATTATTATTATTTTTTTTAGTCACAAATAATAAATATTTTTATCAGGAAACCGTAAAGAAATTAAGTGAAATTTCAAAGAAAATCAATCTTGTGTAGATAGGTTCTGTATACAAGGTCTTAAATTTAAATATAAAGGTAACCAAGAAAAGTTTTGTTGCTTTTTCACCCACCACCTTCGAACATTGATATGTCACCTAACTGGAAGATCAAAACTAGTACCCATCAGCATCGACGACCTTCTGAAAACGTTCTGGAAGGCCATGGAATCCATCGCGGTAGAACTTGGTGGGCCGTGAAACGAAGAAAGTATCAGGTGCATTTTGGATTTTTACTAGGGATTTGAAATGAAGTCCTCAAAGCTGATTGTTCAAAGAATGGAACAGGTGATAATCGGACGGTGCAATACCCGGGGAATATAGTGGTTGCAATATTGTTTCCCATCCAAGGCGGAAAATGGTGTCCTGAGTCATCTTAGCCACGTGGGACTTAGCGTTGTCCCGTAAACGAGGACCCATTTGCAATTCAGAAGCGATGGCTCCAGAGTTTTGAGTTTTTCTTGAGCACAGCTCAACTGCTGACACTAACAGATGTATTGATACTCTGACTAGCTGGTAGCAGTTCCCGATGCACGATACACCAAACACACAGAAGGACCTTATTCTGGTACAGTGCTGGTTTCGGCTGTTTTGAAATCGGTTCATGGGATACTAACCAATGATGACGGCGCCGTGGAGCTTTGTATAGGACACACTTTTTATCACATATCAACGCCCTGTCCAGAAATGGCTCCAAAACAGTAAATAAACACAGGCGACTGCCGCATTGCCTTCTGGCCCGGTGTCAAAATATGTGGGACCCATTGACCTAACTTGCAGTGCTTCACAAGTTGACGGATGTGCTGCTGAATGGTTTCTCCACACACTGAATTGTAGTCCCAGTTCCTCTTTGTACATGTGTTGGTCTTCTGGCACGTGATGTTTTCGGGTGTTTCGTCATCGTCCTTAAACTTGTTAAACCATCGCTGCAATGTCAGCGTCGTCACGACACCCTCACCAAAGGCCTGGCATATCTTCTGTCCCGCTACAGCGGCGTTTAACCTCCAATTGAACTCGTTCAGCATACATGTTCTTATGACGCTCTGTGGATGTCCCATGTTCCCTCTGTCTTTACGCAAGTTCACGGTGTGTCTGAATTGCTACAACCAGGTAGTATGTTGGATATACCCACACCAACAACTGACGTTAGCCTTATCTTCACTCGCATTCAACTCACGGTGTGAGGTCGTATTGAACACAGACCTCCACGAAAAGGGACAGAACTTTCTTGGTTACCTTTAGAGTTATGCACCAAAGTATAGCGTTTGGTCCCGGGCAGTAGTTCTTGATTAAGCATAATAAAAACTATCTTGAATATATTTCTGGATATATATATCTGGATAATAATAATAATAATAATAATAATAATAATAATAATAATAATAATAATAATAATAATAATAATAATAATAATAATAATAATAATAATAATAATAAGAAGAAGAAGAAGAAGAAGAAGAAGAAGAAGAAGCTAAAATAGTGTTTTTAGTTTTCCAGAAGAAAACCAAAATTTTCCTTTCTTTCAGGCCTCAAAAACACTAGCAGCAACACTTTTTTTGGCTTTCTACATTGTAGCTGCCCCCCCCCTCAAAAACGACGGGCCCCCCTACACAAACCTGCTGGCTACACCCCTGGCCGTGTCTTCAACCACTTACCAAGGTTTTATTGTTTCCATGCCATACCGCGCACTGCTGTTGTCCTGTGTGTCAAAGGTAGAGATATACTAGATATTAAATAGGTGGTCATAATGTTCTTGCCTGTCATTGTATTTTGTTCCTCGTAATCACTTATAAATGATTTGTGTCATACTTTATTGTCCCTCACTAAGTCATATCAACTTCATACGAACTATTATTATTTTTTGTATAAAAGTAGTTATTTGACAACAGTATATAACACAATGGCAATAAAGTGTTACTAAATTCACTTTTCAGCATGTCATCTGGTTGATTTCGCGAATACCATTTTAATATCTTACTCCGAAGTGTGGAGGAGTTGAAATAGCACCAGGCATGTATCAAAATTTAATATAACTTGGGCGACACAAAGCTATTGTGTTGAATTAGCACAAATATTTTTTTACTGTATGCATGTAAAGTTCAATGTTGGTTTGTCCTCTATAAAAAAAAAAAAAAAATATACACCCCGTCTTAGTTTAAAATGAATTCTTGAACATTGCATTTGCCTATAGACATATTTTTATCATATCTCGTTCATTAAAAATGCTTATCGTAAGGTGTGAAGGAAAAAAAATGAAATGAAATCTTTGAGTTTTACGTCCCACGGTTATGCCGGTTAGGCTAAAGGAGACTGTGATTATGAGAAATGGATGAAATGGTGGAATGAAGAAAGTGGGATGAAACGGTAGAACCCCGAGAAAACCCACGCACACGGTGTTTGTCCACCACAAAGTTCACTTGGCGGGGGCAGGGTTTGAACCCGGGACCCCATACACCAGAGGTGAACGCTCTACCACTGAGCCACCGCGTCCCCCTAAGGTGTGAAGGAGTCCAAACCATATGGCAAAAAATAGTAGATTCTTGAAGGAGTCCAAACCATATGGCAAAAAATAGTAGATTCTATCTCAAGAGCAATTGAAGTTATGGAGATCAAACTACTACTATATACGTACACTACTTATTAAAATATGTTGACAAGTGTATGTTTTTGAAAATTCTGCTTCTAAAGGGAAGGGGGGAAGAAATTCTATAAAATTTAGTTCCCCAATTTGTTTACATGTTTAACCGCTACATGAATCTACGTCTTAATTTGATTGTGTTTTTATTTTTTTTTAGTGTACATTGGGTCGAGTAGTGTTTATTATCATTTCAATTCAAACACGTATCCTAAAAGGGATTCGAATATAACTTTCAAATATTTACCATAAACCCATTCTTTCCGTGCGAAGAACAAGTGATTGAGCTAGTAAAACTTGTGAACTATTATCTTTTAATTAATAGTAACTTCAATAAAACTTGTAAATTATTACCTTTTAATTTTGCTTACTCGTTACATATGAACAGAAGTATACGCTTAAACTAACACAATAGATATTACTTGACTTCAACAACCAGTTATTTAGAATGTTTCTCGTTCCTTAAATTCAAGTATGTCTGCAATTCATTTATGTCATAATAGCTTAAGCAACAAACCGTTAAATAATAACCGGATAACTCGAAAATACTTATTAAACATAGTATTTCCTAAGAAGACAAATATGACGCGTGGGAAACGACAAGTTTATGTGGACATAGAAACAAACATTCTCAAAACGATAGTGTTCCGTACCAAATAGCAAAATCAATAAGATGTTTTCAATCTTCATGTCTAAATCATGAAGACAAAAAGCTTTCATGCTCCACTGTTATTCGCTAACCTCTTACTCTTCACGTACGTTTTCTTTGTTTTGTTATCGTCCATTAATTGTAGCCTTCTTCGCCCGCTCCTTCTCTTTCCTGCTGACATACCCCCTAAAACGTCCCTCATGATACAGTTCCTTTTTAGCCAATATTCCAACCACTTTCTCTTCCTCTTCTTAATAATATTTCAAATTGTTCTTTTTCTCTCACCGTTTGTAACACCTTCTCATTCGCTTTCCGCTTCACCAAGCTTATTCGCTCCATTTTTCTCCACATCTACATTTCGAAAGCTTCCAGTTGTTTTTTCCATCTTTTTTGTATAATGTCCATGTTTCTGACCCATACAGTGCAATACGTCACACAAAGCATTTTATGAGTCTTTTTCACAACTCTTTTTTCAAGGTCTCGCAAAATAGTGTTTTATTCATCCTGAAGGCTTCTTTTCCATCCATTTCACATTACTAAGTGGTATCATTATTAGTGATAGTATCATTACTACTAATAATAATACCCACGTATCGAAAACTAGTCACCTGTTCTATTTTCTTCCCTCCTACTTCTATATTTGACATCGACCCTTCATTCCAATCACCATGGCTTTTGTCTTTCTAACATTTATTTTCATCCGATATTCTTCACAGCCCTTCCTCAAATTTTCCAATATATTACTGATTTTCTCTTCAGATTCTGCAACAAGCGCCATATCATCTGCAAACTGTATCACTCTACCTCCTACTGAAATGTCGTCTTCATTTTGTAGGCTCTTTACACTATCTCTTCTAGATAGATATTAAATAATTTAGGCGAAAGAGAGCATTCTTGTCGAAGTCCCCTTCCAACTGCACTCTCCTCTGTCATTTCCTCTCCTATCCTAACACTTACTTGTTGATTCAGATGTAAGTTTCTTATAAGTCTTCGATCTTCCCGTTCCAACCCAACTTTCCTTAGAACTTCCAACAATTTCCAATTCACGCGCTCAAAAGCCTTTTCTAGATCAATAAATACAACACACCTCTTTCCTTTTTTTCTATAAACCTTTTACCTATCATTCTTAATAATCCAATTGCATCTCTTGTGCCCTTACCTCGCCTGAATCCGAACTTTTTCATTTGTTCTTCCATACCAGGATCTTGGAAGAGAAAGGGCGAATCCTGAAATCGGGGTGTTGGGAAATCAAGCTGAAAGTTTTGCAAGTACATTAAGACAGCATGGGCGAATCTTTATCTTAAAACTGTGAGAAAACTAAGGGCAAACCAGGGCAAAACGCGGTATTTGTGTGCTGTTCAGACCTGCCCGATGCGAGGAAAATAATAACAAAAAAGCCATTTTTCGGGTTTGCCCTTTCTCTTCCAAGGTCCTGATATAATCTTCCGTTCAGAATTCGAAGCAAAACTTTTGCTGCATGAGATATGAGAGCAAAATAAAACTATGCGAACTGTATTATCTTTCTACAGAACAGTTTAAAGCTCCAATAAAAAGGTGAACTTATTTAATAAATTTCTGCACTTCGAATGTTCCGTAAGATACTTCATCTTCACAACAATTCGAATCACTAAGGGGTAAAACACAAAACTTGCCTGGAGAAACTGAAGGAAGAAGCCATAAAACAGTAGGAATGATCTACATCGGTTTCTTGTGTTCGAAGTAACTCCTGCTGTGATGTATTTTTTCATGCTTTTTGGACGGCTCTAGTTCTCCGAAACTATGCACTCCCCCTCCCCCCACACAAAGAGAGCTCTTTAATGGCTAAACGGTTAGCGTACGCACCTTTCGCGTGGGAGACCCGGGTTCGATTCAAAGGCGGAAACTCATGTGGTTCGGATTCCACGTTAATCAGTACGTCTCCTCTCATATAGCCTCGCTGCTGAAAGGGACGCTAAACTCAAAATCAAATCGAATCAAATAGATTTGATTCAAATTATCTTTGAACTTTGAATATTCATCTTCCGAAGTTAATTCAAATCACTGAATATTGTCGCTCCCTACAAAATACATTGGAAAGAAAGGAGATAAGTGCTGCCATCTGTTGTTTAGCCACTATACTTACCAGAAACAAAAGAATGAAAATACACATTGACGTAAATATAAGTAAAGAAAGGACCATTTTAGACATTATTATTATTAATAATTATATTTCCAGTGTACGTAGATGAAACCTTCAACTTGTTTTTTCCTTCCCACTCTTTTTCTAGGTCGTAGGACAAGACAAGCATAAATAAATATTACCTGCGGCATTCTTTAAACACATTCTTTATTGGTTAAAACTTGTTGTTCGTGTCTAAAAATATTAATAATAACACTAAATAAGGATTTTAAAAGCAAAACTTTTCGTATTTTAATTTTAGCATACTTGGTGTTTATTTTGTCTTGTGTCAGCCATTAAAAAAAAAAGCAAAAAATGACGCCAATACTAGTACTGAAAAAAGTTTCACATTCCATTTGCTGCATTAATGCATTAAAAATATAACCGGTCTGCTATAATTGGAAAGTACTGTATTAACTAATTGAAGGTTTCGTACATTCGCTTACATGTACCCACACCTTCCAACATTAATTCTATATATATATATATATATATATATATATATATATATATATATATATATATATATATATATATATATATATATATATATATATATATATATATATATATATATATATATATATATATATATATATATATATATATATATATAATTTTTTATTTATTATATATTAGTTTTTTTTTTACTTCTTATTAATTAGTTGCAGTCATGAACTTATCACATGCAACACTACCGGTTCCTTCTCATTATGTTTCACTCCTGTTACTGTAGTGTCATTAGCCAGCCTTGAAATTATGGTTGGTTTTCCCCTATTTACGTATCTGTTCCGAAGTGTCTAAGGCAGCTTTAAGTTGAGTTGATTTTGACTTTAGCGTCGCTTTCAACAACCTACTGATTAACGTGGAATCCGAACCACATGATCTCCCGCTTGGAATCGAACCCGGGTCTCGCATGCTAAAGGCGCGTACGCTACCGCTTAGCCACGAAGGAGCTCTAAGGCGATTTTTAGGGTGCAGAATGTGCACATGATTTTCTTTGGGATGGAAGTAAATTTCGCAAACGAGTTTTAATTATACGCAAACGATGCTTTGAAGAACGCAAAATTGAATAAAATCTAGTCTACAAAGCAATTATTATTATTATTATTATTACAACGAACTCTAGTTTTTTCTGCTACTTTTACAGGGGGAGAGTAACAAAGGTAAATTTGAGGAGATTGAGCTGCAGCGCTTGAGGACAGGAATGAATACTTCTGTATTTGCTACATATTTTAAATATTACGAGTTTGATATGTTTACGGAAATGGGGAATGGCGGAGACTTCATAACGAGGAACTACATAATATATATTGCTTACCAAACATTGTTAGGGTCATCAAATCTAGGAAGCTTACGGGGGCAGGTCATGTAGCCAGAATGGAAGGAAGTAGGAACGCTTTCCAAGTCCTAACTGGAAGTCCAATCGAAAAACGTTCATTAGGAAGACCCAGAGGCAGATGGGAAGATAATATAAAGATGTATCTTGCAGAAATAAGAATACAAAGAAGAAACTGGATCCAGTTAGCTAAGGACAGAAGTCAATGGAGAGCTTTCGTGAACGCGACATTGAACCTCCGGGTTCCGTAGGCCATGAAGTGAGTTAATTACATATTTTTATGCAGACGGCAAGATTACGAACTAACATCGTTGTTTGTAGGTAACATCAGACATATAGCAGTGTTGTTCAAGGTGCTATTTTTGCGTGAAATTTCTTAGCGACACATAAGTTTTCCACAATAAATAAATTTAACTCAATCACACTTGTGTGAAAGCAGTCGTGTCTCGTGTCACATACTTTTCAGTCGTTTTAAGCTAAATATGGGAACATATTTAACATACACTAATTAAAAAAAAAAAAAACATTAACAGTTCATACTGTAGGCTTTTTCTTCTTCGATGATTGTATCGGATCGAATTAAGTTGTGAGATAATTTTTCTGGCGTTAAAATTTTTCCTCATCAAGTCATAACAATCGCGCTTAATAACAAAATAATAAGAAAAAGGACTATATCTACTGACTTTTATTGCTCATATTCTGGCACTCCCGTAAAGTAATGCAGAAAACCACTAATATTTTCCCTTTTAATACCCCTTTCAGCCAAGAACACCATATAAACACAATAGAAGCGATTGCAGAAAACAAATACAGAAACACATCTGATACGTAGTACCTACTGTATGTCTTTCCGATACAAGAAAATACAATTTAAAAAAAGGTCGTTCCATCTCGCTCGCACTAACTTATCAGTTAAGCTAGGATTGAACGTTCGATTCAGGGATGTACGAAAGTGTGGATGTGGGGACATACAAACCTGCCCCGAACTAAGTTTACAATTGTTAAAATTAGGATTAGGATTTAGATTTCTGGGTTTTCGGCAGCTAAGGCCATTTAGCTCTTCACGATTTGAGGGATGACGTCCCTCGGCGAGCACACAATCCGGGGAAAGGATTGGGCAAGGAAGGAAGCGGCCTGGGACCTATAAGTTAGGTACCACCCCGGCATTTGCCTGGTGTGAATGAGGAAAACCCTGGAAATCTTCATTCAGGGTGGCTGGCCTGAAAAGGCGTGTTACACTTTTTCGACCGAGTGACCCCACCGGGAACAATTGTTAAAATGACACTGAAGTGTAGTTTTCGCTGGGCACTGAAGAAAAAGCTGCATCCCTAACATATAAATCTATACAATTCAAGATATGCATGATAGATTTAGGACAGGAGTGAGAAAACCGTGCGGAATATCAGTAGAGTGCATAGTTAAAGTGAGACTTCGTCACGGATTGAATCTTAGCTTATATCTAATTGCAGTTGTGATAAACAAGCTTACAAAGAATATCCACGAGTTAACACCTTGGAGTACGTTAATCGTGGACATCGTGCTGGTGAGACCAAGGCAACATTACAAAAGAAATGGAATACCTCGGGCTTTATTCCGTACCGGCCTTCGCAAACCTTGCAAAAAATCAACTATAACTGCTATACTTATTAGCGCAAAGTAGCAAACCGTTGTAGAATGGAACTTTTGGAGAGAAAAGGACTTAGAATAACTAAAACCAAGACAGATTATTTACATAGTCCTTTCAGAAAAAAAATGTAATCAAAAATACAAGAATACGACTAGAGGAAGAAGAGGTGGTAAGTAACAACAAAGAAATTCAAATGTTTGGGATCAATATTAGAGGAAAATGTAGGAATACATGAAGATGTAAACAACAGAATTAGCAGCAGTTTAGTACCACAAAACAGTAGTGAGACCTGCCATATTATACGGAACAAAATGTTGGATGATGATGAAGAGAGAGAAAGGAACAGAAATTGCATGTTGCAGAGATGAAGATGCTACGACGGATGTGTGGAGTGACGCGTAAGGACAAAATTAAGAATAAAGTGATGCGGAGAACAATAAAAGTAAGATCAGTGTGTAGAAAAGTAGAAAAAGTATCAGAAGGTAGACTGAGATGGTTTGGACATGGAAGAATAATTTCTGAATACGTAGTTCACTAAGTGGATGCTATAGAGCTAAATGGGGAAACGAGCATGAGGCGGGCCAAAGAAGAGGTGGGAAGATTGTGTGAAGAAAGATATCACAATGGATATGGCACAAGATAGAAACAGGAGGACAATGATCCGAAACGCCGACCAAAGCTTACTAGAAAAAAAGGTTAAGAAGGAGAAAGAAAAGGTTATGTGGGTTCTATTTTCTTTCTCTTAAATTCATTTACTTACTAAGTATCATATAATAAGTGAATTATTACTTAATAGTGCATAAACATTTTTTTTTTAATTAACATGGAACAAAATGGACAATTCAAATAATATTTTTCAGTGCGAATACTTGGTACGCGGAAGGTGAGAGCATAGTCAAAGCATCCAAAAATAAAAATAACCTAAGGCCAAGGTTGTGTAAACTGGAAAATAAACTTTCCTACAACAAGCTATACAGTGGTGCCCCCCCCCCTTATGTGTATGACGCACCCCCCAATTGTCTATCCGTAGATGTTCTTCCATGAAAAAAATATTCTTTTCGATTAATTTTACCCCCCCTCATCAAACATTTTTATATACATTTTAACCCCCCCCAAATATTTCAATGACGCAGTTTGCGTCATAGCCCCCCCATGTGGGCACCCCTGAGCTATAACATAACACCTAGCTAACCTCGATATGTGCATCTGTAATCTAATCTATTGTTTGCAAAAAAAAAAAAAAAAAACGTTAAAAACAAAATATCTGGTAACGTTCTGGTGGACAAATACACAAATTTTCCAAAACTAAAAAAAAAAAAAAACAATAATATCTATAAAAAAAACTATTATTTGAACTGTTTAAAATTCAAAAATATAGTGCCAACTAGTTGTGACAAATAAGGACATTTACAAGTATTATATATATATATATAAATTTTTATAATCTAAAGGATCATTCCGGATCATTCAACGATCATTCGTTCGGCCTCCACCATTTCAGATTCACTTCGTTCCGTTCAAAGCTTCAACATAAAGTCTCTGAGCAGCTGTCGTCAGGACATTAAGTATAAACTCAAGAAAAAAAGTATAACTAATATATAATATAGTATAACAAGTCAAAATTATCTATTAGCAATTTACATATTTTTATAATTATTATAGGGCCTATGCTTCTTTCTTTTAGTACCGTAATATATTTATGCATTTAACTTATATGTAATTGTTTATTTTATTCTAAATATTAATTCATTACATTATACATTCTTATTATTATTTTTATTCAATCTCTTTTATTCTACTATCTGTCACATCTAAATAAAATGTCATGAATTATTTGGGTATTGGTCTCCATGTAACAGGCAATACTCTATTAACTATAATCCCACTATACTACCCATTCCATTATTATGGTATACTAATACACTTCACCCATTACACCGTTATAACTCAATTTTATATTTATTATAAGAGGTTTGGTTTACCAAAACCCCTTTACATGCTTATTCTGTAATCTCAAGAACTATTTGATGGATTACCATCAATTACGATCTACCAAGGACATTATCTTTCTAGTTCACCCCAAAACTTCCAAACGGTGATTTGTATAGAGCCTACATATGTCGATAATCGTGTATCGATACACAAGCTTGTCTGACAATATGGTAGGTGCTTTAAAAATGAAAAGGGCTATCATCAGGAAGAAATTGTCAGCTTTTTGTAAATATACCGAATTGTCATGGTAAGAAAATAGACGAGGAGAAATTATAGGAGTTCCTGGGACTTTTAAATAGCATATAAGGAGCAAAGAAAGCAAAAACAATGGAGAAAGATGTCCAGATTTAAAAAAAAAAACCGATTGCTACAAGATAATAATAATTAAAATCTCGATTCTTGGTCAAAATTGTCTATAAACACATTCAAAGTTCTTACATTTCTTTGCTTGGCCACCGGGTGTATTGATTTACAATGCGGATGCAAACATGAAAATGATTATAAATACAATAAAAACGATTCCAATGACCAATATTTTCTACTATGCAGGGATATAAGTGAGGTGGAACGCAGGGGGACGCCATGCTCCCACTTCCAAAAATATCTATGTCGTCCCCTCCACTTCTTAAAATATTACAGTAGGTAAAGATAGGCACGGGGGAACGGTATGGTGTCATGCGTACCCTTACCTTTTCAGATCCACTCTTACCCCTCTACAAAAAAGTGAACCACAGATAAATATGGGGCCCACGTCTGAGAAGTGAGACTCAACTCGGATGATCCAGACAAAAACATTGACCTGTGTCATTATTGATAGCTGTAACCTGTACACTTCTGGAACCAATGTCAAGCACAACTAAAAGTATCCATTATATTCTGTGATGAGTAAGTATTGTGTAGTTCCTCATGTTTTCTGCCACTAGTTCGTATAGTTTTACTCGGACATCATATTTATAACTTCAGCATATTAAAAAAGATTAGAAATATAATCTACTTGTAAGAGACCTTCCCCCAGAGACAAATGTCTTACATAAACGGGAAATGATCAGGAGTCCATTATATTGCAAGGACTCTGAAGTAACTAGAGCCACAAAAATTCCGTTACAACATCTGAAAAGGTTACATCATAAGATATTACGTTAAGTTTACAAGCAAAACAAGAGGTATGGGATTTAAGGAAAAAAAGAAAAAGAAAAATAAAAAAGAAAGGCAATAAAGTCAAACTAGGATTATGCAATGCAGAGAAGGAAGACACTACAATTTCTTGTGGAAATGGTTCACATACATGTGAAGTTTCCGCAATACAAATTCCACGCTTTTGTAAGATATTTTTTCTTTGTAGCTAATAAATCTGTAACGGCAAGGAAAAAAAAAAGCAATTGAAGATGCAACTGATTACAGAGACTTACACTTGTTTACCAAAAGTCCTTTATATATTTACTCTGTTCATGCGTATGTGGGTGCGTGTCCATAGTCTCGTCTCAAAAAAAAAAGTCTCAAGAACTACTTGAATTACTATCAATTTCTCCATGACGTAGAGGTTTAAAAGTAGGAGTTGAGTTGATTTTGAGTTTAGAGTCCCGTTCAGCAGTGAGGCTATATAAGACGGGACCTACTGATTAACGTAGAATCTGAACCACATGAGCTCCCGCCGGGAATCGAACCCGAGTCTCCCACGCCGAAGTTAAAAATTAGGAATCGAGTTCGTTGATGGTAGTGATATTAAAACCGGAAGTTGAAGAAATCAACAATTTCCGGTTTTAACACTGATCCGGTTTAGAGCAAACATAATAACAAATAGCGAGAGACTCTTTCCAGCAATCAATTAGGCCTCCTAAAAGTATATTTCATGCCTATCCATAACTCTTTACTAAAACCGGAAGTTGTAGGATTAAGAAAATATCACGCCATACGTACCAATTTTTTCACGTAGTGCACATCTAACATTCATGCTTATTTCGTTCTGTGTTCCGAACAGTAATACGAGCATGCAAGTAACTTCGGTCTGGGTCTTACTTCTCAAACCGAATTTGATCTCGTGATCCGGAAACAGCGAAAATTCTACTAGCATTAAGCATTATCGCACTTGACTTGGAAGCAGCCAAAATCAAACCAGCTCTACAGCATTATCACATCTGATTAGGAAGCAGCCAAAATCACACCAGCTCTACAGCATTATCACATCTGACTAGGAAGCAGCCAAAATCACACCAGTTCTACAACATTATCACATCTGATTTGGAAGCAGCCAAAATCAAACCAGCTCTATAACATTATCACATCTGATTTGGGAGCAGCCAAAATCAAACCAGCTCTACAGCATTATCGCATCTGACTAGGAAACAGCCAAAATCAAACCAGCTCTACAGCATTATCACATCTGACTAGGAAGCAGCCAAAATCACACCAGCTCTACAACATTATCACATCTGACTAGGAAGCAGCCAAAATCACACCAGCTCTACAACATTATCACATCTGATTTGGGAGCAGCCAAAATCAAACCAGCTCTACAGCATTATCGCATCTGACTAGGAAACAGCCAAAATCAAACCAGCTCTACAGCATTATCGCATCTGACTAGGAAGCAGCCAAAATCACACCAGCTCTACAACATTATCGTATCTGATTTGGAAGCAGCCAAAATCAAACCAGTTCTACAGCATTATCGCATCTGACTAGGAAGCAGTCAAAATCAAACCAGCTCTACAGCATTATCGCATCTGACTAGGAAGCAGCCAAAATCAAACCAGCTCTACAGTATTATCGCATTTGACCCGGACACAGTCGAAATCTTATGAGTTCTACAGCATTATTATGGTGCATTAATGATATCCACTATCTGAACTCGAATATCCATGTGTTGGATTCCCGATGTGGTATTATTTCTTACATGAAGACATCACCTCTTGAATATTTGAAATATAATTTCGTGTTTATTCGTCATCTCATACTGAAGAATAGTAATACAGTGGTTTTGAACATACTACAATACAGAAAATGTTAAGAAAGTACTACTGGCGCTCAGCAGCATCACCTATGTTCTTAGTGACATGGACTACAAGGCTTGCTTGATTAAATTTTCACGATCTTTTACTAGAAAAGCATAACATTTCTGTCATTCTCAAGCGTTTATACTCTGATGACTTTGCTATTATTTTCCGTGTAATGTTTTGACCCACACACAAGAAAGAGAATGATAGTGAAAAGAGAAAGAGAGAGGACGTTCCGTCTATGTAGTATTGAACCGGTGTTATCCTTCATTAGAAAAGACTAAGTAGTTGTCAAGTGGTGCCACATATTCTTAGAGAAGAAATCTCTAGTAAGAATACGAATATTTTAAGAGTTCTGGTATCTCTAGTAGGGATGTGAATATTCTCGAGTTTAGACATCTCTACTATGGATATTAATTTTCTAGAGTTCTGACATCTTTGATACGGATATGAATCTTCTAACACCTTTAACTTATATGGCATTAGTGTGAATATTCTAGAATTCTGACATCTTATATGGACATTAATATTCTAAGAATTTTAACACCCTTGGTATGGATATCAATATTCTAGGGTTTTGACATCTCTGATGTGACTAGGAATATTCTAAGAGTTTTGACATCTCTAGTAGAGATATAAATATTCTACGAGTTCTGGTATCTCTAGTAGGAATGTGAATATTCTAGGAATTTCGACATCTCTAGTAGGGATGCAAATATTCTAAGAGTTTTGACATACCTGGTATGAGTGTGAATATTCTGAAACTTTTGACACCTCTAGTATGAATGGGAATATTCTAAGAGTTTTCTGATATGGATGTAAATATTCTAAGGATTCATCTATGGTATGGATGTGAACATTCTAGAATTTCATTTTACACTGGAGCAAATCAGATTCCACAAGCCTCCAGTTGAGAAACATTGTACACTAAAGGCCATAATCCTTGAAGATATGAAGGAAGAGAGACCTTCAATGCCGAGAAGAGCTAAAATTTCAGAATTTCTACCTTCAACAAATTGAGCTTTATAAATAACAAACGTACACAAACAAACGAACGAAGTGTTCGTGACAAAGTGCCAGATGCTG
Source organism: Thermobia domestica (assembly GCF_964235325.1). Taxonomy (NCBI): domain Eukaryota; kingdom Metazoa; phylum Arthropoda; class Insecta; order Zygentoma; family Lepismatidae; genus Thermobia; species Thermobia domestica. The sequence goes on along the minus strand of NC_137457.1, from coordinate 277,745,577 downwards.
TCACACCTTACTACAAACGTGACATTTAGAGGATATATACAAAGACACTAGAGGTGAAAAAGAAAAGTGTGAACACAAGCGAAGAAAAAAAGACACGTAATTAACACCTCAACGATGCGAGGTCCTGACGCATCGTAACCTTTTTTTTTTATTATTCATGTTAATTTCCTTGACCCATATCAGTTGTCCAAAAGAAAATTCCACCGACCAACACAGTGGATACGCCGAACGACGTTAACCTAGTGGCAGTAAATAACAAGGTACGTAATAACATTTCTTCTACTTCTCTGCAGTAATTAGCTGCTACAGATGGTGACATTACATTTTAATGATGTAATAATGATTACGCGAGTCTTTCATGCGCTATTTAATTGGACATCAGTTCGAAACTTGGCACATCCTCAAAATAATATATATATCTCGTAAGAGAAAGAAAAATAAGGAAATCGTGTAATACGGAAAGTAGGTCACTTTTTTTTCAGTGTTTTTCTCCTCTCTCAAGGAAGACAATGAAATTCATATCGGGATACAGGGGCGACGTGTGGTGGTAAAATCGGGGTACGGAGCAGGGAACGGAGGAGGAAAAGAGGAAGACCCGTGAATTGGCTGCGCATCGTCTAAGAAGTCTGCCTGGACTGCGATCTTGGTTATATTGCATCGAATTCAGGTCAGGGATTCTTTTTCAGTCTTGTCTTTACTAACTTGCTCTTCCAAGTCATTCAGGCGAAAGAAGTAGAGTGTTTTTGACAGTCTTCCCTATAGACTCAAAAAATGACAATAATCATAGTAACAACAACAATAGAAAAAAAAAAGAAGAATCGTGTCTAACTAACCTCAGCACATACTGTGACAAGCATGTGTTTACATAACATGCTTGTGTAAACAGACAGGACACTGATTGTCAGCCTTCAATTTGAACACTTCACTTTTTTTTTTTTTTTTTTTTTTTTTTTTTTTAATGATGCAAGGACATTTGTCAGCAATGTAAGAACTGCTTTCATTTCGCAGTAATGTCTCTATTAGTTCCGTAGCCAGGGAAGGGAAATAGTTGGCGGTACCCGCCTTAAATTATTTTTTACCATCTCTAAAACAAAACATTGTAGATTTTTTTTAAAATTGACTCAAAACTAGGAATGAAATACTTGCCTTTAATGTACCAAATTAAATTACTCGTACATTTAACGCATTTCACTTCTTTTTTTCTGCGTGAAACGATATGCTTATGGTAGTTCACAGTGGGACAAGGGGGTGGTGGTAATTGCCACCTTCAGTTCTTCAAAATTAATAAGAGAAAATTTGCTTACTATTACTATAGAATTCAATAAATTTATATTAAATACTACAGTACTATAGTACATTTACTATACAACATTTACTATAGTTAATAAAAAATGCAGTGCGGGTAAATAACACAGCTCCTCCCACCACACACACACACACAAATAAAAGTTCTGTGGCCCGGACCCCTTGATGTACTTTGTTGCACATAATTCAAATTTTCAAACCCCATGACGATCGTCCATGTCAATTTTTTGTTATGGTCGAAAAACTTGAGCAATTTTGGATAGAGGACACATGTCATACAATTATGAAAAAAAAAAAATCAGTGCAGCAAACCCCAGGGTATGGATTTCAATGTATTTCGTTACACAGAATCCAACTTTCGAAACCCTAGGATGATTGACCGTATCAATTTTTTAAGAGCGAAAAATTTGACAGCTTTTCGATAGGGAGGGCATGTTTTTCTCTCCCATAGAACAAAATTGATAGGGTCGATTGTCCTAAGATTTTGAAATTCGGATTCCGTATAAGAAAATACATCGAATCCATACAGTGAAGTCCGCTTTTTTTTTTTTTTTTTTTTTGTATGGCTATGTTATATCCTCCCTTTCCAAAATTGCTTAAGTTTTTCGCTTATTAAAAAAAAAAAAAAAAAAAAAGCACGGACAATCGTCCTGGGGTTTGGAAATTTGGATTTTGTGTAACAAAATACAGTACATCGAATACATATCCTGGGGTCCGGTGCACAGAACTTTGATGCGCGCGTGCACGTAATACATCATATGAAACAACAATTACACAGTCACTCACAAAAGATAAAAGTGTATATTATATATATATTTGTGTGTGTGTATGTGTGTTCAGTGAGTGAATTTGCAGGTTCGCATATATATCAGTCTCTTGTCCTCTTTCCGCCTTGGATAAATCCTGTGGGGGTTCCTAGATTCTTCTCGCTAGGTATGCTAAACATCTTCAATAACAAATAAATTCTATTACATATTTTTATATATGTACTATTTTATTTTTTAAAACATTTGTAGCTATATTAATGACGAATATTCATAGGCTTATATTCGTATACATTAATGTTTATTAGGTTCGTTGTAAAAGAGGCTACAACTCTGTTACAGATTGCCATAAATAATAAACAAACAGTTTTGTGGTTTTCCTTGATGTACTTGCATTACCTTGACAATAATCAGATGGAAATGCCTGCCTGGTCGGCCCAAAACTCCCACCTGAACCCTATAGAACATCTTTGGGATGAATTGGAGCGTCACGTCGGTTGCGTGCCAGACTTACTCAACTAACAATGAAACCTGCATTGTTCACCGTGCTATAGGAGGAATGGATCACAATTCCGTTCACAGTGCTCCAGAACTTAGTGGCTAGCCTATCCTAAACAGTAAACGCTGTAATTTAAGCAAAAGAAGGCTTGAAATCCTATTCGTTATACATATGGTCCAGTACCGGGTGTTCGGTGACTTTTGGCAACATAGTGATAGAACTTGTAAACATACGCTTCTGGAGCCAACTCGTACTTATTGGAAACAATTGTCCTATTTTTCGTACTATACGGCAGTGGTTCTCAACCTTTTCAAACTCAGCGACCTTTAGGAGTATGCGATTGTCCTGAGCGCCTCCTGTAATCTTGACTCAACCCACCCATGCACAAGACTAAAGGTAAGACTTGGAGGAAACAGTCTAAGGACCAGAAAATTGCTTCAATTCTTAAAATAAGTCTTGAAGAATCTACATTATTATTTAAAAGAAAAATCTAAACTTTTGATAATTTGTAAAATGCATTAATGGCTTTTGTCCAATAGGAAAAAAAAGTTTAACATGTCATGAAATCTAACCCTAAATAGTCTAGCATCCCCAATCGCCTCTTGCTCCAGCGCCCCCTTTGGAAAATAAAACCCGACCTGGGAACATTAACGCCCACGTTGAGAGCTTTGAGTGCCCACGGACTGTTTATGGGGTCACGCTTCGCCACTGAAATTAACTATTTTGTTAAAAGGGTAAAATACTCGTTCTCTCAAAGTTTACTTCTAAGAGCATCCCCAAAAGAACAGTATTCTGTAGTTCTTTACAGCGTTCCGCCTACACGCATCATCTTGACATAGATAAAAGAAGCTATTATTTGTAACACTAAAGTAAAAACAAGTAAAAAAAAAAAAATGAAAAATAAATATCACGAGTTCACATGAAAATAAACGAAAAAAAAAATGGAAAAGAAGATTGTTTTCGTTGGATAACTTGATTACCGCAGCCCACACTCAAACGCATTAGTGTGGGGAGGACAAGGGAATGGATCAGACAGAACTAGAGAAAAATAGAGAGAGAAAAGAAGTGAGCCATTGTTGATCTAATGCACACCCACACGGATTGTTCAAAAGTGAGCATGTGTCGCAGTGAATTGGTGCGCTGTTCCGAGAATCGAATTGAGGTCATTTACATAAGGCAAGGAGGAGGAAGAGGAGGAGAGAGATGTCATCTCTCAAAGTTTGTACTCTCTCGTACCTTTACAATGTATGAAAGATCACATTGCGTTCAGAGCGAGAGAGAGAGAGAGAGAGAGAGAGAGAGAGAGAGAGAAACAAACATTACCTACATATCAGATCAAATGCATTGTATACACATGGCTGAGACTATGCATTAATACATATACACACACAAATATAAAAATCAGATGTGGGTTTTATATGTATATAGGTCAAATTACAAACAATTCTTAACGTTTCAAATAAATCAATGTAGTCTTTGAACTGTATATGTTAAGTATTCCCCTGATACTATACGTTGATGCAAAAACCAGAGAAACATAGTTGAGACAGAAGGCGCTTAAATAAAACACGATGTTACACATACAAGTTGAGGTATTTCAAGATGCTGATCTTCGTGAAAGTTCAAAGCGATACTTTTAATTCTTTTCGATATTTCGTCCTCTTTTCGAATGTAAATAACGCAAATAAATACGTTTCAGTAAGATATTTCACATCACACCACTGGCGTACGCAGTGTGTATATATTTTTTCAGAGGAAACTGGAATTGTGAAGTACATGGTACATAGCTGAACCTCATCAAATCCTTTACCATAATGCACTAAAATCTTTCATCTAGGCACTAAATGATCTCTGAGCTGAGCAAAAAAAAAAAAAAAAAAATCTATATATTTGTGGACCATTTATTAAATCCATTCTGATAGTATAACTTTTTAAGGGAACATCGATATATTTCTCAACTTGGCCCTCCAATATCAACGATGCCCGATATTTAAAGTTCAAACAACAGCAGGTGTTCCCGTTTTGTATAATTCAACAGGATAATGATTTCTTTCTTTGACACACGGAAATCTCTTTATATATATATATATATAACTTATTTGGCTCGAAGTACGAGGAAAGGCCAAAATATTCTTACTCTCGCCATGATAGAGCGGAGATAAGGACCTGCAATTTGGTCCACGGACTTGTCCTTCTCTACATATTCACCTTGTATTACCTTCCACTTTTCACATATATGGATCAGTTCGTTAATACCATCAACATAAAAAGTCTGCGAAGTTGGAGGCAAACCAGATTTTTTTACCGCATTGATGACCTCATCATCACCCGCGAACCATCTACTTCCAAATATCTCTTCAATATTTGAGAAAAGAAAGTAGAAATCAAACGGAGCCGGATTGGGTGAATACGGTTGGTGGAGCAAAGGTTCTTAGCCAAGTTAACGCATAAGGTGAGTGGTTTCTATTGCAAGGTGTGCTGTACATTGTTCATTAGCAGCAACATCTTTCGAGAGAAAACCCTTCCTACTGCTTCACCCCTTTCGGATATTATATATAGTTTTAAAACGCTTATATAACATCTATTACTGCTGGATTTTTTCATTGTTCAGTCGTACATGCATTGCGAAACAGGTCCCATGTGTTTTGAGAAGGAGCTCATCAAGTTGATCGGAGTCGTGACGTCATCTGTTTGGCCTTCAACGGTACATTGCAGAAAGCTTATTTTGTTCTCTGGCAAATGCTGCCTAAAAGGTTTTATGGGACGTCGTCGACATGGCCATAAGCTAGAGTACACGTTTTATGGCTTCTCCCTCCTCCCCTCCCCTGAACATTCTACAATTTCCTGGTCTATAGGGGCCTAAACTTCTGAAAAAGGGATTTTTTCACAAAAAAATCCCCATTTTTTCGAATTCTTCTTTTCAGGTATACAACACGGACATGCGAATGGTACCATTTGGAAGGTTGTTTTATTCTGAAGAGAAAGAGGTACAAACCAAAACTCTAAGATAAATACTTATGTGTTAGGAAATTTTTACATTATATCCTACTTTTTGGAGACTTTTGGGTTATTTTTGGGATATTCATTGCAAATTGGTAAACATTTTCCCCCTCCTTAGTTTTTAAGATACCAGATTGATATTCTGTACATGCATTGCGTACATGACTTTGGATTTTTAAAATGATTATGTGATCTGTACGTTAACACAGGGCCGGTCCAGAGGCGCCTAAACATTTGAAAAAAAGATTTTTTTTTTAAAGAAAAATCCATTTTCCTCGAATTCCCCTTTCAAGTATATGATACGGACATGCGAATGGTACCGTTCGCAAGGTTGCTTTATTCATGATCCTAGGATAAATAATAATGATGCAAGAGTGGTTTGACTGAAAGTCAAAGATTTACTTTAGAAAGTCCAAAATCTCAAATGGGGTTAGTAACATCCCGTAACACTTGGAGCAAGTTCCTGCAATATGATCCTGTGATGGAAGCCCATTAATATAGTACCAAAACACAGGGCGTATGAATGTTAGCCTTTTGTATGTGAAGGGAAGAGATTGGACAAGAAAGTAATGCCTCCAAGCCCACTAGTTGGTCAATAGTACTGCAAACACTGAGTTGTTTATCGTTAATGCACTGATGTTTAAGCTATAGAATGTTACTTGATTCACCTTCCTATTTCTTCTCTTTCCAGAGTAATGGAGCAATCTAAGGCATCCAGTGGTGACGTCCGGTTGAAACGGCGGGCTGTCACTGAATTTCTGACTGCGGAAGGTTGCACTTCCAGAAGCATTCATCGCATGCGATGAGTAGTGGATACACCATTACGACCCGGAAACGAAGTGTCAGTCAATGGAGTACCGCCACACGTCCTCTCCTCCCCCAAACAATCAAACTTGTCTCATTTGCTGGCACAGTCTTGCTGGCATTCTGGTTCATCCTGCCTATAGTCCGGATCTTGCACCCTGCGACTTTTGGCTCCTCCTCAAACTTAAGGATTACCTTAAGGGCCAACGCTACAGCTGCGACGCGGAGATGGAAGCAGCAATTCAGGAATGGTGTCGATAGAAGCCTCCACAATTCTTCGCCGACAGCATGAGAAACTTTGTTTCGCGTTGGCGCAAGTGTGTAGCCCGTAGTGAGGACTCTGTTGGAAACTGATATCACCATTTGTAGCTGACATTGCAAGCTTTTCACTGATATCTGTATTGGTGCTATCTGTCAAACACAAATTAAGATATCACCTTGAAGGTATTACTTTCTGAATCACCCTCGTATGTTCCCATGTTTTACTAATTTCTTTGATTTTAGGATCAAACTAATACAACCAAGTTCCACCCATAGTCACTAATCTGTCCAAGTCCAACATGCTTTGTGCACAGTTGCACACATTTTGCCGTTTTCCAAAATTTGTCAACAATCGAGAAACTCATCTTGTTGCCATTTTGCTCATGTGCAGAATGTAATGTAGTAGTCTACGTTGTGAACCAGTGCTGTTAAAGTTAGAATAATTCATTATTGGAATATTTGAACCATTATTCGAATAATAAAGAATAATCGAATATTGAAAACCAATATTTCGATATTCGAATACCAGCAGAAAACTTATTCATGTAATTTTAACAGTGTGAACGGACCAGTATTATTCAGTTGGTTCGGCCGAATATATATATATATATATATATATATATATATATATATATATATATATACTAGAAAAGTTTATATATATTTGTGGACGTTTACATGTTTGTGGCTAATCCTTTCGACAATGAGTTCTCGGGAACCATAGGCTCTAGAAAGATGCCGCTTTCACTCATCGACTGCAAATTTTTAGATTGTTCCAAGGGTAAAAGTGGATCTGAAAAGTAGGGAGACGCATGACGTCACGCCCTCCACCGTGCCTATATCTTTGCCCATTGTAATTTTTTTTTTTTTTAGAAAATGGGGAAACGCCACAGATATTTTCGGCGTCCCCCAGAGTTCCCCCTCACTTTTATCTCTAGATTGTTCACAAAATCGAATAATTATTTAAACAAATAATTAAAAAGTGGCTGTTATTTCTTTATTACATTTTTAGGGGTACAATGTTAGTGTATGGGATGAAAATAAATGTTAGAAAGACAAAAGCCATGGTGATTGGAACGAAGGGGTCTGTGTCAAATATAAAAGTAGGAGGGGAGAAAATAGAACAAGTGAATAGTTTTCGGTACCTGGGTATTATTCTTAGTAATGACATGAAATGCGAACGTGAAATAAAAGCAAGGATAGGAATGGCGAAAGAAGCCTTTAAAAGAAAGAAAAGTCTGTTTTGTGGGACCTTGAACAAAGAGTTGAGAAAAAGACTCATAAAATGCTTCGTGGGGAGTATTGTACTGTATGGGGCGGAAACGTGGACATTACGTAAAGGTGACGAAAATCGATTGGAAGCCTTCGAAATGTGGGTGTGGAGAAGAATGGAAAGAATTAGTTGGGTCGAGCGGAAAATGAATGAGAGTGTGTTAGAAATGGTGGGTGAGAAAAGAACACTTTTAGATATTATTAGGAAGAGGAAGAGAAACTGATTGGGACATTGCCTAAGAAGAGATTGTATCATGAGGGACGTCCTAGAGGGTATGGTGGAGGGAAAGAGAGGGAGGGGGCGAAGGAGACTACAATTAATGGATGATATTAAAGCAGAAAGATCATACGCGAAGACGAAAAGGTTAGCGGAGGACCGTGGAGCATGGAAGCTTCTCAGCTGCGGCAAGTGACCGCCAATAAAGGCAGAATACCTATGATTATGATGATGTTAGTGTTGAAATTTAAAAAAAGCATAATATCCTATAAGTTATACATTTCAACATAATATAGATGTATACAGGGGTTAAATATCTCTCAGGCATTTGTTTCATGGTCAAATAATAATGGAAAACGAAGGATACCATTTCTCCAGCCTAAGATGAATCTTTATTATTAGGAGTGTTTTGTCCAATGAACACCATACATCACTGACGTTATAATTAATTGTGTGTATTGTATTTGCTTATTACATACTGCATGCAAGAAGAAAGAAAGCACTGATCATACATGAATTAGAAACTCCAATCGGAAATACGCCCAAGTCTTGCAAACGGTCCGAGATATTGAAAAAATAATCGAAAAAAATCTCACCTTTATGATACCCTTGCCGATTTTTATCAAGACATCTTTCACTTGTGTCTGTAAAGGGACATATACAGATGTTGCGAGGAGATTCATGCTCATATGTGAATTATGCCCTGTGTAGAGAACGTAGGTTCAGCTAGTAGATTATTAAACTCTCCAACTCTAGATCCAGTACGTACGAAAAAAAAATCTAGTATAATTTTGAGAATATAGTATATTTTTCCTTTCCAGCTTTTAAACAAATAATTAATGCCTAATTACACGATTTTCGAAATTTTGCAGATAATCATGATAACATACTGCTGTTGTGAATAACGTACCCCAGGTTCCATCCATAGGCTCAAGGCTGGATTTCTATATAGGCTGAGTCGGCTGCAGCCTGGAGCAGCAAACTTTCTTTTTTGAAGCGCCAAATTTTGTAAAACAAAACTTGTGTACTTATTTATCCTTTTAAATTCTGAAATATATGAACTAATGATATTTTGAGCTGCAAAACTACCAAATTGTCGGTGTATTTCTTTTATTGAGTATCAACATATTACTAAATAAAAGTAGATAATCATGCGACAGACCACTATACGTTTTGGTTTTTGGTATATCAGGTCCCCGGATAACATGTGGTCGAAGTAGAGCGGGAAAAGTCATTTTTACATCAAGGATGTAAACGATGACTGGGAAGACGAAAAAAATAGATCGGGTGATTTGCGTTGTCTAAATATGAAAAATAAAACAGGTGAGTGTTTTGTCGTTATTCCATGACCTTGACAAGCCTATAAAAAACCTCTCTACCATAGTTAAAGTTGTGTGTTTATTTTTTTATATATATACACAGGGTGTTGTAAAAAAAAAAAAAAGGCGTCCTCAGATCACAGAGCACTATTCTACAAGTCAAAATAAAGCGAAAAATACAGTATACACAATTGTTTACCTTTCAGCCAGGTCCTCGTTTGGAGATGCGAATTGCACTATATGACAACGTCGCAGATAAAGAACCACTGAGATGATCTACCGATCTATCAAACAGCTACATCGATTCTTTCCAAATTGCAGCTTAAAGTTGTTATATGTTGACATTAGAACTAATTAGCAGCGTAACAGTTGGTGTAATTGCTTGATGGATGGATTCGTAGGGCAACGCTAATGGCTTTCAGTTAATCAGCAACGTTGCCACATAGTGAAATTTTCATTCCCCGCAGTGGCTGAAGGAGGCCCCGGAGGGACATCGTTATATATTAATAGTATTTTCGCTTTATTTTGACCTGAAGAATACCGCTCTGTTACGCGTGGGTGCCATTTTTAGAACACACTTATATATATATATATATATATATATATACAGGGTGAGTCAAAATAAGTGTTACAAGCCAATATCTCGCGAACTATACATCATATAAGAAAAATATTAAGAGGCAATGTACAATACAGAGGGGCCTAAGAAATGAGTCAAACATTAGGTTTCCCCCGCCCCCCATTTTGGGGGGAGGGGGGTGAACGTGAAATTTTTAAATGGGAACATAGGTCGAGTGATACCTCGTTCGAAAGAGCTTGAAAAATTGAACAATTTTTGTAGGAAACAATTTTTGATATGGGGCACCGTTTTCAAGATGGGCCCCAAAAATGGTCCTGTATCCGATAAAATTTCCAGTACTTATAAATAAGTGTTACAAGCCAATATCTCGCGAACTATACATCATATACGAAAAATATTAAGAGACAATGTACAATATAGAGGGGCCTAAGAAATGAGTCAAACATTAGGTTTCCCCCGCCCCCCATTTTGGGAGGAGGGGGGTGAACGTGAAATTTTCAAATGGGAACATAGGTCGAGTGATACCTCGTTCGAAAGAGCTTGAAAAATTGAACAATTTTTGTAGGAAACAATTTTTGATATGGGGCACCGTTTTCAAGATGGGCCCCAAAAATGGTCCTGTATCCGATAAAATTTCCAGTACTTATAAATAAGTGTTACAAGCCAATATCTCGCGAACTATACATCATATAAGAAAAATATTAAGAGACAATGTACAATACAGAGGGGCCTAAGAAATGAGTCAAACATTAGATTTCCCCCGCCCCCATTTTGGGAGGAGGGGGTGAACGTGAAATTTTAAAATGGGAACATAGGTCGAGTGATACCTCGTTCAAAAGAGCTTGAAAAATTGAACAATTTTTGTAGGAAACAATTTTTGATATGGGGCACCGTTTTCAAGATGGGCCCCGAAAATGGTCCGGTATCCGATAAAATTTCCAGTACTTATAAAGAAGTGTTACAAGCCAATATCTCGCGAACTATACATCATATACGAAAAATATTAAGAGACAATGTACAATATAGAGGGGCCTAAGAAATGAGTCAAACACTAGGTTTCCCCCGCCCCCCATTTTGGGAGGAGGGGGTGAACGTGAAATTTTCAAATGGGAACATAGGTCGAGTGATACCTCGTTCGAAAGAGCTTAAAAAATTGAACAATTTTTGTAGGGAACAATTTTTGATATGGGGCACCGTTTTCAAGATGGGCCCCAAAAATGGTCTTGTATCCGATAAAATTTCCAGTACTTATAAATAAGTGTTACAAGCCAATATTTCGCGAACTATACATCATGTACGAAAAATATTAAGAGACAATGTACAATACAGAGGGGCCTAAGAAATGAGTCAAACATTAGGTTTCCCTCGCCCCCCATTTTGGGGGGAGGGGGGTGAACGTGAAATTTTCAAATGGGAACATATTGTAGGTCGAGTGATACCTCGTTCTAAAGAGCTTGAAAAATTGAACAATTTTTGTAGGAAACAATTTTTGAAAATGGGCACCGTTTTCAAGATAGACCCCAAAATTGGTCCTGTAAGAGATAAAATTTCCAGTACTTATAAATCGGAAACGGCTAAGTAGAAAAACATGAAACAAAAAATGAAAAAGGTAAACGCCATAGGCAACGTGGAATGGTGTTGTCGTGGTGCCCCAGGACCCCATCATGGGGCCCCGGGAACAATTTTAAAATTTCAAATCTGAATATAGGTCGAGTGATACCTTGTTTGATAGATTATGGAAAACCAAACAGCTTAGAAAAAAAAATTGTTTTGATTTCGGGCAAGCCTGTTACAAAATGGCCGCCGGAAATGGTTCCACATTCAGATAGAAAGTGCAGTGTTCAAACTGAGTGTTACAAGCCAATATCACGCGAATTATTGCATCAAATAAAAAGTGTTAAGAGTCCATGTACAATACAAACAGGCCTAAAAATATGTCGAACACGAGGTTCCATCATCATACTGTAAGTGAATAACAAGTAAAATTTTCGGAGGCGAAATCGACCTATAACGTAATAATAATAATAATAATAATAATAATAATAATAATAATAATAATAATAATAATAATAATAATAAGAAGAAGAAGAAGAAGAAGAAGAAGAAGAAGAAGAATACGAAAAATAATAAAACTAGTAATAATAATAATAATATGAATGAAAATAATAAGACAATGAATAATACTAATACGTATGCGCAAAAAGACGTCGTTCCTCAATCACTACAATCCTATGAGAAAGGGATAGGAAGGTACCTATTAGGCCCTACTTGTAGGCAACATCTCAGCATGTGCCCAGTTAGAGTAAGGAAAGCCCGTCAATGTCATTGCCTGGGGAATGGAACCGATGGCCTTCGGAACATAGTACAACGATAACGTTGTATATTGCATTAACAATCTGTACCATCTTATAAAAAAAAAGGATCAGAGGCGAATTATTTGAGCCGTTTTATACAAAGAAAAGAAAGTTGCAAAGAAATATCTTTAGATTATTTTTGATCGTCAACTATTAATGTAATCGCTATGGAAACGTAATAAATGTAAGTGTAAGTGTGCAGACGTAGAAAGAACGGGATATAAACTTTGGTGATAAGTTTTCCGTATAAGTAAACGAACACTATCGTATTGATATTATTAGTTTGGGTAGCGTTTGAATAGAGCAATGGCGGTGTTTGATCATTGTGTAGATATGTTGCTGGTGTTGGGGGAATGTAGAAGAAACTATCGTAGCGCGGCACGAATGTATGCAATGCGCTATCCCCAACGCCAACAAACATCTCACATGGCATTTCTGCGATTGGAGAGACGTTTGCGGCAACATGGTAGTCTTGTCCGGGGACGAGGTAGGGGTCGTTACCGCTCTGCAACCAATGAAGAACGTGCAACAGGAATATTGGCAGCAGTGCATGTAGACCCACATGTTACCACGAGATATCTCGCTCAGGCCAGTGGAGTTAGCCAAAGATCTGTAGTGCGTATTTTGCACGAGTACATGTTTCATCCGTATCATATCATCTTACATCAGGAACTATCTGGCAATGATTTTCATGCCAGATTGCAATTTTGTCTATGGTTGGAAGGTATGGAAAACAGACAGCGCAACTTCATATCCACCATCTTGTTTAGCGATGAAGCTACATTTACAAACACAGGACACGTAAATCGACATAATATGCATTATTGGGCTAGGGAAAATCCACTATGGCAGAGAGAAGTTGCTCATCAGCATCGGTGGTCTCTTAATGTATGGTGTGGCATCCTTGGTAACCATATCATTGGGCCATATTTTTTTGATGGACGTCTTACTGGTGGTACCTATGCCGCATTTATCAGTGATGTACTATACCCGGAGTTGTTAGAGAATATTCCTTTCGCTGAACGTATAAGAATGTGGTATCAACATGATGGTGCTCCAGCACACAACGCACGTCAGGTCAGAGCCTTATTAGACCACCGTATGGCGAATAAATGGATTGGGCGTCGAGGTCCTATTCACTGGCCTCCACGATCTCCTGACCTAACCCCACTTGATTTTTTCCTCTGGGGTTATGTTAAGGATCGGGTAATGTCCAACGTACCAACAACTACTGATGATATGAAGGCGCGTATCCAAGGTGTGTGTGCATCTGTCACTCCAGAGATGCTACATGATGTACGAACATCCCTATGCCGCCGCTTACGGAGGTGTGTGGAGCAAGATGGAGGACATATCGAGCATCATTTGTAACATGGTAAGTGTTGAAATTATTTGCTTTACAGTGATTGAAATTACAATTTTTAACATCGCACATACCCGTAGAATTACTAAACGTTATCCTACTACTTTACAGGATATTAGGTTGTGGTAATGCTGTTGTGACAGGCTTGTCTGAAATCAAAACAACTTTTGTAGTAAGCTGTTTGGTACTTCACGATCTATCAAAGAGGTATCACTCGCCCTATGTTGCGATTTGAAAATTCCATGTACACCCCTCCATACAAAAGCGGGACGAGGGAACTTCTTTAACACAAATTTCAGGCTTTCTGTGTTGTACATTGACTCTTAACACTTTTCTTATTTGATGCGTAGTTCGTTGCGTTGATATTGGCGTGTAATACTCAAATTGAACACTGCACTTTCTATCTGAATGTGAAACCATTTTTGGCGGCCATTTTGAAACAGGCTTGCCCAAAATGAAAACAAATTTCGTACGAAGCTGTTTCGCTTTCCACGATCTATCAAACAAGGTATCACTCAACCTACAGGTATATTCCCATTAATAATTTTGAAATTGGTCAGGGAGCCCCATTATTAGGGCCCTGCGGACACCACGACAACATCATTCCACATTGCCTATGATGTTTCCGTTTTTCATTTTTTGTTTAATCGTTTCCTACTCATACGTTTCCGATTTATAAGTACTGGAAATTTTATCGGATACCGGACCATTTTTGGGGCCCATCTTGAAAACGGTGCCCCATATCAAAAATTGTTTCCTACAAAAAATGTTCAATTTTTCAAGCTCTTTCGAACGAGGTATCACTCGACCTATGTTCTCATTTGAAAATTTCACGTTTACCTCCCTCCCCCCAAAATGGGGGGCGGGAGAAACCTAATGTTTGACTCATTTCTTAGGCCCCTCTGTATTGTACATTGTCTCTTAGTATTTTTCTTATATGATGTATAGTTCGCAAGATATTGGATTTTAACACTTATTTATAAGTACTGGAAATTTTATCGGATACAGGACCATTTTTGGGGCCCATCTTGAAAACGGTGCCCCATATCAAAAATTGTTTCCTACAAAAATTGTTCAATTTTTCAAGCTCTTTCGAACGAGGTATCACTCGACCTATGTTCTTATTTAAAAATTTCACGTTCAACCCTCTCCCCCCAAAATGGGGGGCGGGGGAAACCTAATGTTTGACTCATTTCTTAGGCCCCTCTGTATTGTACATTGTCTCTTAGTATTTTTCTTATATGATGTATAGTTCGCAAGATATTGGATTGTAACACTTATTTATAAGTACTGGAAATTTTATCGGATACAAGACCATTTTTGGGGCCCATCTTGAAAACGGTGCCCCATATCAAAAATTGTTTCCTACAAAAATTGTTCAATTTTTCAAGCTCTTTTGAACGAGGTATCACTCGACCTATGTTCTTATTTAA
Organism: Thermobia domestica; assembly: GCF_964235325.1. Classification (NCBI taxonomy): domain Eukaryota; kingdom Metazoa; phylum Arthropoda; class Insecta; order Zygentoma; family Lepismatidae; genus Thermobia; species Thermobia domestica. The sequence goes on along the minus strand of NC_137457.1, from coordinate 277,730,406 downwards.
AAATTTCACGTTCAACCCTCTCCCCCCAAAATGGGGGGCGGGGGAAACCTAATGTTTGACTCATTTCTTAGGCCCCTCTATATTGTACATTCTCTCTTAATATTTTTCTTATATGATATATAGTTCGCGAGATATTGGCTTGTAACACTTATTTTGACTCACCCTGTATATAGATAGATAGATAGATAGGGAGAGAGAGAGAGAGAGAGAGAGAGAGAGAGAGAGAGAGAGAGTCTTCCAAAAGTCCTGCAAAAAAGTAAAAAACAGCTGTAACTTTGAAAGTACTACTTACAATTTTGTATTTTGTTTGTAATGTTTAGTGGAAATGTTAAAATGTTTGTTGGCAACAATGAGCGGATGTAAACGTTGACGTCATAACCGCAAATCACGTAACAAAGATGGCGTCTACTCAAGAGAAAGCGCAGTGTGTGGCGTGGTTTTGTGAGTTAAAATCTAGTGTTTTGGTGAGAAGAAAATTCCGACAAAAATATCAGAAACAACCACATGCAGGTTCAAGTATCAAGAGATGGTACGATAAGTTCCTAGTTACCGGAAGTATCTTGGACTTGCCTCATAGCGGAAGGCCAACAACCAGTGTTGATCTGATTCAGTCCGCGCAGGAAAGCGTGTTGCGAAGTCCAAAGAAATCGTTGAAACGCAGGTCCTTGGAGCTCAGCAATGTTTGGACGTAAATGGTGCTCAGTTGGAGGTTTGGCATTGAAAAAATGCTTGGAAACAAAATTTCAGACTTTCTTACAAGTCCACTAAAAGTTTTGTACAAATACAGTAAATGGTTACAAAGTTACAGCTTTTTACTTTTTTGCAGGACTTTTGGAAGACCCTGTATATATAAGGTTTCGAAACACTTTTGAGGATTTAAATGGCATACAAACCGTTTCTAAGTATCATATTTTGATAATTTTTCAGTAATGGAGTCCGGCCTTGCCCGAACTCACTTGAGCGGTAAGTAACCATCCTACATAGGCAGCACGAAGAACGAAGAATATATATGCTTTCGTTTGCAATGAAATGAAATGAAATGAAATATTTGAGTTTAACGTCCCACGATTATGTCCTTGAGACTAAGGGAGACCATGATTAAAGCAAGTGAATGATGAGGGATGAATTGGTGGAACGAAAAAGTGGGAGGAAACGGGGAAACCCCAAGGACACAATGTTGTCCAGCGCAAACTTACTTGTCCGGGTATCGAACTAGAAACCCCAAGCACCAGAGGTAAGCGCTCTACCACTGAGCCACCGTATCCCCTGCGTTTGCAATGTATATACCTGCAGTTATGCTGAGTGTTCTTATTGTACACTCATGTCCAAAATTATTGTCGCATGTCTATAAATATGTTATTATAGGAATATAATTTGATAACGAATTCGCCCGATATCTTTTATAATAATGTTAATATGTGTATAATCACCAAAGACATGGATGTGGAGAATTTCATGTCAAAAGAGCAGTAAATAAAAACAATAAAACGAAAATAATAATAAAAAAAAACTTTCTTGTCCATTTAGCAACATTTTGCTTTACTCATTCTAATTTTCGTATTTATAATTCTTTTCCTATGAAAATGAAATGAAATGAAATCTTTAAGTTTTACGTCCCACGGTTATGCCGGTTAGGCTAAAGGAGACGGTGATGATGAGAGATGAGTGAAAATGGTGGAATGAAGAAAGTGGGAGGAAACGGGAGAACCCGAGAAAACCCACGAGCGCGGTGTTTGTCCACCACAAAGTCCACACGGCGCGCGCTGGGATCGAACCAGGGACCCCAAGCACCGGAGGTGAACGCTCTACCACTGAGCCACCGCGCCCCCGTTTTCGTATGAAGTTTACCACAAATACCTAGTACACATTTCCCGATTATACACATAGTATCAGTATTAAAAATACCTTCAAAATCATTATCAAATTATATTCTTACAAGAAGACAATTATAGATATGCGACAATCATTTTGGACATGAGTGTACATAGAACTCCTTACAAATATATTTTCTCTTTTCTTTATTTACGTTTTGGCACGGTTAAAAAGAGTATATGGATCACACGTAGCCAACACTTTTGAGAAAGAAAGAAATTAACGAGAATATAACTTTTGGATGGGATGTGACGGATGTATCTGTTCGGCATAAGCGACCTCACATGGCAAATCGAATGACTGGCAAAAATGAGGTGAGAACTGCCGTCGCATTCGTTTTCGTTCTTGTTAATTGGCGTCCTCGTCTTTCTTACTCATCTGAATGAAATATGTTCTTTCGAATAGCTTTGCTTTAAAGCCCAAAAATAACAGCCCAAGCAACCAACTGCCCCACTTGAACGAAAGTTACAAATGTGTCGGTTACATTATAAGAACGCTGTTCGCATGCCAATATCCTAGTATGTATGCGTCACTCTATTACAAGTCTTCCGTTGGCCTCCATTCCATTCCAACTCTGGAAAATTCCACTTCCATGACACTTTTAAAATTCAGAGCGTCGTGCGGTCTGCATGATTGACTTTTCTTTTTTATTTTTTTTATTTTCTTTTGAAGGTTTTCAAGACAGAAAATCAGGGTTTACCTTCCCATGTTAATCTTAATAGGTGATTAATCAAGTTATTATTATTGATAGAGACAAATCCTTGGAAGAAAAATATTATGCATGCACTTTACTTGTGAATATACAGAGGAAGTATGTCCGTAGCCAGAGGTTAACCAGAGAGAAAGGAGGAGGGCTTAGTAGCTCAAACTCACTTGTTTATTTCGATAAATACAAGGTGTGATCAAAAAGTACGGCGAAGTTGCACAGTGCCATCTATCAACGTTGTATCCATTTCAACTAGTAAGCCCGTTAGCCTAAACCTTTGTTACACTCAGCGTCGAGTTTGAACAAGTTGTGACATGTTAGTTGGCTTCCAGAGGCAGAAGAGTGAGAACGTGTTAAGAGTGACTGTCGCACGCCAACATTAAGTTTTGTTGTAATGTAATGTAAGCTACAAAAAAAGTGCCGAAGAAGCTCACGAAATGTCAAACTCGTGTACAGCGATAAAGTGGGGGCATTGAAGACCGTTCTCAGCTGTATGAGCGATTCAAAAGCGCCAAGCAGTCTGTTCAAAGCGATCAACGATCGAGACGTCTTTCGACGTCGAAACCAGATGAAAACATGCAAAGAAATAGCACAAATGATTTGTTCAAACAGACGGATGACTATTCAAGAGCTCTTCGAAGAACTAAACATTTTGTGTGGGTCCGCGAAAAGCATTTTAACCGCCGGTTAAATGCGCAAATGGCTTTCTCCTCCACCACGAAAACGCGAGGTGCCACACATTGCTTTTGATCTGCGAGTTTTTGGCCGAAAAAATATCCCTATCTGCCCATATTCGCTGTGCTCTCCAGATATAGCACCATGCGACTTCTGGCTCTTTCCCAAAAATTAACACCGTGCTTAAAGCAAAACGTTTCGACACCATTCTTGACATCGAGAGAGAGACGACAACGCAGCTGACCGCCCTTCCAAAAGAAGTCTTCCAGAAATGCTTCCAGTCATGGATTCAACGTTGAGATAAGTGCATTGCTACCCAAGGACAGTACTTTGAAGGAGATTTAAATCAAATTCCGTGTAACATTATTACCTTGTTTCTAATAAAATTATTCATCGTAGTTTTGACCACACCTCGTATATATTCAAAAAAAAAAAAGCAGCAATATCACAGAATACATCACGTGAAGGATCTTGGTTTGGTTTTACGCAAATCAGAATCCATAACAAGGTAAACTTTACCAAGCCTAAGCTTAAATATAATATTTCACTTCAAACTGATTGAAGTAGGCTACGTATAAAGTCTTTCCAGCCTTAGAACAAAGTAGACGTAAACAAAGCGAAATGTATTACTCCGCGACTCACACGTGCTTCGGTAGCGAGAGACATGAACAGCAAGATCGTCTGCTTAGTTACTGTCGTCGCACCATTTCCAGAATGTAAGGCTACAGTTGGTTGGTAAATAATTAGCGCACTGACTACTGTTACGCTGGAAATATGTATTTTCTTAAATCATTATATAAACGAGATTGCCTCTGTTCCTGTTGTTCTTTTTTGTGTTTTATAACACGAGACGAAAATGGATTACTGTCACACATCGTCGCTGTGAAACCCTGCATTCTACAATGATTTTAAATGAGTGGGGTAGGCACGCGAACGCATACGCATGCGCAGTAAATACTATATGTCCAAATACGAATGAGGTTGAAATAAAGTAACATCTGTTGTGAAATATTATATTTATTGTGTTTATTATCACAAAATGAAGGATAAATTGAGATATCTTTGTGTGATATTATTATTTTAGTAGGAGTTATATTGCGGTAGGATACTAGTGCAATGAGACCAACAACCTATCACTGGTCATCGACCCACTGGTAGTCAGGTGGATTTGTTTACATTACTTTTTTATTTTTTTTAAGGCTGGAAAGAATAATTTATTATGAATGAATATTTGAAAACAGAAAATATATTTCTTTCACTTCACTTCAAAGGCAGGGGTGTCATTTAGAAAAGGGCAATTGTTCCCCCCCCCCCAAGAGTTTGAGGAATACATATACTTTAATTGTCTACTAACGAAAGTGAAAATCTTATGTCGGTGGTGCTTTTGCTCCCCCCCCCCCCCTTCTTCAAGAGAAGTCTGAAATGACGCCTCTGTTCAAAGGGTGGAAGACTTAGTTTACATGGACTCCTGCACTGGGAGTTGGATTCGGTGCACTTTGTACTACATGACCATAATGCAAATCCGCTTGTAGATCACTTCGACATAGGTGCTCGAACTCATGAGGTTGGTGCGAGGAAACTCGCACTCACTTCTAGTGTTATCCACGAGATGAGACAGAGCTTTTCCAATACAAATAAATAGACTTTTTGAGACGAGACACTACTTTCACGAACCCTTTTCGAGCTGAGACAGACAACGATGCAAATGTGAGATCGAATGAATGTGATGTAGAAATGATGTGAGTGTGAGGTCGAACGAATGTGATTAAAAATGATGTTAACGTGATGTAGAAATGATGGCGTAAATGTGAGCTTAGATCAAAATGGGCACTTCTGATGTTGTCTCGAAGATAACTGGGCCAATAGGACGAAACCAAGCCTCCGCTTTCGTTAATACTGATTTTACAAATTAAATTTGCCTCATCAAATTACATATTTTCACATATTTAACAGGAAAAAATATTACGTTACATAAAGATTATGACTGTGAGACTAGCTAAAGATCTTTTTCTGTGAGATAGCAGTTGGATTTAATTAACACTCAGTTTTAATTACTGGTACTTGTTTTCATGAATTGTGCTTGCTTTAACCAAGTTAATTACCTACATGTAATAAAATCCAGTTTTATACTTATCATTAAGCCTTTATTCCCGGAATTCATTTGACAATTAAAAGCTACAGTAGATTTCAGAGCAGGCAGTGTATTATGTAATAACATAGTAATAACGTAGGTGTTTCAAAATACATGTGTACGTACCATCTGTATTTATAACATATCAGTCATTGTTATCAAGTGTAACACACTTCTTTAGAGATTCTCTCGTTTGTGGGATAAAATATCGAAGTAGGTTGTTAAGAAGCCGGAAAAGTAAAAGAATACGAACAACTGAAGCCATAGCTAGTACTCAGATGGAAAAAGAGAAATATAAAGGAAGCCCTTCATATGTTGATCATCCTTGAACCTGAATTTTTTGTAAATCGCTCTTCAGTTCTTCAATGTCAAATTGCTAAATAAAAAAATAAAAAAAAAAACTTTTACGCAGCCAAAGCTTCAAGAAATTACTCTTTTTTTTCTCTGTAACGTAAAATTACTTCAATCATAAATATTGTTTCTTAACTATGAAAAAGCAATATGGTTTACATTAGATAAATACCAATTAATATTGTGGTTATGCTATATATTATTTATGACTGGCTGAAATACTCATTCTTCGCATGGGGGCTGTATTTGGAAGTCAATGCCTGTGGGAGTAGCACCATTCATCTCAGTGGCAGCGAAAACTATAGATTTAACACCAATATCGCCTATTTTGGATTATTTTTGCATGTCTCGGTAACTCCTTCCCTCCCGCAGGTGAATTCCGGCCCGCATATAATGGTAGCTGAATTTGAAAGTCATCGCTAATGGAAGTGTCAACATTGATCTCAGCGACCGCGAAAACTATGGATTTGACAGTAATATCGGTCATTTGTATTATTTATACGTCTCAGTATCCTCCCCCGATGAACCCCAGCCCGAAACAGAATGGGGGTGAATTTGGAAAGTAATGCGATCGGAGTTTCACCATTGATCTCAGCGACTGTGAAAACTATGAATTTGACACTAATATCGGTCATCTTTTACTATACTTACATGTCCCGGCAAACAACGCCTCTGGTTTGAATTAAAAAAAAAAAAAAAACGCTTCGTCTTGGTCTGGGACCTGGATCAAGGTACTCGTGACCCAGATTCGGTAACTCTCGGTCCACTCGTCTGGTTCCCAGGCAGCACACAGAAAGACAGACAGACACAAACAAACTATTTTATTAATATTAGATTTACATAGAACGGGACGTATGCGAGATATATTATAGCAATAACTAACTTTAAAAAAAAAAATTAGACTGATAATTTTGTATATTAATATTTTGTAAACTTTTTTTTCATTGAAATTGAAGATTAGGATTTGTGAGGAATGTTTTTTAATGTGTGTAATTTTTAGTTTAGTTGTATTTATTTGAAATTTTTTAGGCACTCTATTACAATTATATGGGCACACGAGAGAATGATTCAAATTAACAAAAAATTGGCTACTTACCAATGAATCCTTCCTTGAAAAGCCTAAATATTTTTTTCAGATGTTTCGGAACTGAAAGCTGGTTCCGTCCTCAGTGACAAGGTGAAAAGGATTAAAACGGATAGGAGATATAAAAAGGTGTAAAACAAGGAATACCTACCACTAAATGAATAAAGGTAACGTACAGGGTAGATTCTAAAATGTGACGACCAGAGCGAAGTGCAAAAGGAGTGATGAATCGAAGATAGCGCGGTGTCTATGTTACATCATTATTGCCAGACTCAAAATATGCATCAAAGGTAGGTAACCCAATTCTATCAATGTTGCCAGTATCCAGATTCAAAGCAGATTTGTATTTATGAATAAAGAATGATTCTTTAATCTCCCGTTATTTCTTTGTTTTTGCTGACCTTATTACATTAACCTGTTTTACATTATGTATGTTATTTTAAATGAAGCGCCAACCCCTTAATTTTAATTTTTAAGCATTGATTTATGACTACGCATTGACAAGTATGAAATAGGTATATACACAGTACTTTTAGGTAATTGATATAGGTAAAGTATTGATGAAATACACTATTAGTATCAATTAGCTTTGATAAGCTCGTTTTTTTGTAAGTAAGTTTTTGTTACTATTACTATGACTTTGGATAAGCCAAGTGATTTTGATCTTTGACTTGAGTTGAAGTTTTTTTTTTTTTTTTTTTGTATTTGTGGTGGAATGGTGTGGACGTGCATTTATGAATTTATTTTTGTTATTATATTCGTTAAGGTTGGTTTAAAGGGACAAGTTTTGACTATAGATGGCACTACAGCCCTCGTATCTCTCCCATGTATTTTTTACCTTTCACGAAAATTCACGATTTATCTTACAAATTTCAACCTACAGACTTCAAATTTTTAGAAAAGGAATTTCATAATCTATCGAAGGCATTAATCCGTGCCGATATTTTATTTAGAATTTTTTTCATTGTTGAAGTGACTTGATTGTTGAAATGGATATCCAAACCTTTAACAATCAAACTGTTTCAACAATGAAGAACATTCTAAATAAAAAATCGGCACAGATTGTTCCCTTTAATAGGTTATGAAGTTCCTTCTCTAAAAAATTGAAGTCTCTAGGTTGAAATTTATAAAATAAATTGTAAATTTTCGTGAAAGGTAAAATATACATGGGAGAGATACGAAGACTGTAGTGACATCTGTCGGCAATACTTGTTCCTTTACACTAACCTTAAATGCATGATTTTACACGTTGACTTGTGAAAATTAGTTGACTTTAGTGCTTAGCAACGATTTTAAAGACGGAATTACAGAAAAAGAATTTAATTAATTAATTAATTATAATTTAGTTTTAAAATATTTAACATTTTTTGTTGTTTGTTGAATGTTCTTTTGAAGAATAATGAACTAAAAGTATAATAATTGCCGACAAAAGTTTAACAATGATATTGATGAGCGTACGTGACAACATGTAAATAAACATGTGAAATTCAGGGATTCATGTCCCTTGGTTCATGAAGCACTCCAAAATTCACCTAAGACATTTTCTCAAAATAAGCTGCATTTAAATTTACTTCTGCCAATAACACCCCTGCTCCCATAGGAGCCCGAAGAGGAGGACAGGGTGGGCCCGCTTCCCCTGGCTCACGAATGTATACATACTATAGTAAGCCACGTATATTAAACACCAGAAATCCCAGACGTAATATAAGCAACCATGGGTATGACCCCTACAAAATTTTCTTTAGGCATCCCTGTCTGCTCCCCAAATCGTGGTAAGGCTTTATTAAAAGCTAGTTCTTGTATAAAAGATAAAAATTTTATTCGGTTGCACAGTGGGCTGAAACTTCAAAAAACTGGCCAAAAGTACAAAAAAAAAAAAAAAATCTATTTGACATTTTTTTAAGGTATTGGTTCATATAGTAGAATATTTGAAGAATCAAATTTCTTTCAAACTTCCGTACCTTTGCTATATCTATGGAGTGAACAGTCATTTGAAACGTGTTGTTTCATCGGTTCGGATGTAGTGAACGTGAAAGTGAAAAAAAAAAAAAACTTTGATTTAAAGTATCATAACTTTGTTAATTTTCAATATTTTTTATTTTATTTTCAAAATTGATAAAATAGTTGAAGGTATGTAGAATTGGCATTTAAATTTAAGCTGAGAAAACAATTGAAGTTAACATTTAACGGAAAATAAAGAAAAAGTAAGGACAAAAAATAAATAAAGCAAAAAGAAAATAGTTATGAATTCCTCATAATTCTATCGACATATTGAAGACACACGCAATACGATACGCTAACGGAATTTACATAAAACAGCCACCCATAGGTACCCTTGAAAATTTATACATGTATTTCCCAATAGATGTCAAGAATACCGATTTATAATATTTTCATGCTCATTTGGCGCAAGGTGGGATCAAACCAAGGACCCCACACACCAGAGGCTAAGGCTCTACCGCGGCCCCGAAGAAATTGGTTTCAGCCTGCTTGGATAAGTTTTAAAACGTTTTGTCCGCCGTATTGAATCGACCATGATCACTTTTGAATTTCTGACCTCATAACCGTTATCAGTGACCTCAAACATATGATGAAACTAGTTTTCAGTCCATTTGAAGAATTTTTGAAAACGTTTGTCCACCATATTTGATCCGTTATTTTAAATTTGATTGGTGACATCATAATTAGGGATGGCCTTTTTCGAAAAATCTGTTTTTCGATTTTCGGAAATTTCATTTTTCGTTTTTTCGAAAAGATTTTCGTTTTTTCGAAAAAATTTCGTTTTTCGAAAAAAAAATCTTTTTTCGGAAAATTTTTCGAAAAAAATTCGTTTTTCGGAAAATTTTTCGTTTTTCGTTTTTTCCCAGTGAAGGATGTGATAGGATTACATCCTTCACTGGGATTACAGGATTACGTACACTGTTCAGAAATCAGACAACTCGAATAAGTAATCAGAAGGAAGAGGTGTTGTTGAATAAAGTCATGTTGAATAAAGTACACCATGGAAAACACACAATTCCGAGCAATTTTCCTTTAAGAATTTACTGGAATATTTTGCACAACTAGTATGGAATAACATCAACAGTGAATTTGACCCAACAGTCGTGGACGAACGCACCAAACTTCGTTGTTTCTGAAATTTCGAGCAGGTGACATCAATGAAAAAATAAATAAATAAATAAATAATCATTGCGACCACCGACCTATACGCACTGAAAAATAAGCGAAGGTTTTGATGAATTTCTCAGTTCGTGCAGTTGCCACTGTCGATACCTATTCCTTGGATGCTGAATCCATATTTGAAATCATTTCACGATATCTTTTAATGTTTGTGATTAATGGAAATCAACATTGAAACAGTAAATGGTAGTAAATGTTTAGTACAGGAAAGAGGAGGACGTGAAACCTATTCTCGGGACGATAAATCCATTTAAAAAAAAGAACTGCTTTTTGCTGTTTCTTAGCGTTTGTTCTATGGTGATGAACACTGACACCGGAAATGGTTGATTTCTTTCATTTCCGATTTGAATAGAGGGTTAAGAAAAGAGATGCGATCTACGAGGTGTGTTAGAAAAGTAATCAAACTGGTAACATTGTGCATGAACCGACAACACTGCTAATTCCACCTTCACACAACACTTAAGTTAACCCTTATCGCTGACTTAGTACAAATATTAATTTACTCCAGTTCCTACACTATTGTTCACAGCGTCTGAGGTGAAGTTATGTTTGTGAGGTGCGTTACGTAAATGGGCCGCCAAAAGTTTGTGCAACATTGTCCCATCCAATTTTATGTGAAGCTTGTGAATCCGCCACTGTGACTAATCAAACATTACAAAGGGCTTATGGAGAGCATTTTCTATCCCGAGCACAGGTGTTCACATGGCACAAGTCCTTTTCTAGAAGACCAAGAATAAGTTGAAGACGAGCCAGGAAGGATGAGCAAATTCGAAATCAAATTATTATTATTATTATTATTATTATTATTATTATTATTACTACAGTGGGGGATCGTTCACAATGAATCTGTGGCACCAGAATAAACTGGCAATCGTTTTCTTTTTTTATCGGGAAGTCCTTGCAAGACTCAGGAAAAGGCTGGCACGTATGCTACCAGGCATTGAATGCTCCAGCACAATGTCACACGACAGTCTTTTATCGATGATTTTTTTTTTTTTACAAAGAAAAACATTCCAGTGGTTCTTGCGACCACCTATTAGCTTGATCTCAGTCCCTGAGACTTCTTTTTATTCTCCTTGCTCGAGGCACCACTTTAGTGCTTTTAATAATATTCAGAAGAGTATAACCAACGAGCTGAAATATATTCCGGCAGAAATCATCCAGCACTGCTATGAATGGAAACAACGCTTCCGCCGCTGTGCAGCTGCTCAGCCCCGTATCCACGAGGACATGGTGGGCGGGCCCCCCTAAATTTTTACTGATCCCCCAAAATTTCACAGCAGGCTTGCAAATGAACTATAATATGGTTGGATTGGGCATCCGTAACTTCTACCAGTCCCCCCGGCCCCTAGATTTTTCGGCAGGCTACCGGCCTGCAGCTGCTCAAGGGGATAACTTTGACTATTTTTACCTTGATTTGTAAAAATAACTGAATTCATCGTCAACAGAAAGTAAGTATAATTACTTTCCTAACATATATCGAATTTCTGGGACACAATGCATATTACAAACTGCTTCTTGCAATTTTTTTCATTTTTGCTCTAACCTGTTGATAGACAGACGAACGTAGCCGTTCTCTACAAGTCCCCATACCTGTACTACATACTAGAATTTGTGAGGCGAAAAAAGAAAAATTTTCATCACTCCTCGTACTTTTCAAACTGATAAAAAGCTATAAATCAATATAATAGTAGTTTCTTTTTAATTTATACCTTTACCATTTCTTTTCTTTCAAAAAATGGTATCGTAATCGTGATTTTTCAGAGAATTTAATCATATCTCTCTTCTCTCAGTTGATTCCCAGATTAACTTCCAGTGAACCACTTCCATCCAGAAAATCGTTTGTTATAGCAGTCCGGAAACTTCCACTTGATTCACGGAAGTACCGCACCCCGCGCTTCCTAGACACAAACACACTCCAACACAAAACTCAATTACTAGAGCGTTTAGGAGAAAAATCAATTCGATCGATTCGCAGGCGAGCACAACCACCTCTCCCGAAGGTCAATTTACTGCGTTTTATACCCTTCCCCTGTTATTTTTTCAAGGTTAATCCGATAGCCCTACTTGAATTCCCAATGACACCATTAAAAAAAAAAGTTACAAAACGAGGTATCTATCTTTTATTTCTTATATTTTTATTATTAATCTGTTAAATGTAAGTACATTATATATACGAGGTTTGTCTATAAAGTTCTGAACAAGTGGTTTAGGAGTTAATGCTGTCTAATTAAATGTTCAATAGCCTTTATAATAAAATCTTATAATTAAAAAAAAAATGTTTTGCTAAATTTTCACTTAAGCTATACGTTTTCCTACATAAAGTTTAAACATCTGATCCCTAAATCTTCACAGATACCCCTATTCATACAGTAAGTGTTTGGAATCAACCATTTTCGCTTTAATCATTGATCACCACCAAGCAAGAACCTTAATGGATAGCGAGAATTATTTTTTAAAAAATGATTCGCATCCAGAATATATCTATCTTCCATCTCATATCTTAACTAATATCAGAAGTATATAAATCTATTACCACTTCTGGTTTTCATATTGATTTCCATAGAACAAAATTGGTAAGAGAGAGAAATAGCTTAGAAATAGCTTTATGATGTAAATTATGTAGTATATGATGTTTGACTGATTCTAACATTTGTAATTATGGACAAAAAGTTTTGATATGTCAACACTATGTATCTTGAGGGTGAGAATAATGGTCACTTAGAACCGTTAGTCTATGCCAGACAGGATGCCGGAGCTGAACGAAACATTTCCGAACCGCTGGGTCGGTCGACGTGGGTCTGTGAACTGGCCAGCTCGATCTCCCTATTTGAACATTACGTAACTTTTTTCTTATGTATTCCATTGGACACATCTTGCGAAGAAATTGTCTTCTTCATACTCCCATAGAAGGAAAGATGGAAGGAAAGCGAGGAATAGAAGAAGATGAACACAAGCGATTGATGATTTGTAAAACAAGAAAATATTGGGAGTTAAAAGAGGAAGCTGAAAATCGAGAAACATGGAAGAAAGATTTCCAGGTTCAAACTGAAAATTAAAAAAAAAAAAAAAAAAAAAACTCAGAACTGTCAAAAGCATAATAATAATATATTTATTTTAGTGCCATGAACAGCCAGATAGCAAACATACAGCACTTAGTCATAGAACTAAGGGTTATAACACAGATCTTATATTCCTTTTAATATTAACAATACATTTGTTTCGACGACAGGAGGTCATTGTCTATCTTATAATATATACATAATTTTATTATTTGTATCTTGTCTGGATAAACATAATTACTTCATTATTCATTAAAATAGTCAGTCAATTTTCTTAAAATTGTCCTTAAAATAAGGATGCCGTCAAACATACAGATATACTACATAAAGCATACATATCTATTAAAATCTATACGTCAGTTCAATAAATACAATTATCCCGATAATATATTAAAAGAACTTGTCAGTTTTCTTAAAATTATAGAATTTTTATTTATGGGAATCATTTCCAATGCTTTTCTAAGGTTATATGTTGGTACCCTTATACCTATATTATGTAAGCAGTATTCACTACTATATCTATTATCTAAAATTTTCTGAATAAAGTTTTTCTCTATCATTTTTCTTCTTACATGTAATTCTTGCAACCCCCAGTATTCGTTCCAGTAATCATAACTATGAGAGTAGTTATCTTTTTTCTTATTTCTACACAATAGTCTAATGAAACATTTTTGAACAGATTCAATTTTGCTACATAATGTTGTGGATATATTATTCCATATAATTGCACCAAATTCTAATGTGGGTCTTACAAGTACCTTAAATAGATAGACATATGTGTTTGCATTTTTAAACTCAGGCCACTGTCTAAATACAAACCCTATAGTCTTTCGTGTTCTATGTACTATGTCATTAATATGATAGTTGAATTTCATATTCATGTCAAATATTATGCCTAAATCTTTAATCTTTTCAACTTTCTGCAGCGATACTCCATTTATGACATATTTGCTAACATAGTATTGCGTCTTATTGGTATATGAAATAAACTTAGTTTTATCACAGTTTATTTTCAGTAGATTATTTTTACAGCATATACTAATACTATCCAAGTCTTTTTGGAGTAAGTAGTTATCGTATTCGCTATTCACTATTCTAAATAACTTCAAATCGTCCGCATATAATAATATATTTGATATTTTAACCTTTTCCGTCAGGTCATTAATAAATAATGAAAAAAGAAGTGGTCCTAAAGGAGATCCCTGAGGTATACCATTCTTTATGCAGCCATTACTGGAAGTTATATGACCAATTTTCACTCTATATTCTCTGTTTGATAAATAACTTTGGAACCATCGAATATACTGAGAAGATAGACCAACATTGGATAATTTACGAACTAGAAGTCCATGTTCTATAGAGTCGAAAGCCTTTGACATATCAATATATATAGTGTCAACCTGTAGTCTGTTTTTAAGAGCTAAGTACGTAAAATCTGTAAAATGTATAATACAAGATTCGTAGCAATTGATCTACCTTTATAAAACCCATGCTGAAATTCAGTTAGTTTATTTTTTACATTAAAGTATATATGGTTATGTATTATTATTTCAAATATCTTACTAAATGCATTAACTAATGTGATTGGCCTATAATTTTTCATATTATTTCTATCTTCTGTTTTATGTACAGGTACAATATATACTTGTTTCCATGTCGATGGAAACTCTCCACATCTGACTGATTCATTGAATATATTTGCTAGAATGGATGATAACTCAGTACCACATGCTTTTATTATATAGTACGGTATGTTATCTGGACCAGGAGAGGTACTTCCATTAATCTGTTTAATTGCACTAAGGACATCCGATTCAGAAATATTAGGTATATTAATTATATCTCCGCTCAGGGGCGGATCCAGGACGGACTTCTGGGGGGGGCGGTCGGCGGTAATACTGCTACTTTTAAGAGCTCCAAACTTGTTATGGATGGGTTTATTTATATATAAAATAAGAAAGTTTCCTCTTGTGGGGGGGGGGGGCGATCGCCCCGATCGCCCCCCTCTGGATCCGCCCCTGTCTCCGCTACAAATAAGTAATGTAGAATACATGTTATGGCCATTTACATGACTTAGTCCCAAATTAAAATTTTCACTGAACATTTCTTTAAACAGCTCCACAACATCAGTCTGTGTAGTAGCTACTGTTTCATTATATTTCATTTCATTAGGTAATTTTTTGTCATCTGAGTTTTTAAATACTTTCCAGAAAACCTTATTGTCACTAACAATGCTGTTTTTTAAACTAAGATAATAGGCTTTTCTAGCTTCTAGATATTTCTTTTTTACAATTTTACGTAATGTAAAATACCTTTGGTACCACATACTATCATTGGTTTGTCTTGCTTTGACGAAACATTTTGTTTTCTTATTTATTAAAGTTTTCAGTTCCCTATTCATCCAGGGGTCTTTAAACTTGGATTTATTAATGACTACTTTCTTAGGTACATAAATATCTAGAACATTATATATACTATCATAGAAACTGTTGGTCATAGTATTAATATCACTTGTATCTACATTCAATTCATTCATTGCCTTGATACCCTGATATACACCTAAGAAGTCAGCATTCTTAAAATCAAAAACTTTTGTTTGGTTAATAATAATAATAATAATAATAATAATAATCTCGGAATCCCTTACGGTTAAAGATATGAAATTTGGCATTTGCACTTCACATTTATAATAATTAAAATGAGTTTCAGTGTTTTATATATATATATATATATATATATATATATATATATATATATATATATAGATATAGATATTTGATCTAGAATTTAAGAAAAAGGGCTTGGGAGGAAACGGCTTTCCTAAGATATCCAAACGAGACGCTTGAATTTTGTTGAAGATCCCGAATTCAGACGAATTCTACATATATGATAGGTGTAGAAAGAAAACTAAAATTATTGCTCACAGTAACAATAATAATAGAGGCATTTGCTAATAGGTCTATGTTGAAAAATATAAACAAATAAGTGGAGGAACTGGTCAAGATTCTTGTACATCACACGTGGAACTTTTTTTTTTTTTGTATAAAATGCGTTTATACACATATATGCCGCCATTTTTCTCTCCCACACATACACACATTCTATGAATGCTTATGTCTGTTTTTGTTTCTGGTTTGTACGTTATGCTCTATGAAATAACGTCATTAGAATAATCAATACGAGAGCTAATACTCTAGGCGTCAATAATGGAAAAATGACGCAAATGATAATACACAATGTAAGCACTACATTCTTGACTGTAATCTGACATGTATTCGTTCTTAAGTCTTCTCAGTATCTGGTCTTTCTTTTTAAAGCCCTTTGATTTACATGGAGAAGTACATTTTTAAATTTCTTTAAAATGAACAGGAATTATAATCGTTTAACTTAATCTCCCTTTCTAACGATAAGATCTCGATAAAAATTTCTACATAGATGAGGTTCGGGCCTGGGGTAGCTTTTATCATTTCACTTTGAAAGTGGGGGACTTGGGGGACTGGGAGAAGAAGATATATAAAAAATGATCGAAAATGACCGATATTAGTGTCGAATCAATAGTTTTCGGAGTCACTGAGATGAACAGTGACACTTTCGATGCCGTTTAAATCCAAATTCAGCCCCCATTAGTACTGGTGGCATGTAAAAATATTTGAAAAATGACGGATATTACTATCGAATTCATAGTTTTTGGGGCCCCTAAGTTGATTGGTGACAGTTTTGGTGTCTTTTACATAAAAATGAAACATATTCTCCCCGTGCGAAGAACGGGTATTTTGCTAGTATTTCATAAATAAATATTCCATTAGCAGCTCTAGAATAGTGCATAAGTCATTTTTCACGGGATAATTTAGAAGGGATGGTAGTTTACTCTTGGAGCTGAGTTTCCTTCAAAGACTTCCTAAAATGTCTTTATATTCACATTCCATAAATAATTGTTTCAGTAGTACGTGCAGCATCACGTGATTTAAGTTTACTATTGTAGTTCGCATGGTTATATGCTTAGCGTATAATTTCCGATTCGATTCTGGGTGGGAGCTCATGTGGTATAGATCCGAACTTAAGCTGTAGGTCAATGTCTCATATAAGCTCGGTGCTGAAAGGGGTGCTAAACTTCTATTTGTTCTTTAAATTCGTCTAAGTGGCCCTAAATGAATTCACACAATTGAAACCTTTCGTTAAATGCGGGAACGCAAAATTGGGGCTAACTGTAATACGGTAAATCGGGGGACAACAACAGAAGCTAGGTAAAACGCCATATTCTTATTCGAAACTTACAGCTAAAGTTGCTTTAAGGTTAGTGTAAAGGGACAAGTTCTGCCGATAGATGTCGCTACAGTCTTCGTATCTCTCCCATGTATTTTTTTACCTTTCACGAAAATTTATAATTTCTCTTACAAATTTCAACCTAGAGACTTACAATTTTTAGAGAAGGAACTTCATAACCTATTAAAGGAAGCAATCCGTGCCGATTTTTTATTTAGAATTTTCTTCACAGTTAAAACAGTTCTATTGTTAAAGGTTTAGGTATCCATTTCAACAATGAAGAAAATTCTAAATAAAAAATCGGCACGGATCGTTCTCTTTAATAGGTTATGAAGATCCTTCTCTAAAAATTTGAAGTCTCTAGGTTGAAATTTGTAAGATAAATTGTAAATTTTCTTGAAAGGTGAAAAATACATGCGAAAGATACGAAGACTGTAGTGCCATCTATCGAAAAAAACTTGTCCCTTTAAAACAACCTTAAATCCGTTTATATGAAAATTACTCCTACATTCAGGTACAATTAAAAGGATTACTGATGTTGTATATACAGATGGGCTTCCCACACTTGAAACCCATAACATGGGAAGATGGTAGTTTTTTTTTTATTGGAAGGGTGGGGGAAGGGTAGGTCATGCAGTGTCGTTAGACTGTGTATAATATGCGGCCTTGAATCTGGTGGCCCGGTGACATTTCAAAGCGAGTTTCCACAGGGAATCTCTTCCTCGTTGCTATGACAACCATCTAGGTAATATCCCCTCTCAGTTCCCGGGAAATCGCTGCACCAACGACAGAGATTTTTTTTCACTAAAAAAAAAGGTAATTACGAAATTGAGGCGTCCATCTTTTAATTACTTCTATTAACAAATAATAAATTCCAAATATCTTTCATAAATTACAAAAGTAGTGTGAGTGTATGCCATAGTTAGGGATAACCAACAACAACAGACACAATTTGTTAATTAACAGTTAATTTAACAACAGAGAACAACAGACTGCAGCAAACATAAACGTCCAATTATTTAGGCCAGTGGTTCCCTACCTTTTTGGATTGACGGCACAGTTTATCGAACGTCAACGACATCGCAACACACACTTCTTTAATTTTTTTTATTAATTATAATACAGTGGGACCTCGATAACTGGAAGATGAAGGGAATAGACAAAAATTCGAGTAATCAAGGTGGCCACAACAAGAATTCTAGATAGCGAGGTTTCGTGTCTCTAATTAAAAGTGACTATATAACTTGTACAACTCGAAGGTTTATTCGTTCAACCTTTAGAACTCAAAGTTTTAGAAGTTCCTTAAATTAAATTAAGGTGCCTAGTAAAAATAAAATACTGTACACACATTGTTTTGGAAGGGGACTTCTACGTCTAGACATGAGTAAAACTCAATTACAGCACACATTAGCAACATTGACAATTGCGTAAAAACAGTACGTACAGTTTCGAATTATCGAGGTCATTCATCAGAAATTCAAATTATGGAAGTAAAACTTCGACTTGTAGAGGTTCGCAGATACGAAAGTTCGAGTTAGTGATGTCAACCGGCTCGGCTCGGTTCAACTGAGCTATCGGCTCGAGCTGGCTCGGTTGCGATGAGCCACCGGCTCGGTTCGGCTCAGCTCAGGTGAGCCATCAGCTCGAGCCGGCTCGATTGCGATGAGCCACCGGCTCGGTTCGGGTCGACTCGAGCCAGCTCGGTTGCGATGAGCCATCGGCTCGAGCCGGCTCGGTTGGGTGAGCTGTTGGCTCGGCTCGGTGGTGACTGAGCTGTGAGCCGAGCCGCTCGAGCCGTTGACAACTAGTTCGAGTTACTGAGATTTTTAAATACGATTAAAATTCGACTCATGGAGGCTGTAATTTTTCAACATTCAACTTATAGAGGTTATTTCAACATTGAGTGTTATGGAGAGTTCAAGGGAGAGTGAAAAAAATCGACTTGTCAAGGAATTCGACTTATCGAAGTCCAACTGTATAAAATATAATAGTGTAAGCATAAAGTTTCCATAAAGTAGTGGCTTCGTGTAACATTTAGCATTGTTACGGTCGCTGAAGTTGTTGCTGTTGGTGCAGCATGTCTCAAAATTGATTTCACTTAACTACAGGTTATTAAATGTTGCATCAGATTTTTTTAAATCTAAAATTTCGCGACTCAATTTTATGGGTGTGCGCCACACCGGTTGGGAACCACTGATTTAGAAAATGAACGACGTACTTTTTGGTGCCAAAAAAATCGTTTGTCTCGTAAACTGCGAATGAGAATTTAGACTTGTACATATAATTTTGTTCAGTTTGACGAAATCGAGACTGGTGTGTGTCTCGTATATAAACATTCCCCCAGTTTAACGCTAATAATATTTCTACAATTTTACTTTTAATATTAATACAAAAGTCGGGTTTTCTCAAACTGTAGGTCGTGATCCCTAGGGTGGTCACGAGAGGAATACATTGGGGTCGCGACAGAGGGTGAAAAAGATACATCTAATTAGGACCTAGCAGTGGAAAATAATTTTTAAAAAAATTTTTGAATTTCTGATTTTGATAGACATTTTTCTTTAATTTCCATAGGCCTACTTACTATCGAACTGTTATACCTACTTCTATATAAGGATTACAGTGGTGTTTGTCCACCGCAAAGTCCCCTTGATGGGAACTAAGATCCCACCCGCCACAGGTGAGCGTTCTATCACTGAGTTATCGCGGCCCCTGACAAATTCGGGAAAAAACATCAAAATAGGTAAAAAAAATGTACTAATAAACACGATTAGCATATCCATATTTATAAACTATCGAAAACTTGGCAGCTGGTAGACAAATGCAGGATGGCCAGTCCTTTCTCCTGGTCCAAAAGAATACATATATAGAAAACTGGATTGAAACGGATAAAAGCTCGTTACATTTTGAACAATAATGATTATAGGCCTATTATCCAGATACTCTCTTGAACACACAAATATTTCCCCGTTATAAACCATTTTGACTGCTAATAGTACAATATTTCAATTGTTTGTAAGCATAACATCATAGAAATAAAATACAGGTTAAAAAAATAGTATATAGTATATCCTGTTTTTAGCTATCACATTATGTAACTCGCATTCATGATTCTTTTTTTACTATTATTATTTTCTTTCTATCTCTTTTTTACTCCACAAAATGTGCCTTTTCAATGAAAGCCATTACCACTACAATGACGTTATCTTCTCACGTTACTGATAAAAGAAAAAGAGTGTTTGATAATACTATTTACTGTATATAAAAAAGGGCTAAGTCTACATCAAAGTACGCAGATGAATTATATCTACCATGCAGCTATCACATGCACATACAATATACGTAATATATTGCAATTGTTTCATGTTCTCGATTTTAATTGGTGCATAGATAGCTGTAATCATCATGTTGAAGTACACACCCAGTTCCTTCAAACAAAAAACCCATCTATGCGTAACATAATATTTATGTCTTTACATCGAGGAGCTTTGTAAACCTATAATATACATTTTGCTTCAAATCTTTCTTTCATGTTATGCAAATTGACCCCTTAAAATAAAATCAGAGTACGAATCAAATACATAGTGACTAAGTTTCATTTGTACTTAGGTGCTAGAAAACTCCATGCATTTTTTAAATGACTTTCAAACAACGCTATGTATAAGTATGAGAAGTCATACAACGATCATGACCATCCGTCCATTCGTCTGTCTACAACAGGTATGTTAAATAATCAGTATTTCAAGTAAACCAACTAGTTTAGTTTCCGCAAGGAACCAATGTCCTGAAGTATATGGCGATCGAGTTCCAGCAATGTTTTCGCTGTGTGACTGGATGTCTTATCTTCGTGCAGTTCAACGTAATTCACGTCTCATCTATACAATGCTGGGATTTTATGTTGCTACGCAGCATTGATTTTCACGTTTTGCTTCTCCTTTCGTATACGCAATTTGTACGAAAAACCGGTCATAATCATGACTCTTTTGGGAAACTGCGCACTGGTGGAAGAAAGTGCTTCGGCTCTTGGTGTCAACAGGTCTGTATGTAATGGAACGAATTTACCACAGTCCGTGAGGTAAATCCACGCTTCATTAACACATTTCCGAATTTTCAACAACAACAAACATCATCGATCACCCACAAGATGATGTTCATACAGCCTCCTGCGGTTCCCTTTTCGTTCAGCCGCATGACACTATTTCAGAACGTGAACACTGCTCTCGCGAACAACCGTGAGGGTAAATCCCTGTGAATATGTCGCCTGCGATGCACGGCATTTGTTGGCCATCGCACCCTTTGTGATTTTTTTTTCGGAGGTCACCATACGCCACACGCAATGGCTTCGAGGTCCTCCTCACGGGTTGCTCGCGTCGGTAGTGTGGGCCCAGGACTATGTGCCGCATATTTCCGTATAATACAATTCACAGCGTCACGACCTATAGGAAAATTACGCAAATTGACACATTTCTACGGTAAGCGATGCCGTGAATTTAACGTTGGAAAGGACTACAATGAACCCCTTCCAGAATCTATTCAGTTTCGGCGAAATCAGACTATGCTTGACCACGCTGTTCTGCTACGTGACTAACGAGATACTGTTGCTTGACTAGTGGCAATCTCACGGTGATGAATTGTGCATGCGCGTTACAGTTGAACATTGACTTCGGCTCAATATAAATGAATCAACCTCTGTTTATGAGGTGAAAAAGTTCAAGAAAATATATAGAAGAGAAAGATGGATACGTAGGGAGAAAGATACGACTTTGCACCGATATTTTCCAACAACTGAAGCTAAAAGTATTAGTGCTAAAGAAATGGATGAATGAAAAAACTTGTGTCTCACATCCGTAAACAAGGAGGGGGCTAGAGCCTTAATACTTGCCTTAATTATTTTGGACCCTTTAAAACACAACTGTAGAGCATTTTTATGATTTTTAAGAAATATTATTTATGAAATTAAATTCAAATTAGCACCAACCATCTCTTATTAGTTTTTTTTCTCATTCTGAAAATCAAACTGGAGTATTCGTCATGATAAGTACCAAAGGTGTGCGGCCTGAGGCACCTCCAAAGTATAGTTGCACGGAGATACACAACGTTAACTGCGAATTTAGATAAACAGTAGAGAAGGCTCGTAACTACGGAGTGGGCCAGGATGTCTTACCAATAACTGTGATCAGTTTCAGCCCTTCCCACCTTTGAAAGTTTTAGTTGTTTACGCAAATGTAAAAAAAAAAAAAAAAAAAAAAAAAAAGGTCAAGAATGTAAGATGAAAAGAATCAACAATTCTGTCACAGAATCCATAAATAATAATGTAAAACTTTCTCTGTTATGTAAGGTAGAAGAAAATACGGCACACGGGAGATTGGACTTTTCCATCATCTTTTCCCAAGGTCCTCTTGAGTACAAAAGTATATTACAATAAGTAGTTCTCTAATATATAGGTAAGTAAGGAACCCAATGACCACGAGTCTTAGGTCTAGAGGTAGGTGAGGTTCGTCTCTTTGGCCAGGCGTCGTGAGAGGGAATGGGAGTTTGTTGATTAGGTGCCTCTCTTTGATCGGGCGTCGTGAGTGGAAAAAAGAACCCAATGACCGAACGTCTTAGGGCTTGTAGGAAAGGTGTCTCTCAATTGAGCAGGGATCGTGAGAGGGTAAGGTGTTCCCAATCGCCTTAGGGATTTTGGTAGTTTGATCAACCGGGTGAGCACTGATTATCCTCATGAACGACTCCCTATTATTCATAATGGAAATTCAAATCATTCCCACAATGCAACAAAAGTGACTCTGCGACACTACCGGCTAGAGTTGTAACTAACTGCATCGTCTGCTACTAGCAATAGCTAAGTGTATCATTGGCTAATTCTATCAGACTCACGCGCTCTGAATGATCAGATTCGTTCTTGCTTTTAGTAGTTCGTAGTACACAACTTCCTTGTGTGGCGGCGCCACGGTCTCCACAGTTTCAGTTGGAAGAGCAGTTGAAACCTCTTATTCTATGTTATTACTTTATGCAAGTGAGATTGATACTTCTTGAGGTGTGCTGTCGTCTTTTATCCCAAAATGTCGGCTACCCTCGTTGATCTCCGTCTTGCCGACTGTTGGCAATGGTGAGCGACTCCTCATCGTTACTGTCGTCTGCATATTATTTGTTTACTGCAAACACGTGTAGTAGGCACGTGGTTACAACATTGTGTGAAAACATGCGAAACTTTACAATAAATAAATAAACACTTTTGTACTGTTTCTTTATGTCGGTCATTGTCCATTCAGTACAAATTTCCGCATCTCTAAGAAATCCTTATGGCAAAAGGACTTTTGTAATGGAACGAAGAAGTATGAATTTAGAAACGCTCTTAAAAGTGTGATCGAATAAGGAAAATTAACACGTTAAGGATTATTTGAGGAAAATAAAATCTATTCTCAGAGATGTGAAAGTTAGTAGATAGGAAAACCGGAACATGAGAAGGTAATTAACACTTTGTTTTAGATCAGATTATTCCTAAGTTGAACTCATCATGAATCATGGGAAGTATTTTCCTTTTAAAAAAGAATAACAATAATAATAATAATAATAATAAGGAAGAAATCTCCTATTTGCTCTATCGGGAAGCAATATTACCTCTGTGTTGACTTCACACCTTAATGGGAAAAATAAAAATGAATAAACATATTTCATTGCCACTCAAGGAAGAGCAGTATAATAGGTTATTAACAATTTAAAAATGAATATAAAAATGTGAATTTTGTTATATATTCGAGCATGTGTTTTCTGAATGATGAAACATTCACGTTATGGAATTTTATGAGCTTCCAAAGTAAGTTTTGCATAAGAAAAGGAAGTCTTATAGAATGGCTATGTAATTGTCTAAATCTGTCGACAAATTAAAAAAGAAAAGAAAGAAAAGAAATCTTTTAATTTTACATCTCACGGTAATGCCAGCTAGACTAAAGGAGACAGTGATGATGAGAAATGAATGCAATGGTAAAATGAAGAAAGTGGGAGGGAATGAGAGAACCCGGAGAAAACCCATGAACACGGTGTTTGTCAACTACAAAGCCCACTTGGCGCGAGCTGGAAACGAACCAGGGACTCCATGCATCAGAGGTGAATGCTCTACCAGTAAGCCACCGCGGCTCCTACGTCACAAGAGTAGGTTGCATTTTCTCCCCTCAGCCACTAGTCAAATCGGAAGTGACAAATCAATCCCTTGCAGTTTCAACGTTGTTCGTCACGGAACAAAACGGTACTAGGTAACGACAAGTGTATATCAGGAATCGATTCAGCGTCCCACCCATATGCCTTTAATAAAACCAGAAGCAGTAGAAATATATTATAACTTAACTGCTTTAATATTAAACTCTTATAGAGGAAAAATTATATAAAATGGTAGTCAGAAACTGTTTTTTTAAAAATAAGAATTCAGGTTACAAGAACAGATTTCATCTCTGACCCCATCCTTCTATGTCAACTGGAAGTTATCTCTGTATGAAAACCGGAAGTTGTTATCTCTCAATGACAGCCGGAAGTCGTTATAATTCTATGACAACCGGAAGTCATATGTGTACTACTTCCGGTTTCAGTATTGAATTCACATAATTTACAAGTCTACTACGGCACGCCATTATCATGACCTTGGATGTGTACACTTTGAGTCAATGTGTTCTCTCTTTTTTTTTTTTTTTTTCAGAACGATACATTTCCAAGAAGCCTATCCATTAACATTTCCATTTTGTTCACAAACAATACCACAGCTGTCTCGAATTTCTTATGTTTGAAGTTCCACCATCCCCCCAAAGAAAAAGTATGTTTCTGGCAAACATGAGGACGATTGTCGAACCCCATCTACATGGTTTATATCTCAAAAATATTTGCAGAAGCAGATCTTCCGTGGGAAGTAATTTCATTTCAAAGTTCGAGTTGTGTGGCTTTTCGGATACCCTGTGTAATAGATAAATAATATGTTCCGGCAGAATACAGACTGTCAATTAGTATTGGCAACGAACGACATAGGTCTTAGCGCCATAAAAAATTCAAGTTTATAAATATGTGAATCTAACTGCATTAATTAACAAAATTAAAGGTTCCTCACTACATAAATAGAAGCTCTCTAATGGGTCCCACTTGCTGAACCTGCGCTCTCTGCACAGCGCATCATTCACATATGAACATGAATCTCCTTGTCATTCCTCACAACATTTGTATATGTCCCTTTACAGACACAAGTGAAGGACATCTTCATAAAAATTGGCAAGATATATTATGAAGAGGAGATTTTTCGATTATTTTTTCGATGTATCGCACTGTTTGCAAGATTTGAGCCTACTTCCGGTTGGAGTTTCTAATTCATGTATGATCAGTGTTTTCTTTCTTCTTGCATGCAGTTATGGAGCACCCACATAATTAATAATGTCAGTGATATATGGTGCTCATTAAGCAAAATACTCCAAAAATAAAGATTCATCTTAGACTGGAGAAATGGTTATCCTTCGTTTTTCATTATCATTTGGCCATGACATAAATGACGGAAAGATATACTACCCCATATACAAATAGGTGGTGTTGGAATGTATAACTCGTAGGATATGGTACTTTACTTTTTTAAAATTTCAATACTTCCAATGTACCCCTTAAAAATGTAATAAAGAAATAACGTCCATTTTTTAAAATATTCAATTAGAACTGAACAATCTACACAAAATTTGCAATAGATCCTAATGAAAACTGCGTTTTTCTAAAGCTTGTGGTTTCCGAGATATCATTGTTAAAAAACTTGGCCACAAACATATAAACTTTTCTTGGCCACAAACATATAAACCTAGCAAACTAATATGTAGACTAGCTGAACCTGCGCTATTTACACAGCACACAGTTTTAATATGAGCGTGAATCTCTTTACCACTTCTCACTAAATCTGAGCAAGTCCCTTTTACGAACACAAGTAAAGGACAGGAATACTTTTAAAGGGAGTGAATTACTAGACAAACATATGTGAACGTAGTATTTTAATAAACAGAATGTTGAGGTGAGTTTGTGGCAAACTTGGATAAATGATAGAGGATACCAAATGCAAATAGTTTTTCCTTATAATTCCATATCCGTGTACGCCTCATTGTGGGTCCTTAAGAGTCTTCATCCCGGCGAAATTTAAATACCGCTAATTTTACAGTAATTATGTGATATCTTCAAATAGATAAAAGATAATTAAAATATGGAACAAGAGCGCCCTAGACAATATTATTTTGCGTGAGGTACCGTTATCACAAGTCACCTAGTGGCTTTCCGTTTCCAGGTGTTTAGAAACGCGAAAATAAATGCCGATTTTCAAAATGGCTCGAAATCGAAAGCAGATAAGTGAGTCGTGATAACGGTTTCTCATGTAAAATAATATTCTAGGGAGCTCTTGTTCCACATTTCGATTATATTTTATCTATTTGAAGATATCACATAATTACTGTAAAATTAGCGGTATTTTAATTTCGCCGGGACGAAGACTCTTAAGTCTTCGAAGTTGCCGGCTTGCAATGGGTTTGGTCAGTCAGATTAAAAGGAAAACCCCTGACATGTCCATCAACCCGCAATACGTAGCTCCTCTACTGGTTGCCTTTCACTAGGGTATCAACCTAGTTGCGATATTTAATAAGGCCAAAACGACGCCTAAAACGTAGAATAGAAAAATAAAGACGTTTTTGAAAGTTTGAATGAGAACTGGCAAATAAATAAATAAATAAATAAATAATCGACCACCGAAAACAGTATGTTTTTAGGGCTTGTGGTTTTTGATATCTCATTGTCGAAAGGATTGGCCACAAACACAAACTTTTCTTCACCACAAACATATAAACCTAACATTCTAATACAGGGTGACCCAAACGTAGGTATACACCCTTGCATTGATCAAGTATAACATTTTAGTTTATGGGTTTATTTGCTTCGGCTCTTCCGAGCTTAAGATGTAAGTAAAAACACATTAAGTACAAATAATAATAATAAAAAAAACTGTCTACTTGATGGATGACAATAAGAAATTATATAAAATGAGCTGATCAGTACGGTATCATATACCTACTTTTGGGCCACCCTGTAGATAAGAATACGGTTTCGTTAATGTTCAGAACGATTGAGCAGTAAACAAAAATTCAACAGATAGAACCAAATTTAATAAATATGAGCACACTAGGATAAATTTGTGTTTTTGAATAAATCTTGCAACCCTGTTGATAATGACATTTCTCGACTCTGGTTGCTTATTGTCAATACGACTACAAGTCTACATAAACATATGTTTTTATGTCAGTTTACACCTGTGAAGTATTTGCACATATACACACACACAAAAAGAAAGCAAAAGAAAGAAATATATCGCTTTAAGGTAGTTTTTTTTTAATATTTCTCCCATCATTCATCACAATCATCAGCAAATACTGAGTCCTATAAATACTTATTTCTGTTGTATTTGAAGGTAACACACACTATTTCTGGCAGCAAGATTAGCACGTGTGTGTGTGTGTGTAAAATGATGAGGAAAAAAATCTTTAAATAATAGACAGAAATAGAATTTGGTATTGTTAGAAGTGTACACAGTTTAAAAAAAAAAAAAGACAAGGAGAAAAACTCTACATTGTGAGAAAAGTATTAAATGTCCTTGTATTTAAATATAACGTACTGTACAATAGATGAAAACAAATATTTGCTTTGCTGGTAAAATCTACTGATCTGTAGGTTTGGCGTCAGCGGTTTCCAAAGATGAGAAGGCTATAAATAGTCATTAGACTTCTAAATTATGGCTATGCATAAATATCGAAATCTTCCAGAACGGTTGTAAATGAAATGAAATCTTCGAGTTTTACGTCCCACGGTTATGCCGGTTAGGCTAAAGGAGACGGTGATGATGAGTGATGAATAAAATGGTGGAATGAAGAAAGTGGGAGGAAACGGGAGAACCCCGAGAAAATCAACGCACACGGTGTTTGTCCACCACAAAGTGAACTTGGCATGGGCTGGGATCGAACCCGGGACCCCAAGCAATAGAGGTGAACGCTCTACCACTGAGCCACCTCGGTCCCTCAGAACGGTTGTGTCCGTCCATCTGTCTATATGTTTATCGACAGGCATCAGAACAAGAACCGGGACGAAACAGTGAAAAACGGATTCCCGATGTGTATTACTGTAGTCAGCATCAAAAATCGGTTACATCATTCTGTCCCAACCGGAAGTGGTAGAACTGTATCATTTCCAGTTTCAATGTTGGTTCTTATAGAGAGAAAATCGGAGAAAGCGAAAAATGGTTTTTTGATATGGATTCAGCGTCTCAAGACGCCTCTCCACCCTTATCAGTGGCGAATCTAGCCTGGGGAGGACTGATTGTGCACTCCCCCCCGCCTTTGTCGTAAATATACATCATCTAAAATAAGAAGCTAGCCGTGAAAATAGCAATACTTTCCGAAATTTTCTGTCATTATTGTTTCTGTTTTGGGCTTAAAAGAAAGCAGAGCTTTGCAAAAGCAATAGTTTAAGTCGATTTTGTGAAAATTGAAAAGAAAAGGATTCACCAAGTGAAACAATACAACATATCTAAAGTAGGAAAGAAAACAGATGCTAGGAAGAAAGAAGAATAGTTTTTCTTGCATGCCACTTGTACCCTCTTTAAAATACACTCCCCTCCCTTCTATGCATTAACATTGTCAGGGGTAAAGAATACTGTCACATGTCATTTTGAAGAGTTCCAGTGTGATCGATTATTTTGGTTAATTATTGGTGAGCCCTCTCATCAGAAAATTCTGGAACGGACCTGTATGTGTGCCACTACTAGAAGAGAAACAACAAAACTACAACCTGTTACTTAAACAACGTATTTATAGAAAAGAAAAGAAAGAGAAAAGAAAATGAGTTGAGTTGATTTTAGTTTAGCGTCCCTTTCAGCAGCGAGGCTATATGAGACGTGGACCTACTGATTAACGTGGAATCCGAACCACATGAGCTCCCGCCGGGAATCGAACCCGGGTCTTGCACGTCAAAGGCGCGTACGCTAACCGCTTAGCCACGGAGGAGCTCAAAGAGAAAAGAAAATGAAGAAGCATAATAATTGAAGTGAGTGACGATAAAAGAATTGGTGGAATGCGAATATAGGAGGAAACGGGAGAACCGGACATGAAGTCCACCACAAACTGATTTGGCCTCGGAACGAACCAGGAACCCCTAGCACTGTGTATGTAAATACATACATTACAGGCGCGGATCCAAGGGAAGGGCTACAGGAGCTCTAGCCCACCCTTGACGCTCAGGTATACATAGGATAAAATGGACTTCAATCCTGCTTTACACTGGATAAAAGCGGCAAACTGTGGTTTAGCCCCTCCCTTGATCATATCCTGGATCCGCCACTGGATACATACATACACAGTATGTTTTTACTGGGATGGCCAATTCCAGAATTTTTACTTTTCGGAAAGTAAAATCGAAAAAAGGAAATCCAGACTTCGGAAAAAATCTGGATTTCGAAAAAATCCGGAATTACAAAAAAGCTGGGATTTTGCCGAATTCCGGAATTTTTCCGAAATCCGGAAAGTGAAATTTAAGATTCCGGAAATGTTGGCCATCCCTAGTTTTTACATATACAGTACACAAATGAACAGCCTAAAAACTGTCGATTCTTATCGGCAACAAAAGGTATATATATTTTTAACGCCAAAAAATTAGTTTTTTCTCGAAAAGTACGCATCAACATTTACCTTGAAGTGTGTAATTTTGTTAATCCTGAGACGGTATATCGATTGATATGCAGGGGTGCCCACAAAGGGGGCCTATGACGCAAACTGCGTCATTTAAATATTGGGGGGGTAAAAAATCTATATAAATATGTTTGAGGGGGGTGTAAAAATTAATCGAAAAGATTTTTTTTTATGGAAGAACACCTACGGATAGACAATTGAGGGGGGTGCGTCATGGACATAAGGGGGGGCACCACTGTGATATGCGTCTCATTTTGGGACATATTGTATCCCATTAGACCTTAATAAGATTGTAGAATTGGGGGACACTGGTTCAGTGGTATAGTATTCATCAATGTTGCAAGGCAGGGACATTCGTAGGTGATGGATCCTGGAGGTCTGTATCCTCCCTGATTTTTTTTTTAAGTTCAGTCTAATTTTAGGAATTATTTTACAAATTTTAACACAATTTATCCTCATGTTGAATTTGGAGCCGCTAGAAACTTTGGACTCCTCCCGAAATAAATTCGTGCATATGTGCAAGACGCGAGGGATCCCTGGTTCGAACCCAGGACATACGACCATCGTATATATAATTGTCCCCTGAAGTTCTTCCGTTTCCTCCCACATATCTTATTCTATCAATTACTTCATAATCTCACGCTTTTAGTAATCATCCATTTCCTTAGCAAACATTTGTCAATTATGAACATAAGAACCCCAACTGCTCTTTAAAATGCAGAATTAAATACCCTAGAGGCAACAATAAGGATACCTTGTGGCTACGTTATATATCACGGACCAGCTGTAGTCAAATTTGTCCGCATAAATCTATAAAAAGCTAGATTTATTAAGTATTTCAAAGAACATTAAACCTTCTCTATATTCCGAAAATACACTTCTCCCTCGTCAATCGTCCTTGTCTACTATAACCTAGTAAGGATACTAATGTTATAAATCGAACAGATAGATAATGCAAATCTATCACAGGTTACATCCTGTCCTTGTCCTGACCTTCAAAGCGAAGCAACCTTCGCGGCTTGTCAGAGCTGATAGGATGAAATGAAAAGAAAACGACAAGAAGAACACTTGGCAATGGGTTGTAGTATGTATGTAGTAGTATGTATGCCGCTCGATACTAAATAAACATTTGCCCCTGCAGCTTGCTGTTATGCTGTTAACTTGTTGAGATCCATTCTATGGCTTTTCATTCGAAGGCGCAGGACGACCCTGGGGGTGTGACCGACCAACCAGAAACCTTGAAGGAACAATGTCGGCAAGACTTCTCGTGAAGGTGACAAACACCCTTCCACCTGAGCTCAACGTGGGAGGAAGAAAGAAAGAAAGAAAGAAAGAGATAGAAACGTACCAGCTGTTCGCACAAGTGTCACCATCTTGTGTGGGTATCAGATACAACAAATTCATAAGATATCTTGCCTGAGAGAACAAACAAAAGGAAATTATTACTTATTCACGTTGCAAAAATGCAAGGACGCCGATTTCTCTGTATTTTTTTTTGGGGGGGGAGGGGGCATTGAGATGCAAAAGGTGAAAATTTTAAGACAAATTGCATTCAAATTATGCAAAATATTGTATATTCATAAATACAATACGGGGGCCCACATGAGCTTTGGGGGGGGGACTCGGTCCCCCTCGGCCCCCCAGGGTCGGCGCTCTTGCAAAAATGTAAGTTTCCTCTGATGGCTTAGCATGTCTGTCTTCTGATTCTCGCAATTCTGGGTTTGATTCCCGTGCAGATGTAATTATTTTCTGATCAAGTTTCTTAGGCTCGCTATTCTCGACGAGTCTCGCACTCACAGGAGCTCAAGGGCGCACGGTGGCTCAGTGGTAGAGCGCTTACCTCTGGTGTGTGAAGGTCCTGGTTCAATCTCCGGCCAAGTAAGTTTGCGGTGGACAAATCGTGTTTGAGAGTTCTCTCAGGATACTCCCGTTTCCTTCCACATTCTCAGTCCACCAATTTTTTCATCATCATTCACTTGTCTTAATTATTCGCCTCCCTTAGTCTAAAGAGCGTAATCATGAGACGTTACATTCAAAGATTTTCATTTTCATAGAGCTTAGGCTCAATGAGGACCTTTGATAAGGCTCGCGCTCCTAATCTGAATGTGGCCCAGGGTAGTGTACTCTCTAAGTACCCGGGTATTTAAGGCGATCACAAAGCGTATTTATTGCTCATGCGTACTCTTGGAATACGCTGACCATGTATTTAAATGTAGATGGCTAATCATAAACGCGAAAGCAACAAAATCGCTGAGAAAACGTCAGTCAGCTCGAGCGTATTTGGTGCGGGTCGGAACAATAGACCGCCTGCTGTTTAAAAGATTTCAAAAGGAAGGGGAAAAAAAGGAAAGATGTGTTGCCAGACAAAGGGATTGTAACAAGAAACAGCTGCTTGGAAGATTGATTGTGCAGAGTATTGGAACTCTGCTATTACACACCTGGACCTGGCAAAAAGACCTGGAAACCCTGACTGGCTCACAGTATGATTTACACATCTGGTGAAAGTAAAATTACTGAATAGCCACTTTGGCCGCGTTCGCTACAGGGGGTATCGCTTTCTCAAATAGCCTTAGACTAAAACTAATTGTTTTCAATGAGGACATGGGCTTACCAAGTATACTATATAATTTGTTAATTTAACATTCCGTGCACGATTATACTCTAAGGTTAAGGGAGAGAGTGATTATCATAATGGATGACATGGTGGAATTAAGAAAGTTGAAGAAAACGAATGAGGACATGGGCTTACCAAGTATACTATATAATTTGTTAATTTAACATTCCGTGCACGATTATACTCTAACGTTAAGGGAGAGAGTGATTATCATAATGGATGACATGGTGGAATTAAGAAAGTTGAAGAAAACGAAAGAGCTCGAGAAAACCCACACATGGTGTTTGTCCACCTCAAAGCCCACGTGGTGTGAGCCTGATGAAAATCCCGGATCGTGAAATCGAGCCAGGCAATAAATCTTTCAAAGGACGCTCACAAGTAATTACTATGATAAGATTACAATTTTCAAAACATCGAACTGAATATTTCCAACAAACGATACAAGGTGATAGATTAAGATGTATGAAATAATTTTCATATTCATGATTAAAATTTATTGTATAACAACTTGAACACATTAAATTTTATAATTTTTTAATGACTATCTGGTTTAAACCTCAATTTTTTCGTCCCACTCGTTAAAATTTCAATGATACATTTGTGAACACCTCTGGTTAATAAACAATTTAAGTCCAGACAATGTTTCCATATAATTCCATAAAATATTGTGTTGTGCGAAACTTGAACATACTCTTGGCAGCTGCACAGAATGAATGTACCATGGTCGAATTTATGGTTTTTTCACATTATTGGCTACTGGGTTGAGGACTGAGGGATTGTAGTGGGAAAGATGTGACATGTAAAAATAATCGAAAACAATCAATATCAGTGTTAAATACATTCTTTTTGGGGTTACTGAGATGAATAATAACACTCCCAATTCCGTTTAAGTCCAAATTCAGTCCCCATCGGTATGCGGGAGTGAGGAGGAGTGGTATTTTTACGAGTTTTGCTCATTACACTTCTATTGAGATGTGTATCTTAAGGGGGAACGAAAAGGTTCAAATACTTTGCAAAAAACCTATTCTACCCGCACGAGAAACGTGCATTTCAGCTAGCTTTTAACAAAATTCAATTTGCAAACCTCTTAGCCTACCAATTTGTATCTGTAATATGCCTAGGAGGGTCAATTCGGCACGCCATGTAGCCAGAACAGAAGAAAGTAGAACCGTTTTCAAAAAGTTTAACTGGACATTCAATCGGAAAAAGACTATTAGGTGGGTCTAGGCTCAGATAGGAGGACGATATTTAGATGAAACTCGCATAAATAGGAATACAAACTACAAAGTTGAGTTAGGAATTAGATTTCTGGGTTTTCAGCATCTATGGCCATGTTATCCGTCACGTATAATGGATGGCGTCCCTCAGCGATCATACTATCCGAGGAAAGGGAAGGAAGGAAATGACCTGGGACCCATATAGACCCTATTCGTTACCATCCCGGCATTTTCCTGGTGTGAATGAGGAAAAACCAAGAAAACCTCACTCAGGATGGCTGGTCTGAAAAAGCTTTTACACGTTTTCGATGGAATGTTCTCACCGGGAATAGAACCCGGGATCGCCCGGAACAAAGACGAGACCGTTAGCGATATGCTACGTGGGGCCACGGATACAAAGAAGAAATTGGAACCAGCTGTATAAAAACAGAAGTCAAGTCGAGCTATTGTAAATATGTCATTGAAGCTTCGGGTTCTTTCAGGCCACAGATTTAGTGTACTAATAAAAAAACATGTTAGGATTTTTTTTTTTTTTTTAATTTTTGAACACAATAACGTATACACAAAACATATAATCAAAAAGTTCTTCATCAAAGTTATATCTTTTGGAAACATGCACACATATACATACATATATAAAACATTTAATCTTAACGAAAACCTGCTTTGAAATTGTATACACAAAAGCTAAGTTCTAGTTACAAAGTACCCTGTTCTCATCATCAAAATGCTTACCCAAGGGATCATAATAACAATAATAAAACTCGCCTCTATTTGCTTTGATATTTGATTAAAACCCACGCTAATACTAATTTTAGTAAACTCATCTTCTATAAAAACAAACCTTGTACAGTACAAACGGTTGCTTAATCTACATACACACACACAAAATAAAAATATGTTTATTGCACAATACATTCTATAAAGAAGGTAAGTAACTATTAAATAATCATAAGTTGCTGTAATTGATAATAAGTAGCATTATATGTAAACATCACTAAAAATAATTGATGAATGGAATGTGTAGACATCAAATAAGCTTACATAATATTTTTTTGTTAAATAATGTAAACAAATTCTATTATCAACTGACAAACAAACAGGAAGTACATTACAATGTATGATTTAAAATTATCACTTGAATATTCTTTGAGGAAGTCAGTCCTCATCCAATTTCTCATCCATTATATATTACCAATTTTCTTTTAATCGATAAGTGTAAAGCAGTGGTTCAGAACCTTTTTTACTTGGCTCTCCTCATCCAGAGATGGAGGGAGTCAGTGGGTCAACAGCACGTGACCCACTGCTACCCACCCCCTTCGTGACCCATTCTGACACACCGACCAACTATGACTAACAGATCCACCGACCCAATCTGTTCAGTGCATTGTAGACAGCATCTGAACAGCAAATGGTGAATTTGTCTACGTTTTACTTTCAAGGCCTCTATTTTTCTTTCCTTTTAATTTGTTTCTACTAGTTACTAAGATGAATATGTCTAAGTGAAAAAAGAACTTGAGACATTTTTGGTTATTGATATTTGTAATTGTAACAATAGCAATAGCACTTACTACTTCGCTTTCGAGACAATCGGATTTTACACTCCCCCCCCCCCCATTTACCTTGATTTGAGACACTCAGAATTCATGCTATTTTCCACTGAAAAGTATATGTAATGTAACAAGGAAATAATTATATATGATGATTAAATTGAAATATTAATCGTTATATCACCCATGCCAAAACAAACATTTTACCATTTTATATTTAAAAGGTCCATCGGCACTTCAATAGAACAGTGCTTAAGCTATTGGCCATAGAAATTCAAACTCCGATTAGTGATAATTTCACAGCCTTGTATTATTACAAATGAATGGTAAGGGGAAAAAACAAGGAATGTCCATCAGTATGCTTTGTCGGGTGCTTTGTCCTATCTGTTGGTAACTCTTGGTACTATTTGACTGTATAGTCCATGCATGACTAGATGTAGAAATGTCCAAGTAAAAGAGGCAAAAGATTTGACTAGCCCTATTCATTTGTACGCGGTTTTCAATGTTAAAACGCCGTTTTCTCGAAAATGCAGTTTTGTGACATTCCTTCTTTTTTCCCCTTACCCTTCAAATGTAAACTCTTTAGTCAGTGGAGAGCAGGGCGTGGATAATGGGTCAGAGTTGATGACGATGGGTTTTGGTGGATGGTGGGTGAGAGTTGATGACGATGGGTTTTGGTGGATGGTGGGTCAGAGTTGATGACGATGGTTTTGGTGGATGGTGGGGCAGAGTGGGTCATACTGTGTCGTCAGTCAGAGTGGGTTATGGTGTGTCGTGGGTCATGAGTCAAATTTCCATTGACCCAGCCATCTCTGTCCTCATCGTGAACGACGTATACTTCGCACCCTACCAGCTTCTTGCTTCCCATTGGTCTTACCTCTTTTGAGATTTCAGATGCAACACTGAATTCTCTAATCTTCAATATTATTATTATTATTATTATTATTATTATTATTATTATTATTATTATTATTATTATTATTATTATTATTAATAATAATAATAATTTATTGATTGATTAATGAAAGTGATATTACAGCAAAAACCTTCAATCGGTCACATAAAAAGAATATATGAATAACTAAATCGTTTAAAGTATATTACACAGTTTATAATTAGTAACTGTAATTGTATAAGTCTAACTGCGTTACATACATCACAAAAAAAAAAAAAAAAATCTCTGCGCGGTATATTACGGGGAAAATAGCCAAATCAGGTTACTTTCACCCTAGAAATATGTGGGGGGGGGAAATAAAGCAGAATTATCCGAAATTTGGCGACTGGTAATCAGTCTAATCACAGCAACTGCAGAGTCTAATTACACTCATTACTCAAAAATGCTTCTAATTTGTCCCTCTGCCTTACTTACTCTCTTGGATAAGTGCAACGAGGGCGTAACACTTCTTGAGCACCGAATCTCGTCAAGTGAGGCCTTTTTCTACTTATCTGGTTACATTAATAAGCAGAACTGTAGGTTTTGGGATTAAGGATACTCTTGCAATGTGCACCAAAAAGCCTTTACATAGTGTCAAAGTTACCGTTTGGTCTGCCGTGACTCATGCATTTGTGATCGATTTATAATTTTTTGAGAACAGACATGGTTCTACCATTACCGTTAATAAATACTTACGCTATAACCACATGCTCAATACATTTCTCATTCCTGAGTTAGATTATCGTGGTCTGTCACAAATATGGATGCAACAAGACGGCGGTACCTGTCACACAGCACGATAGCCTATGGCAACTCTGCGCGAACATTTTTCAGGGCGGCTCATTTCATGATTTGCTGACATCAATTGGTCAGCAAGATCACCAGTTCTATCGCCGGCATACTACCTACTTCCTTTGAGGTTACCTGAAGGTGAGAGTATACGTTAACAAACTACGAACAATTGATGCACTATAGCAACAAATCAGAAGGGAAACTGCAGCCATTCCAGTTGACACGCTCCACGGCACCATTCTACAGATTAAATACAGAACCCAAAAATGTTCTCGTTGTAATGGTGGCCAATGTTTTTCAAAACTTAATGTAATGTGCAAAACTCCTGTATATCACGTAATTATGTATTCACCACAGTTTGTATTAGAACTTATTTAGTGTTGCAATATAAGTGCAATAATATTTGTATTTAAAATGTGTCCCATCATTGTAGGACACCATATATCAGTCTGAGTACGCAAATCCAATACGTTTGAACATATGTTTCGAAGAATCGAACTCGTTTCGAAAATTGAGAGGTACGTAATTGTATCCTGCTCTGGGCGCCCATACCTTTATCTTATAATTTTACAACCGGATTGCTTTTCTTTTCTACTTGGAAATTGTTTTGAAATTAAAATATAAAAGGTAACCAATAAAGTTCTTTCACTTTTTTACTCACCCCCTTCGAACATCGATATGTCACCTGCAAAATCAAAAATAGTCTCTATCAGCATCAACGACCTTCTGTCAACGTTCAGGAATGCCATGGATTCCATCGGGATAGAATTTGGTGGGTCGTGAAGCGAAAAAGGTATCAAATGCATTTTGCACCTCTACTAGGGATTTGAACTGGTGTCCTCTAAGGCGATTGCCCAAGGAATGGAACAGGTGATAATCAGACGGTGCAATGTCCGGGGAATATGGCAGATGAAATAGTGTTTTCCATCCAAGGCATAGAATGGTGTCCCGGATTATCCCAGCCACGTGTGGATTAGCGTTGTCCTGTAACAGGAGGACCCCTTTGCAAGGGCGCCGATTTCTCTGTAAATTTGGGGGGGGGGAGCATTCAAATGCAGAAGGTATATATATGAAAATTTTAAGACAAATTGCACTCAAATTATGAAAAATATTCTACACTCATAGATACAATAGATACAATAGGGGGGGGGGGCCTCGGTCCCCAGGATCGGCGCCCTTGCCCCTTTGCGATTCAGAAGTGCTGGCTCAAGAGTTTTGACTTTTCCTTGAACACGGCTCAACTGCTGACAGTACACAGTTGCATTGATGCTCTGACCGGCTGGTAGCAGTTCCCGATGCATGATACCGCGAGCACTCTATCAAGCACGAGACCTTCTTCTGGTGCAGTGCTGGTTTCGGCTGTTTTGTAACCGGTTCATAGGATACTAACCAATGATGACGGTGGCGTGGAGCTTCATACAGGACACACTTTTCATCACATGTCAACAACAACCCTCCAGAAATGGCTCCTACCTTACACGAGACAGCAAAGAAACACAGGTATCTACTCGCGTTGCCTTCTATCCATGTAGGACCCATCGATCCAACTTGTAGTGCTGCCGCATGGTTTCTCCACTACCATTGAATTGTAGTCCCAGTTCTTCAAATGTCTGGCCACTGTTCGCCTCAATTGCTGCCTGAAGATCTTCATTTTGTACATGTATTGTTCTTTCGGCACGTTGTGCGTCTTCCAGTGTTTCGTCAGCGTCCTTGTACATGTTAAACTGCCGCTGCACTGTTCGCGTAGTTACGACACCCTCACCAAAGGCCTGGCACATTTTCCGCCCCGCTGCAGCGGCGTTTGACCCCAGTTTGAACTTGTACAGCATACACGCTATTATGACGCTTTGTGGAGGTCACATGTTCACTATGTCCTTACGCAAGTTCAAGGTGTAGCTGAACTGCCACAATCAAGTAGTATGTTGAATATACCCACATCAACAACTGACCTTTGCCTTATCTCCATTCGCATTCAACTCACAGTGTGAGGGACAATGGAATATGGACCTCCACAAAAAGCGACAGAACTTTCTTGGTTATCCTTATAATATGAATTGTAAAACGATTATAAAATTTTGCAACACAATAATGTACACGGAAGTGACATTGAGCTAGAAAGAAACAAATAGTTTCAAAAATCATAAATTACAGAGTTTATCTTCACATGTTCAACAGGCACCTAACGACAAATGTAGTAATAGCTCAGTTGTTTTGAAAATATATCTTGTTATAAACGTCATATTTTTGAAGAAAAAAGTAATTTCTTTTTTATTACAATTTTACCCTTTTTTAAAGTTTTTTTATACATTAAGTTTCTCTCTTATTTATTCAGTTACAAATCCTTTTAATAAACTAAGTAATGTAAGTAAGGAGAAAAGCTCACATGTCAGGTGAGGGACATGATTTTGGAGGCACCTAGGTGTGGCATAGCTTGGCTCTAATGTATCTTTGTTTATGCACTTCAGTACAGACATCTTTGTTCTGAAGAAATGATTACTGTATACAAGGATAAATCTCAGATAATTTATTCTTAAACTGACAAATATAAAGGCGTCATCAATCAAAATTTGCTTAAAAAAAAAAAAATGAACGTGGAGTGCATGATAACAGATAAGAGACAGTCCATTAGGTAAGAGATTAATTTGAAGAGAATAGATATTGAAAGTGCGTAAAAGCTCAAAGGATAACGGGGTGAGGTATGTTGACAAGGAACTTTACGAAAGGAAAGCAATGTCGGAATGTTAATGATATTCGTTTAAGGCGCGGTTGCCTCCAACACGGATCTTGAGATATAATTTGATATAAAAATCCGGAAACAACAAGTTTTTCTCATTCTTTTCCTTTTATATTATATAGTTTGATGCTAATTTTAAGCCAGATGAAATAGTTCCTTGTTTTCGTTATATCCCCCCTCTTCAACAATAACTGCATGGAGAGCAGAATTAATAAGGACAGGTCAACTTCAAGTAGTAGCATACCCGGTTCGATCCCAGCTCGCGCCAAGTAGGCTTTGTGGTGGACAAACACCGTGGGCTTAATCGGAGTGCTCCCACTTTATTCATTCCCCATTGCATTCATTTCTCATCATGATCGTCATCCAAGCCGGCATAAACTGTGGAGCGTAAAACAAAGATTTCATTTCATTTTCAACTTCATGTACTCTATTCTCATTTATCTTCTTCGACAATGAATAAGAGTAATTTGAGGTTTAGGTTTGATGGATGTTTAGCGACTCTTTCAACAGCGAGGCTATATGAGACGTGTACCTATTGCTTTAAATGTGGTCCGAACCACATGAACTCCCACCGGGAATCAAACTCTGATCTCTCGCACCAAAAGCACGGATGCTAATTATATAGCCATAAAGGAGATCTACCTGAGGTTTTAGGTTTGTACGATTAAATAGTAAAGTATAGTATGTGCAATAATATATTGGCTGTTAAGCATTTTCTGTATCTGTAGTCTCATCCGTAGACGGTACAATGATTTTTAACCAAAGTCAATATCAGAGCACGGTGATTCAGTGGTGCGATTAACAATCTTTTATTACAAAAACTCCTGTCATATAACATAGAAAGTCACTGTAATTGTGTTCCAGGGACCAATACAAAGTGTTCTATACAGTTTTCTGGATAAATAGATGTTCCAAGCCAAGGGAAGGATACCATAGAACTCCAGGCAAGCTAAATGATAATGGCTTAGAAATTCTCAGTGCTCCAGGCAAGCAAAGACAGGTTGAGATCCCACAAAGCTCCAGGCAAGCTAAGCAGGTAAGGAAATCACAGAGCTCCAGGCACGCTAGGTGACTGCGATTAGAACCTCCCAATACTCCAAGCAAGCAACAGAGTGACTGAGTTTCCACAGAGCTCCAGGCAAGCTAAGCAGGTAAGGAAATCACAGAGCTCCAGGCACGCTAGGTGACTGCGATTAGGACCTCCCAATACTCCAAGCAAGCAAGAGAGTGGCTGAGTTCCCACAGAGCTCCAGGCCAGCTAAGCAGATAAGGAAATCACAGAGCTCCAGGCACGCTAGATGATTGCGATTAGGATCTCCCAATACTCCAAGCAAGCAAGAGAGTGACTGAGTTCCCACAGATCTCCAGGCAAGCTGAGCAGGTAAGGAAATCACATAGCTCCAGGCACGCTTGGTGATTGCGATTAGGATCTCCCAATACTCCAAGCAAGCAAGAGATTGACTGAGTTCCCACAGATCTCCAGGCAAGCTGAGCAGGTAAGGAAATCACAGAGCTCCCGGCACGCTAGGTGACTGCGATTAGGATCTCCCAATACTCCAAGCAAGCAAAAGAGTGGCTGAGTTCCCACAGAGCTCCAGGCAAGCTAAAACAGCGAATTCGCCCAGCCGAAACTGATGCCGATGAAAGTCTTACACCGAGTTTTACGCTCTCTTCTGTACAGCAGTAGTGTTAGTTTTTTTTGTCACATGACCTGATAATGGTGAGGATGCCTGTCGTCTACCTGCTTATGTAGTATTTATAGTAAGAGAGCACGTGGATTTGTTTACAAATAAGCACTTGTTTGTGCTTCCAAATAGACCACGTGTAGGATATTACAATATTCAGAATTTACTTATTTACACGTTACTGCAATAGTGTAAAGTCAAACTGTAACTTTTGTGCTCTTCTTGAAAGTTTATTTATTTTGTTGATCTGTGATCGATTTTGTGACCTTGAGCAATATTTTTATTTTTATTTATTTATTTATTTATTTTAGAAAAGCCATGATGACATTCTTGTTGAAGTAAGACACGAAATTCACGAAAAAGGAATCACCACGGAATTGTTAAGAGCATCATGAGGACGACACGAGTAGTGGGCAAATACAAAGGATGGTAATGTCTTGCTTCTTAACGAAGATGTTACGTGAGAACTGTAATGC
The DNA here is from genome assembly GCF_964235325.1 of Thermobia domestica. Lineage (NCBI taxonomy): Eukaryota > Metazoa > Arthropoda > Insecta > Zygentoma > Lepismatidae > Thermobia > Thermobia domestica. The sequence goes on along the minus strand of NC_137457.1, from coordinate 277,688,352 downwards.
ATAGAGGCTTCTAAATTTGCCACTAATGACAGTATGTTTATGTTAAACGTATTTAGCTGTGTATATGGAGACACCGTTGCTCAGTAGTAGAGTTCTAACCTCTGGTGGGAAGGGTCCCTGGCTCGATTCCACACCATCTGGTTTTATGGTAGACAACAGTGTCCGACAATTTTCTTGAGATACCCCCTTTCCTACTGCATTATAATTCCACCAAATTTTATTTGGTAATCATTCACTTTCTATACTCATTCTTCTCTTTTACCCTATCTAAATAAGAAGGTTGAACAGAGCTTATTAGATACAAAATCCACTTCGATCCCCAAATAGGTAATCACTTTAGTGGGTGTTAACACTGACTAATGAACATTGATTGACATAGTAGTGAGAGATAAAATATCCAAAGTTTGTTGTAACTGTTGGGGCCAGCTCAAAACAACAATATAATAATAAATAAGAAAACGCACTATATGGCCAATATGAGTTTGCATCTCAAACATACAAAATCTTAGCATATAATCAATGGAGATAATGGTCATCCCATGGGTAAGCACATATAGCGAGAAAGTTCATTTTCGCACTTAATGCCAAAGAATGATCGTGGTATGTAATGAAAGACGCACGTAATAAAATCCCTGGTTAAGATTCAGCTTCATGTAGTCGTCTGGAGATGCAATGTCAACTTACTGGTAACGTGACGTGAGAAACTTGTAGAAAGACGTCCATTCACTATAATCGTACATCACTCAAAAGGAATTACCCATAGGTATACATAACACTGGAAAAGAGTTGAAAACTTCTTCACAAAATTCTATAATACCAGCGTCTTTCATTTGTAACAACAATGGAAGGTAGGATGGGTTCGTGCGACGAAAATGTTCTTTCTCGCCCTACTACTCCAGACCAAAACGCAACCATGGTGCACACTCTGAAGAATATCCTAGCACAACTTCAAACATTGCAAGAAATCTAGTAACGCATTCTTCTGCATGACGCTACAAGCAACATCGCCGCACCTTTTGACTTGGACGCCGCCACTGCTTATCTCCAATCACGCAAAGAAGACCCTTCGCTGGACAAGCGGGATGCTGCAAAACTGCGCCATATTCTTATTTCGTACCCCATTTTTCGGATCAACCCAGTGGATGCGACAGGTACTTTCTCGTCAAGACACAAACTTTTATGTATTGCATTACAATATGACTGGTGGACGGCAGACACCAACGCCACAACCACATCTATCCCAGGACTCATCCACCGGAGATGTCGTAACCGAAGAAGGCATCTTCACCGAGTAGCAAGATAACCAACAAACCCGAACAATGGACTTTCGGACCCCGTTGCCAATTGAAAGAGCCCCTGCTAATCCTCTCGAAGACGCCCCGGATCAGCCCTGGCAACTACACGATCCACTATTGATTTGGATCTAAGACCCCACAAAATTCAGTGGCTCTCCTAGGATAATCTTTCTTTATCTCGTTGAGGAGCGCAACGTAGATGTGCTACGAAATATGTGAATGCATGAACCATGGTATGTTTTACCCGAAAATTGGGACTCCTGGCGTTTGTTAATCAAATAAGTAACCTTCCTAGGCAGAATCCTCATCAATATCACATGGAAGATCCACATGAGCAAGATAGTGCTAGTGAAACTAGTGATGATTAGGGATGGGCACGAATCGAGCTAAAACTCGACTCGACTCGAAACTCGAAGCGAATTCAAGTAGAGTCAAAGGTAATTTTCTCCAGTCGATTTCCGAGCCGAGTTACTGTTTTGGGGTCGAGTTTCGAGTCAAGTAGAGTTTGTTAAACGGCTCGCTCGTTTAGCTCGTTTTGAAATCATGGCCTGATTAGACTGGAAAGCGAAAGCTATGAGAAATGTAAGCAGTAATGTGGAATATTTTTAGTGCTGCTCAAGAGATGGGACACTGCTCGCATCTCACTTCGTCTCGATTAACAAGACGACAATGGATTTTTATAACGAGACACACAAATGTCGTGAGCACCAATATAAGTATAAACTGTAGTTCTTACCACCAAAGCTGAGACCTGCACGGTCGAAGTTTTGAGCCGAAGCAGAAGCCCAACCCGGGTAGTGATGTTAACCGGCTCAGGTCGGTTCAACTGAGCGAACAGCTCGAACCGGCTCGGTTGGAGTCAGCCATCAGCTCGGTTTGTTTCGGCTCGATTGGGAGAGCTGTTGGCTCGGCTCGATAATGAATGAGCTGTGAGCAGAGCCGCTCGAGTCGTTGAGAACCCCACACCAGGGCCGAGAAGTTTTGAACATGTTTGGCCGGCGCCCTCTAAATTTTAACGATTTTTGGTTCGAGCCCAGATACTTGCTCCTTCGGAACTCAAAGCCAGAACCTCGTGAACGATGTCCTTGCCTCCTAGACTTCATGACTACCGAGGTCAGCAAGTAGTCAACTAGCTTTTAGTATTTAGATACAAACCGCCTACCTTTCATGTTTATACTCAGTGATGTTGCAATAAAATAATAATAATAAGTGGTAGTGGTAGTAAGTATCACTGTAAGAAGTATTGATAATAATTATATAGTCTATGTAGGATACCTGAAGAAAGTACTTGAAACTACACACAGCATTTGGCTCGTTTTGGCTCGACTCGACTCAAAACTCTAGTCAAATTTGAGTAGAGTTGGAGGAAATTTTTCGAGCGGAGTTCTCGAGTCGAGCTCAAAGATGTCTGTTTCGAGTCGAGTCGAGTTTCAATGAGAACTCGTTCGCGCCCATCCCTAATGATGATTCCCCGGAGGCAGAGTCCTTACTTATGCCTATTTTACCACACATATGCAGCTCCTGGATTAGTTGCCGTGTTCCTTCTTGCCTAAACTTGGGCTAAAATGTCATCAGGAATGTCACCAATCAGTTTAGCAATCTCAAAAACTATGGATTCGATAATAATATCTGTCATTTTGGGCATGTTATTCCCACATCTACTCCACGACATTGAGGGCTAAACTTGGACCTAAATGGCATCGAGACTGTTACTATTTTTTTAGCGACCTCGAAAAATATGAATTTGACACTAAAATCTGACATGCAGGGTATTTATCATCTCCTTTTATGTATATATTTTGAGCCTCCTGTAATCCCTCCCCCCTTCCAAGCCGAGATTTAAAAAAAAGCTTCGTAGGTGATTAAAACTGGAGAGCTTTGAAAAAAAATGGTGACTCTAGGTCACTCCTTCCTACGCGAAAAGTTCATGACAGTCAAACACAATGAAGTGCCACTGAAATACCAAACGGTAAATGATAACTCTCAGGGTTGCCAACTTTTCACACCTGCTCACCCGTACATTCACAGCTTGAGTCCTCCAAATTAAGTTTTGTTAAATTAGAATCTTATTTCAGTTAAACACATCGATGTATGTTATCTTTAAGAAACAAATCTATGTTTACCAATACTTGTTAGAGAAACGAAATAAGATTGATTTGAAACTGTAATTAACATTTATTTCTGAACAGACTTAAAACTAATACTTGTTTTAAATTTTAGCACTCAAAATTCTTTTTTACATGAAAGTAAAACTCTTTGTAGATCACGTGAAAGTTAATTTTTATCATTAGTTCTGATTTTAGTAAATTTTCAGACATACAGTTTCTTGCATCAGTCCAAGCATTTCCCACCATACTAAACACTCTTTTACGAAATGCATTATTTGCAGGTATTGATAACACAAATGCAGCTGAATTAAACAACTCTGTTGAGTCAGGTATAGCTTGAAAAACTTTTAACCATTTACAACTAACAGAAGACTGATTAATCTCACTTTGCATATATATATATATATATATATATATATATATATATATATATATATATATATATATATATATATATATATATATATATATTAAAGTAGTGAATTCTGAATACAGCTTGTCAATGTTTACGTTAACTTTAACATGATTCAAAATATCAGTAACATCTGACCAATTAAGAGTTTCTTTCTTTCTTTTTTTCAAATTCAATGGTTTACAGTAACAGAAAACCAGTGTCAAAATTCGCTGCAACGACATTGCGCAAATATCTGTACGCATTAGATCGTTGATAATCTCTGTAATCTTGACTTATTAACGAGGAGCAGAAAGTGCTGAAATTGCACAAATCTCCACCGCGATGTTGCTAACAACAGGATTCAGGAAAATTGTATGAAATTTTGCACCAAAATGAAAAGTATAAATGCCATTCCTTAATGAAATATACTTGTATTGCATTCTAATATTTACAAAACAAAATATTTACAGAACATTTCACGTTTCCAGCTTGAATTCTTGGATTTTAAAGTCCTACAGCTTTTAAAATGTCATACGTGCCTTTTCACGGTTTATCTGTGAATTATTACACACTCAGTGTACATCCTCATGACAATCTCGCTCCTTTTGACTTCTGCTAGTCTATAGTGAAGGAATTTTAAAGGCACAAAGATGCCATTTGCAGGGCAGTTTCCGTTTGGATCTCTAGTAAAACAGAAATCACCATATGAATATCAGGAGCAGATAAGTAAAATTGACTATTATAGTGTCTATGAAAGGCATCTGGTCCGACCTAAGAACACATAAAAAGAGCAGTTCAGGACAGTTACTAAGATACATCGTAAACAAATGCTTGTTTGTGATTGAGCAAAACCGGAAAATGTAAACAAAATCCTTATCTCTGATTCGTCGAACGCCTGTGCACGATATTTAAAAGGAACTTCTAGAAATATATATATATTTTTATCTATTTTATATAAGTTTGGTTTCCTTATAGTTTTGCAATAACTATTTTCTTACAGTTAGACACAATATAAAAAATTATTGACTGAAATATGTTCCTTCGTCCCCCTCTCTAACAACGCCTATGCACACATACAATAGCGACAACTGAAAATGCTATTGTCATTCATAACTTTGTATTTTTTTTGTTTCATAAAACGACTTGCGTTTTGGTGACTGTTTTTATTAGTCGAAATGCTTATGGTAGTGATAGCAACGTTGCACAACATATTTTGCGCAATTTCCAATTTTGTTGCCTACACATTAAGGCTTTATCTGTATCAACAGATAAGAGAGTGAACATTTGCGCAATTTCAGTACACTCGTACATTTTAGATAGGAACCCGTACACCCGTATCTGAGTTGTTAAATCCGCACAGTTGACAGCAATGATAACTCTCCATTTTTAGTATCAATAATGCGTCATACAAAATTTTGATTGCTTTGTACTACTAGTAGCACTGATTAAAGAAAGAAAATATGCCTTTATACCAGTGCTTAAAAGATAAAAATTGCTAAGTCATGTCTTAAGTATGTAGATAGCCTCGTACAGTACGTATGCGTTATTTCGTCACTGTCTATGTACACATTTGTTATGGGTGCTTACCAAGAAAAAAAAAAGTTACACATATACATTGAGCTTGTCACCTATTTTTGTCCTTTCATGTGTGTTTCCTTCAGTTTCGTAACTCTTCAAGGAATGAAGGAAAATAATGCTAAGACACGTCTAAGTGGAATACGGAAATATCTCACTCTATCGTATTACTAAGAAAGACACTCAGTACATTCTTAAGTAAATATATGGACATCAAAATACGATAAAAGTGTTTGTGGTAGGTAGGTGCATTCCCGAATACTGTTGTAATAACATTACGTAACTAATAATGAATGAAGCAATGCACACACCCGGACACGCCGGAATAAACGTTTTTACCACCAAATAAAAAACTCATTTATTTAGTGTCTTCAATCTTGAGGGGAGAATGTTTTTACTGCTTATTATTAACACCATTTTTTAAACACAAAGTGAGATTTTAGCAGCAAATATATGTGGAGATAACAATCTATCTAATCAAGATGTCTTTCCCTTGTGTCTGTAAAGGGACATGAACATATGTTGTGAGGAATGGGAAGGAGATTTATGCTCATATGCGAATGATGCGCTGTGTAGAGAGCACAGGTTCAGGTAGTACTTAACTAAATGAAGAACCGTATGCACGTCTGGGAATGTCTGTATCACGTATATCAGTGGCGTCTCGTGACACAACTCACAGGTAATAGTTTACAATCGTTAGAAAATTTTAACTCTAGAACAGGGGTTCTCAACCTATGGTACGTGTGCCACTAGTGATAAGCGAGTCGTTGTTGGTGATACGTACGACATATGGTAGTATTGATTAATAATATGCTTCGATGGTACGCCGATGGAAAAGGTTGGGAAATCCTGCTCTACAATTTTTTCAGTTTCTAAATAAGAAAAACGATAAAACCAACGAAAGTAACTATATATATATACATATATTTACATATTAAGAAGTACCCATTCATTAACAAATGCTCCATTTCATTCATATATGAAATCACTTCTGATATTCTTTTGGGGAATCAACTTGTCAATAACTCTTCTGAAGTTCAGTTTTTACATTTTTTTTTCTCTGTTGATATTATAGCTAATGAACTGAAACCATTTTGAACTACTGAACTCCTTTAAATGCTTTCATTTTTTTAATATGGTAAAACAATGTTCAGTTTCTGAAGTCAGCGTCGGGTTATTTACTATGATTTTCACGAATTTTGTTGAATGACATCCTCTTTTCTACAGATTCACCAATTTTACAATATACTAAATGGAATTATACTCCAAACTTCTGCTATCTAGTATATTTGAATTGCCAGGTATGCTGTTTTGTGGACTATTAACAGTATACACGAAACATGCAATGTATCCAATTATTATGATAGTTGAAGAGGCAGATATAATTACGAACGTTTTGTCCATGTACTTATGCATTTTTGTCTCAAGACATTTCATGACTGTTTATTTTGTATTTACGTTCTCTGTTAGATGTTACGCTATATAAGACGCGACTTACAGCTTAAAAAGGAAATTATTGTAATGTGTTCTCCCACCTGGAATTGTACCTGGGGCGTGTTCATCAAATACATACATCAGTCACTGTACAATCCGCGGCAAAAAAACTGCAACATGAAATGAAGTTTATTGTGAAATGACGAAGTCTTTTGCTCCAAAATAAGTGTGCACGAGAGGAGGCCGAGGTTTATCCTGGCATGATTCATTCTACTTAGACATTATGTTCATTCCCTGTGCTGTTAGGCATAGTTTCACAATAAACTTACACCCTCATGTTGCAGGTTTTTTGCCGCGGATTGTACAAATGAGAACAGGAGGACACTTCATGAAGTCAACCAAACCACGGAAAACACCAGAGCGACTGGCATCTTCGGACTCCTAATAGACACATACAGCATATTCAAACACTCCAAAATCTGATGCAATTAATCAAAAGTGACCGAATGTGACTTCTTTTTCTACAAGATTATTATGTGTCTTAATAGGAATGACCATGCGAACGAATCGTGATAGAATATTTGGCACACTTACCACGCGCGCACCCACAAAATTTTGTTGGATGAGTCCAAAGTTTGGCAAGGGGGTCCTATACTATAAGACTTTGGGAGGAGGGTCCATACGATTGATCTGATGTGATTCTACACCTGAGAAACAGTGTTTAATTTTTAAATTCTGCCATCTATATTCTAAGAAAAAAATATGGAATTAGATTTTTTTTAAAAAAGAAAAGAAAGACTACAGATGAAGTGTAACATCAAATCTTTGGACTACATCAGTCATTTCTCTACTAAGCATTTATAGTTTTATTATGAAAGTGTAGAAACGTACGTCAAGTTAAGAAAGTTTTGACGGGGGATCCGAACCCGGTAGATTCCCTGTGTGGAATTTGGAATTTTCTTTCGTTAAAATTCTCTCTCTCTTTTCTTTTTCTTTTTTTAACGAACTCTTATTGTTAACAAGATCTTATATACTTTAATTGAGTGCTACAGAACAAAGCTACTCTCAATAAAAGTGAAAACAAGACGTACAGAACGTTTAACAAAAAGAAACACCGCTAGTATTGTCCACGAGACGAGACACTATTCTTATGACGCGATGCGAGACGAGACACAACTCTTTCAATAGAAATGAATATATTTTTCGAGACAGGAAAGCATTTCCACTAAAACTTTTCGACGAAAGATAGTCCCAAATCTAGTCTCGTGGGCATCACTAAACACCTCAGTTAGTCTCTCTGTCTCCTTTTCTCCTCAGCTTGACATGAAACTCTGTATGAAATTTGATATGCAAAATGTACTTGTGAAAAACTATCACAAAAGAAAGGTAAGCCATTCTCGAACTATTCGTTATCAAATTTTTACGTATGTACATGTTTTATTTTATTTGCTTTCAATAGAATCGACAGAGATATTAGGTCTTCTGCAGAGTCGTTTTGACGTAGACCTATGATTAGCGTCATACTAAAGACCTGACTACTGCAAGAAACATATGTTAGTCGAGCTCTTTAGTATGGCAGTAATCACGCGTCAGAACGACTCTGCATAAAGCCCATTATATTCTAAAAGGGACCCACACTATTAACATTGTCTATTTAATATAGTCAGTTGCTATAGCAAACCCATTACAACGTTTACCCTCAACAGAGAAGATCAATCTTCATTATTCAATTCCTAGAAATATCTTGTTAAAACAAGACTCTAGCAAAAAACATATTTTGAACAAATCATTTTTAAGTTCCTAGAATTAGTTAAGCATAAAGAAACAGGGCGTAACCACAGAACAAAAAGAGATAAATCAATCGTGTTGTAATATATCCAAATCATTTTTCTCAGCTAAATTCTTTATAAATCACATCTGTATTTTTTTTTCTAGATATACTCAAAGCTGAATAACATATTAATTGAAACACACAAATCAATATAACTAGTATAAGCAAATAATGATGACAAGAAAAACTAATGTAAAGCAAAATCAATTCCACGTAATGTAAAATGACAACTGCCCACTGAAATTTTCCAAGAACGCTTCCAATGATTGAGAAAAAGGGAAAAATATCCTTATGTTACGTACGAATCTTGTCAAACTATCTGGTGTAGTGTTGCCAGAACTTGAATGAGAAACCAATTCTTTTGGCTGATCTTTTTGAGTTTAACGTTCCTTTCAGCAGCGAGGCTATATGAGACGGGACCTACTGATTAACGTGGAATCCGAATCCACATGAGCTCCTGCCGGAAATCGAACCCGAGCCTCCGACGCCAATGGCGCGTATGCTAACCGCTTAGCCACAAAGGAGCTCCAATTCTCTTCACGTCAAGTTCGAAACATGTCTGTTTTTGCACAAAATTACTCTCGGTTAAAAAAAAAAAAATAAATAAAAATAAAAATCAACACTACCTGTTGACAGTGACGGCGCTAGGGGGAAGAGACAAGCGCCCTCCAAGTGGCATCGCCGCACCCATCTAAACATGTTGTAATGTATGTCAAGCAGTATAAAACTATTATTTTCAGTATACAAAAATAGCTTCCTCCCAAAAGTGTCTCTGCCCCTCCAAGAAAGCGAAGCTGTGCTTTCACTGCCTGTTGACATCTCCATTAAAACCCAATCAATTATTCGATCGATACTATTTATCTTTGTGACCATTATGAGTCTACTAATCGAAAGGCTGAATATATCCTAGTAGCAATTGTACTCATTATGCTTTCCAATTGAATAAGGGCATGATGGGAACTCATATCCTTAGATTACAGATATTTTTGTATCTGATCAATATACTGGAAAACTTCATACCAAAAACTAAATCAAAGCAATAAAGTTGGATAAAATGAATGCTTGAAAGAAGACCTGCATCTCGTCAGGTATCAAATGTTTCAGTCTTAGTTCCAATGTCACGCAGTTCTTCCAGTCTCATCAATAACCTAATCCAGTTGATTAAAAAGTACGTTCATAGCTTGTGGTTTTGATCTCCATCCAGTATCACTTTCGTGTTTCAGACCAACCTTGACGTACTTTTGAAGAATACTTTACTGATAAATAGATCTAGAGAAGAACACAAACATTTCATTGTTCCAAAGAAAATGACTACCTAAAGTATTAATTGTATTAACGTACACAGCGTATATACGACAAAATTAAAGAAGTTGATTGTTGCTGGCAAAGAATATGACAAGAGGATTCGCATTGTGCATTAAAGTTTGAACTCCAGAATATTGACTATCCATTGTAGCCTACTTGTCATATGCTTGTCCTCTGCATTTGGGCAACTCCATCATCTTGAAATTCGATCAGTATGTCAGCAGAAATCCTAACAGCAGTTTTCTCTTCAATAACAATAAAATCAATATGTCCCCTAATCCGCCACTGAAAATGAGAATTATATAACTGATCCACTTTTGTTTATTACAGACAGTAGCAACGGCCGCATAACTGGACCATTCACGTTTGCTTAAGAAGACGATACCACTATTTGAAATATTAAATCTTCGAGATATCGTTCCACTTAATTTTCAGATTTATTTTCCTTTCTAGGAAAATATAAAAAACGAAAACGAACACACAATTATTTTATAAATGTATTATGAAGGGCTTTCTGCGGCATAAAATAAAGAATGGACGTAATTTAATGTAAAAGAGGCGTTTCTTTCTACCAGGTTATCATAAAATAAGTATTGCTGTTCAGAGAACTCTGGGGACGTAACCACTCGACAGAATGCAACCAAACCTGGTAGGGGCACATTTGAGAACATGCAGAAGCGATTGATGTAGAAAATAAAAGTAGTTTCAATTTTCGTCACCAGAGGTAATTGTGGCCATGTACAACACCAAGTAAGTGCAGCATAAAAGAAAAACAACACTAGTGATGCTAAATGATAAGAAAGGCTATGAATACCTCTTTTGTGGGTCTAGTGACATTGATTACCAATGCTATTAATACCCAGTGGTCGGTGGCGGATTTACGGGACAGGGGCCTTTTGAGCTGAAGCGTTCCTTTAAAATTCTTCGATATCTTACAAAAATGAAGTTAAATATTAGACCCTAGTCTTCCGTGTGCTCATGCAAGCTTCCTTCAAAATTCCAGAAAAAGATTAGAGTCAAATCTCGCCTTCAGAGGCTATTGTGTTTCTAGGGATGCGCACGAGTCGAGTCGAGATTTAAGTCTGTCTCGACTCGTCTCGAGAAAATGTCTCACTCGAAAATGTTCGTGTCTCGACTCGACAGTTTCTGTCTCTACTCGACTCGAATTCGAGACGAGACGTCTCGAAATTCGAGTCGAAACAAAATATGCGAGTTAAAATATACGCACACATCAGCCAGAACTTATGACTACCTACCTAATTGTCAATACGTCCACCTTTGGCACGGATAAGAATAGCAACGCGTCTTCACATGGACGCAATGATCTATGGTAGGTCACTGGGGAGAATTGGCACCACATAGGTCACCTAATTCCTGTAAATTCCGGGGAGGGTGTGGCGATGCGCTCTGACGTCACGTTCAATCACATCCCAGATGTGTTCGATTGGGTTCCGATCCGGTGAATTAGGTGGAGCCAGCACATTACTTGGAACTTGCCCCTGTGTTCCACAAACTACTCCATCACACTCCTGGCCTTGTGACATGGTGCATTATCTTGTCGAAAAATGCCAATATTGTTGGGGAACATGGTCATCATGAAGGGGTGTATGTAGTCTGCAAGCAGTGTGCGATACGCTTCAGCCGTCATGATGCCTTGCTCGAGCTCTACTAGACACACAGATGCTCACGTAAATGTTCCCCAGGGCATAATTAAGCCGCCGCCAGCTTGTCTCCGTCCCGCAGTACAGGTGTCAAGCTGTTCCCTTGGAACACGACGGGTTCGCACCCTCCCATTGTCATGTTGAAGAAGGTATCGGGAAAACATCAAACAATGCAACCCTCTGCACTACGCCAAGGTCGAGTAGCGATGGTCACGTGTTCATTTCAGTCGTAGTTGCCGATGTAGTGGTTCAAAATAATATTAAAAATTATAGAAAGATTTTCGAGACATTCGAGCCGAGGTGAGATTTTTAGGAGCAGTTTCGACTCGAAAATTTGACTCGAGAAATATGTCTCGACTCGTGCACATCTGTGTGTATTTCTGTTCAGTGTTAAGTACGGTGAGTGTGTATGGAAGACAAATGATATTGATATTCAATGAAAGAAAGGCCGTAATTAAGCCCCCCGTGGCGCGTGGCATTGATTTGTACTCCTATTAATAACCCCGTGATGTAGTGATGTGTTACTGGCGATAATGATGCTGAGAGGTTCTGCCCAAAGGCAGCTCTTTGACGTGAAGGTCCCTGAACAAGAAAAACACAGTGACTAGTACCGTATAAGATGATGATGACGTTCTAAAGACGGGACCTACAGGTTAACATGGGATCCCACTCACGTGTCTTAACCGGAAATCGAACCCGGGACCCCTTGAACACAAGGCAGAGAGTCTGGAAAGAAAAATGAAGCAAATATCGGATCACCAACAATTCACTCTTGGCACATAGTGGCGCTCAAACCCGTATCACTGAAACACATGCAAACGTATGCACCTGGAGAGGTAATTACAGCATTTCTTATCATTTAGCATCACGGGTGTCATTTTTCTTCTACGCTGCATTTACATGGCGTTGTACAGCGCCATAATTACCTCTGGTGGCGAAAATCGGAACTAATTTTGTTTTCTACACCAATCGCCTCTGCATGTTCTCAAATATGGTTCTACGAAGTTTGGTTGCATTCTGTCGAGTGGTTACATCTCCAGAGTTCTCTGAACAGCGATACTTATTTTATGACAACCTGGTATTATTGACCATCGTCCTAAATATATTCGCTACAGTACTATAAGAAAATGGGACCAAAAGCATTAGCTGCGGTTTAATGTTTAAATGACATTTTTATTATCGACCATCCTCCTTCGCATACATGTGGTAAGTACATAGCATCAAAAATAGGGAACTCACTAATTATAAAGGATTACAGCAAACTATTTTTTTCCTAGTATCCTTTAAAAACTTTAAAGCCCTTAAACTCAGGACGAGCGCCCAATGCTTTTAGTCTTAATCCCATTTTTTTTTTTTTTTTTTTACCTCACAAATAATATTTTCAGTTTATTTTCTAAAAAGCCTAAGTCTATTATTCACTTTATTCAATACCCTACAATCAGTAAAAGACAATGGTTCCTAACTTTCCCGTTAAAGGCGCAACATAAAGGTCTCGAGCAGCACTAAACCACTTACCAGAGTAATGCTTAATTAACTTACCTTACCTACGCATATACGCAATCTAAATACGTTTGTTATAACTTGATTAATTTTACAGTAAAACGATAACTACAAAAAAAAATTGTGTTCAAATGCTATTATGGGGTTTACGTATCTGTACAAAAAATTCGGAACTGATTAATATGGTAGTGCATGAAATTTAAGTTGCAATATTTGACTCTAACAAATAAACAAACAAGAAAAATAACCTATATATTTTAATTATAAAAATCGAGTTTCCAAGTACACCTTGATGACTGCTCACCCAAGTTCTCAGAACTCACAAAAGTACACGGACAACTGAAAATCCAAGCCTTTTACCTCAGTTTATTTTCAAAGAGCTCACATCAACCGTAAGTATTCCAGGTACGTATTAAAAAAAAAAAAAACTCTCATCCCACATCCTTAAAAAAAAGCAAAGTAAACACGTACTTCATTACTTCTGATAAATTTAAAAAGAAATACGCACATACGCATTAGAGATGCACGTGAGTGATATAATTAAATAGTTGGCAGCTACGTAGTAATGTTTCGTAAAAATATTTCACAGGTCAAGTGCTTTTCTTTTATCTCGTGCTTCTAGGAACAGGAATGCTAAGAATGTGTAATGTTCAAAGAACAGCAAGCGTACAGTGGACACAACAAACAAGTTAAAAACAAAATCCTGTATTAACCAAAAATGGAAGTAGTTTCTTTTGCATGCGGGGCAAATAGGCTACGAGGAGAAAAATAAATGGAATTATTAAATGGATAATTTCAAAGAATGTGTACAAATAGCTGATGTTTTAGGAACCCTGATTCACTTTTTCTGAAGTCATCTTTCAGAGAATTCGGAATTCTTTATCCCTTTCAAATTCCCAAAGGAAGAAAGTAAAAAAATCGAAGTTTGGTCTTTATGGCTTGGTAGTGCTCAGAACATATTTTGAAAGAGAATTGTTGTTATACTAATGTTCATTACCGCGTATCGACATTCCTCTTCCTCATTTTCTTACAATTTCAGATAGCTTTTCTCAAAGGATGTTTCGAGGCAAGGGCACCGATCCGGGGGGGGCCCAGGGCCCCCCAAAGCTCATGTGGTCCCCCTATTGTATTTATGAATATACAATATTTGACATAATTTGAATGCAACTTGTCTTAAAATCCTCATATATATATCTTCTGCATCTAAATGCTCCCCCCCCAAAATTTACAGAGAAATCGGCGCCTTTGGGGGCAGGGCAATAATAAGCGACAGTTGGGGAGTTGACTAGACGAAAGCATATTGCGAAAACTAATTTCGCGTGGAGCCCAATAAAATTGAGAACAAAAACTTCAAGATTCGTGGACTTACATTTTAGACTACAGTACTGCAATTTTTACAGGTAAAATGACAGTATTTGCTCTTTATTTCATAACTAGTTGAAATGCCCATTCTTCGCATGGGGGCTATATTTGGAAGTCAACGCCCATTGGAGTACCACCATTCATCTCAGAGACCGCGAAAACTATGGGTTGACACTAATATTGGTCATTTTGGATTATTTTTACATGTCTCGGCAATCCCCCTCACAGGTGAACCCCGGCCCATATATAATGCTAGCTGAATTTGGAACTTATCGTTAATGGAAGTGTCACCATTGACCTCAGCGACCGGGACTTCTACTACTTTTACATGTCCCGGTAAACGCCCCCTTACACCCTCTGGTTCGAAATTTAAAAAAAAAAGAAAGAAAGAAAGAAAAGAAAGAAAACTATTTATCTTGGTCTGGGGCCTGTACCAAGGTATCTGCGACCCAAATTTGGTAACTCTCGGTCCATTCGTCTGGTCCCCAGGCCGCACACAGACAGACAAACAAACTAGTTTATTTTATTAGATTAGATTATTACAAGGTACATAATACAGTGCAGTACAGGTAATGGCAGTGCTCA
This sequence comes from Thermobia domestica, assembly GCF_964235325.1. Taxonomy (NCBI): domain Eukaryota; kingdom Metazoa; phylum Arthropoda; class Insecta; order Zygentoma; family Lepismatidae; genus Thermobia; species Thermobia domestica. Next base: position 277,673,302 of record NC_137457.1, on the reverse strand, counting down.
TAAACAGCACTGAAAAGCTTTCTGTAATTTTTAGTGCTGTTTATTAGACAAAAAGAATATAAAATGATGACTATCAGATAGTAACGTTCGATCTTAACTGAATTCCCCCGCTACTTTATTGTCAAGATATTATATGCGAAATACCAAATGTATGTTATCACACAACAGAAACTCTTGATGCCAAGTGTACAACAGGAATTGATTAGAAAGATACGGTCATTGGGATAAAATGTTGAATTTGTTTGCCATGGGAACATGAAGTGTGTAAGAACGCTTCTTATAATAAGCGTCCAACGTTTTCCTTTGTGAGCAAGCTTTTGCTTATTTTTACACACATACCTACATAAATATTAGTGAATATAAGTGCGAGATACATGGATTTTGTATGGTATAAAAATTGTTATTAATTTTCTATTACGAACGTCGCTGAGTGTTATTACTAGGGCCCGGATAATTATTTAATTACATATTTTTGTAGGGGTTATATTTTTATACAAAATCAGTGTAATAATGTCATTTGTGAAGCATAGTGCCTAAAAACACCCATTTGAAAGTACATATATTTACATATTTTACACTTATGTACATATAATTACATATTTTACTCATGAGCACATAATTTTACATATTTCTTGATATTTTCATGTTTTATAGGGTTTTTTCATACAAAAGCTGTTCAACAATAGACTTTGAAAAGAAGAAAACACACATCTCTCTTTGAATTTAAAGTGGTTGCTTTATTTTTAATTTTTATTATTTATTTATTGTTTCACTGCGTTACACCCTTTTAAAATAGTATTGAAGCGTAGTTTGGCGGATTGGTAGGGAGAGTTGGACACAACCGTGTTTGATTAGCAATCGTACACTCTCGGTCGCGGTAGTAGCAATCACATCCTTACGTGAGATTAATAATTCAATCGAATTACTATCGCGACGCGGTTTTACGATTGCCTATCGTGTTGTTGTCGCAAACTCGCCCCACTAATAATTTCCTTCTTCGAAAAAAATTAAATCAGATGGGGAAGTTTGCATTCACGCAATTGGTAACACTGAACTCTTGATTGACAAAAGTGAAGCGCCTGCCGTCACAACGCATGCTGTAGGGAAAGTGTGAGCTATTTTATCGAATATTTAATCCCCTGTGCTGTCAGCAAATTCTGTTTCCAAGATGCCAAAGGACAAAACCCCGTTGTCAATAAGACTTAAGCATTTCACGGAAGAACTTGAGCATTTTTCCACCGATGGAAAAGTGCTTTATTGCCAAGTTTGTGAGAAGGGTGTCTCATGCGCTCAACGTTCCCAAGTTGTGCAACACATATCCACATCACGCCATCAGACCCGAGCTTCAAAACCTAAACCACAAAAGCAGTTGCTAGTAACTGAATCTCAAGCTCAAAGTAGTCCAGGGCCACGGAAGTCTCAGTTTTCAAGTGATCTGTGCCGTGCTATGGTATGTGCTGATATCTCTATTTGGAAACTAAACAATACAGTACTTCGTGAATTTCTGCAACAATACACACACGAAACAGTTCCAAATGAATCTACAATCAGAAAGCATTACGTGCCTGATTTATATGTGGAAACAATGAACTCTATTCGTGGGGAAATCGGTGATGGTCCTATTTGGGTGTCAATTGACGAAACAACTGATGTAGAGGGGCGACATGTTGGTAATGTTGTAATAGGTTTGTTGAAAGATAATGAAGTCAGCAAGCCTATCCTGTTAACTAGTGATTTGTTGCCGCGATGCAACCATCAAGCCATTGCAAAACTCTTTAATGATGCTATGGGACTTATGTGGCCGGATGGTATCAAGCATAACAATGTCTTCCTTCTAGTGACTGATGCAGCACCGTACATGTGCAAAGCCGCAGAAGCTTTTGCAAGTATTGTATCCGAAGCTGTTACATCTAACTTGTCTTGCCCACGCATTTCATCGTGTTGCAGAATTTGTTCGTTCTAGATTTTCATATGTGGATGCATTAATTTCAAATACAAAGAAGGTATTTTTGAAGGCTCCCAGTAGAGTTGAGAAATTTAAAGAACTGTTCCCTGAACTACCTCTTCCTCCTCAGCCGGTACTAACAAGGTGGGGAAGCTGGATCGATGCTGTGTGTTACTATACTACGAACTTTGATGCAGTGAAACAAGTGTTACAACATTTTGATTCTGAAGATGCATCTTCCATAGAAATAGCGAAACAAATGTTTGATGACGGGAAGTTGAAGCATGATATTGCCTACATTCAGAGCAATTTTTCGTGTCTCAGTAGTACTATTGAATCCTTGGAGAAATCATCATCTAGCCTTTCAGACAATCTTGAAATTGTTCGCTCAACAGTTGTTTCTCTGGTAGGTGTGAAAGGATCGGTTGGGTATGCAGTGAATAAGAAGATGGCTTTCGTTTTGGAGAAAAATCCAGGCTATAAGACAATCTGTGCTATTAGTGGAGTGTTAAGTGAAGCTAAATCCGATGTCGTGGCTATTGAATACACACCTTCTGATTTGTGCAAGTTTAAGTATGCACCAATTACTTCGTGTGATGTTGAACGATCGTTTAGTCAATACAAAGCTCTGTTGCGTGATAACAGGAGAGGTTTTGTGTTTGAAAATTTGAAACACATTTTCGTTCCTTACTGTTACTGAGATCGTCTGTTGAAATCGTGAAAAGACTAACTGAGAATGTTTTGTTCTTCACGATATTTTTTACTAAAATGTTTTGAGTGTGTAAGGTACGGGAAGGTCCTATACCGCTGGACGCCCATTAGAAGTACAATGGCACAAAGTTTTCGTAAAAATTCCTTCCTAAATAAGGTTAATTAAGATTAATTAGAGAGGTTAGGCTAGGTTAGGTTAGGTTAGTATCCTTGTACAGGTAGGTGGACCAGTGTTCTAGAATTCTTCCGTAATGTACAGTTGAACGATCTTTGGATGATTCCTGAAAAGTATAAATATGCAGCAAGACTTTGTGTGGAGTGAAACGACCATTTAGTGCATAGAAACTCGATTATACGCGATAACAAGATAAGTTTTCTGACTGAAAATTTGAAACTCATTCTGTTTCTTAGTGTTGCGGAGATCATGCTGGAAAAGTAACAGGTAGTAAACATTGTAATTGAATAAATATTGTATTTACCACATTAAATGTAGAAAACTTTTTCATTTTACATATTTTGCTCTTTCCGAAGGGTTTTATTACATATTTTTGAGATTTTATGTGCACATATATGTACATATTTTCATTGTTTTTAGTACATAATAATCCGGGCCCTAGTTATTACTTTAGTGATACGACAATGCACTCAAACGTACATTGTTACTTTTTCACGTTTGTAAAAATAATTAACAATGATAGCAACAATCACTGTACGTTAAAATTAACAATTTCATTTCACTCAACTATATTAATCAATCATTGTTCACGTTTTATTGCACACAATATTTTGGATCAATTAGAACAAATTCTGCAAGTGTCCTTATTCACTTCGCTATTACTTGGTTCTACCTTTCTCATAAATTGACATCCATATACATAACTAGTGCCAGGGGCGGATCCAGGATATGATCAAGGGAGGGGCTAAACCATATTTTGCCGTTTTATCCAGTGTAAAGCAGGATTGAAGCCCATTTTATCCAGTGTATATCTGAGCTTCAAGGGGGGGGGCTGTAGCCCCTATAGCCCCTCCCTTGGAACCGCCACTGACTAGTGCCGAACCAACATGTCATGCGCAAACTTCAAAACATCGTAAATATGTTTTATTTCAAGTTTAATAGACGTATTAAAAAGTTCATGTCCTACAAGAAATAAAAGGATCTTCAAGCAGATGGCTTCAAACATGTAAATGTCAAGCTAGTGTCAAACCTTTTTATTATCACCGCGTGTGTGAGTTAGTTCAGTAACACCAATCAAGGGTGTTCTGACAATTTCGTAGCCATGGAAGGAACCATCCAACTGCTAAGCAAGGAAAGGGAATATATATCAGCGTTGCCAGGTCAACATATTCTTCATAGGAATAGAAAAATAAGAAGAATTCTTGATGCGATCTAAAGCTTGCCTTTTTGTATATCCATGAAAAGACTAAAAATATGAAGACCCCCCCAAAAAAAGCACTAAAAACCAGAAAATAATAAAAGTGCTAAAAAGAAGAAGATAATAACAATAGAGTGCTTAAAAGCAGAAAATAATTCATGTCAAGTCATGCCAAGTTGAACAAATTAAGACGTAATATAAAACTATTTGGATGGTAATTTTATGAGGCATTAATATATTTGGCTTGCAACACTTCAAAAAAAAAAAAAAAAAAATACCGGTCATACTAATGAATTATTTTCTGCTTTTAAGCGCGCTATTGTTATTCTTTTCTAATTTTAGCGCTTTTATTATTTTCTACTTTTTAGTGATTTTAAAAATATGTTCCTATTTTTTTTTTTACGATTTTTAAAATTCTATGCTTTCTAGTTTTTTTTTTTTTTTTTAGGTCGGTTATTTTTCTTTTAAGTTCGTTTAATTTTTCCACTTTTTCTTTACCTTAGAAACTCCGTTTCGGTAGATACTTGAACAAAAGAAGGGACACTAATTCCTATATAATGGGTCGATCTGATATGGAAGATAGAATTTTATACAGATTTAACTTAACATATGAATAACCTTAATTAATTATAAGGAGAGAACCAGCTTCTCCCTGACTTATTCACTAACAAATTCTTTCGATAAAAAAAAAAAAAAAAGTTTCAATCCAAATTGGAAAAAGAAGTTTCACACATCTTAACACATGCCAAATATTCAGTCAAGGATCTTATAAAATAGAGGATCTGCCCTTACAACAAAATCTTGAAGCCATACGTCACAGTTTCGCCACCTCTACTCTGCCCACTCCGCCCAATAGGATCGCAATGTTTTGAGCCAACAATCATGGCGGAAACGAAAGTAGCCAATCAGACGATGGCAGAAAGGAGATTAGCCAATCAGACATGCCGATGCTCTGTTGTTTTTTGGCTTCATCGATTTAATAGGATGAAGATACATATGGGCAGATTCTCTATTTATAACATCCTTGTATTCAGTCAGCAAACTTACTGTGATATTTTATCTCTGGTAGAATTGAGACTTCATTTTGCGGTAGATTTTGTAATGGAACCTTTGGGTGCTTTAATCCATTTAAGCACCCCAGGTCGAATATAATCACAATTATAATGTTTAATTTCATTATGTGAATTATATATGTACGTCACCGATTGTAAGCTTTTAGTATAAATCTCTTATCTTTCATTACAGTTAAAACATTTTGCTTCATTATGTATGTCAGTTATTGTGTATCGTAATTTTGTCGCATAAAAATCTGATTATTACTTTGAAATATTTACTTAGTAAATTTTACAGTTTAATCAAAACAAACTGTGGTAGGCCGCACTTTAGAGACACCTGGTGTATACGTAAAGAAGTGGCTCCCATATTCTTAATCTGCAATGGACTTGCTCCAAAATTGAATTTTCGCGAGGTAATTACGGTAGTTACCTACTAAAAAAAAGAAAAGAATAGAACAATAGTGAAAATATCACTTTCGTTTAAGAATTATTCGTATGGACTAACGGACGTAGTAAAATCATATTCTTAATGTCCACGGGATTGACCCAATTAACGAACTCGATTGAGAGAATCTATCTATTCTAACAAAACAGAATTTTTTAAAAATGTCTTTGAAAAGATATCGTGCGAAGAGAAATAATAACAGAACAATCTTTTACGTTCCACTGCGTGATCCTAATAATCATTACTAAACTATTGTATTTCTTTGTAGGTAAGAATCTTCAATGGGAATAGCTCATTAGATTAGTAAAAACCCGTACAAAGTAGTCGAGTTCCCGATAAGTGCCATGATCGTACTACTGCATAAGAAAGAACACAAAGATGAACGTCGTAACTATAGACCTATTAATCTACTCCCTATAACCAACAAAGTGTTTACAAAAGCATTGAAGCTCAGGTAAATTATAACAATAACCAAGGGAACAGGTTGGATTTAGAAGTAGTTTCAGTACAGTAGAAGATCATATTAAAGTAGTAAGGGAGTTAATAGAAAGGTCAAGCGAGTACGAAACCTTTATGTGCTGCGTTCGATGACTATGAAAAAGCTATCGACATCGGTGGTTATTAACGCTCTTAAATCAAGTAGTATCGAAAATGTTAATATAAAAGATATACATAATATCTATAAATAAGCCAGCGTGAAAATTCAACTATTTGGTTGTACAAAGATCGTAAGAATATAGAAGGGGGTACGACAGAGTAATACTATTTCTTCTACACGTTTTAGGAACTTCAATACGTATTTTGGTCACTCAACTGGAAGAATAAAGGGATAAATGTAAATGGAGAACATATGTTCAATCTTAGTTCCGATTATTATATCGTTCTCTTCAGCAACAACTCAGAATGCACAAGATAAAAAGAGCTTAATTTAGATATAAGTTAAAGTGGATATGGAAAAGACTGAGGTGATATCAACAACTTTGCAATGAAGTCAAGGATTGAAGTTGAAAATACGGAAATAGAAGAAGTGAGTACCCGGGACAGCAGAAACTAACTAGTTGCAACCTTAAATTAAAAGACGTATTAAATTAGGTTGGAGTGAATCTGGAGCGTAAAATTTTCAAAGAATGTATTCTGCCTGATTTGAGATATGGATCAGAGACATTGATACTAACAAAATCAGATATTCACCGCCTGAAGATTAAACAATGATGCATGGAGAGATGTTAGGAATTACTTGCAAGGATCACAGAGATGACAAGAATAACGGATATTGTCGTGAGAATAAAGGCATTGAAGTGACGGTGGGTTCGACATATTGCAAAAGAATCGACAAGCAAATTTTGATTTGATTCCAAGAGACAAGAAACTACCTAGAAGCATCATCATACAATGTGATGTGACGAAATCAATAAGTATTGCGGAATATTCTGGAAAAGAAATATCAAAGGTAGATGTTTGTGGAGAATAGTTGCCGAGATCTTCATCCAGCAATTGATTGATAACAGGTTATTGAGAAGATAAAATGAAACTCAACAGGACAAAGAAGTCTGAAGGTACAATAATTCAAAATGAGATAACGATGCTCTTCCCCTCCTCCCCCACACACAAATATTTAATTAATTTATTTATTATTCTTCAACAAAGACAAAAAATCTTCATTTACACAAGGTATATAAATAGTATGTAATATAATGGTAAATAGTTTATACATCATAATGTTTATGTTATTACACATATAAATGAAAATAAACATATTAACTAAAATACACATATGACAAAGACAACAATGATTATGTAACAGTATAAAAGCATCAAGTGTTACCTGTAACACAAATAAAAAACACTACTGAATCAAATATAGGTGCCTACACTTTACACATCTGTATACAAAACACACACATATTCACGTTTTAACAAAACACATTTCTTAATTTCTTTTCTGTACTCAGGGCCGGATTCAGGCATGGGCCCGGGACCAGGGCGGCAAATTTTGAGGGGTGCTATTTTTATTTAAAAAAAAAACACGATAAAAATTGAAAATACACGTTTTACCAACGACTCAATAAAATAAACGAAAGCCATCTTTTTTTAATGACCATAACTACGATAACATTGTAGCAGTTTAGTCGTAGCAAATATTGTCATATGTCAGCTCAGCTGGTTCTTATGGTGATTTGATAAGTTTCGGTGGATCTGCTGAAAAGGGCGGCAGTAGGCAGCTCGAAACTCGTACTTTCACAAATTGGCATGCATTTATTTACGCGTATTTATTTGTTCAACAAATATCAGGTACAGTCCGAAGACCATTTTACACTGGACATGTAACAACAAGGAAAAGAACGGTGACGATCGAACTCACGACCTTTCGAATGCGAAGCCAACGCTCTACCAACAGAGCTATTTGAAGCAGAATGGCCTACATTAGTACCATTTTTGCTTCCGAAAAAAAACTGTTACAATTTAGTACCAAACATTAAAGTAATATTTTAAGACGTGGATCCAGGAGAATGGAAGTTTTGGTGAGCGATGCTATTAGTGTGGTTAGGGGCGGCAATTTCGCTAGGGCCAATGGGCGCAAAACATGGAAACCCGGCCCTGTCTTTACTAGGAAATAGGTAATGTCACGTCTAGATTTTTTTCTTGCTATATTAATTAAACTTTTTGCACACACTATACAATGAAGAAGCAATATACATTTTAAATTCTATGAACATCTAAGGTCAACAATTGTGGATTACGTAGATAGCCTGGGACGTATTTCTCAAAAGAAGTCTTGTAATATGCTTTTCTACAAGTCATATAACATGAAGTAGAAATGCTAGAATAATAGGAAAAGTCATTTCTATAACAAATACTAATGATAATACCTCTAAATTGTCTTAATATTATGGTATTTACAATTGTACAATAATTGATTTTGAAAAAGACTTTACGCTAGTATTACAAGACTAGTAGTTTTGAAAAAAAAAAAAGTCTCTGCTCAAGCAGAAATAAGCACAATAAAAGACGTTTAGAGGTCTACTGTACAATATTGTCACCCAAATTCACTTTCGAGGACGAACCGAGCGGTATGAGGATACGACTCCAGGGAAGAACTATAGGGACAATGAAATAGTTAAACTGGGCGACAGTTGAAACGAAAAAAAAAAAAAAAAAAAAGTGTACTGCATTTGTGGTAGCTGTGGGTATGAAATTAGATTCCAAAAGTGAAAAGTTTACACATTTAATGTCGAAGTACATCTAGTAAGATTAAAATTATATGAAATGACAAAAAACAGTAGAATTTAATATTATGATGATTTCGGAGGTGGAAGAAAGCATCCCCTACAGGGATACTTGAGTTATTTTCTTTGGGGGTACCAAAATATAATTGAGGGCAAAATCTCTATCATTCCCCCGGGAATTCTCATATTATATATATATATATATATATATATATATATATATATATATATATATATATATATATATATATATATATATATATATATAAAGATAATTTTGCATCTGTTAGTGAGATTTACGAAGCTTCTAAATCATGCAAAATGGAATTATTCCAATTACTCTGTTTGAACATAATTAAATATGCCGATCATGTTCAAGAAATGTAAATACTGAGATAAGTACAAAAATCACTACAGATATTTTAAAAAGAATATATGTATGGAGAAATAATGATTTTTAGAAGATAAATTTTTGGGCAGATTTACAGATGTTTTGGCTTTCCGAACTGGCAACGCTGATGGATAGCACTACTTGGAAGTGATACTAAAAGAAGCCGCTCAGCACTAAATGACAAAATGGCTATTAAAGTTTCAAGAATAATGAATTGAACATATTTTGTGTATATATATGCAAGTAATAGGTAGCACATTTATTAAGTATGTTACCTGCTGTTTACACGCACCCCTCCCCCTCCCTCCCGCCATTTCAACACATTTCTTACTATTAACAAATAACATCAAGGCTGATCCTTTTTGTCATCTTTAGAGCCAATCAAAAAAGAACTACACCGTTGCAAACAAGGAAAAACTTTCTTTTTGCATTGTCATCATGAGCTTGAAGACTCAGTGGCCTTTTATTTGTTTACAACATGTCGTTCTGAAAAACCATAATCCTTGCACGTGCTAATTACCTATTTAGTGGTATGCATGCAACCTTAGCATGTGTCTACCATTTATGTCATAAGTAAGTAATATGCAATGTGAGGTGTCATCTTCATAATAAAGAGGAGTTCACAACTCAGCATAAACAAGTCTTTTAACACTTCTATATCATCTTATGTATGCCATAATCAGGCCCGTAATTATATATCGTGCGCCTCTGTGCTCTGAATAATTCACCCCTCCCCCGGACAAACTTATGCCTCAAACATGGAAACAAGCTGTGATTTTGCAAACATATCAGTTAAAGAATAACATGGGAGCATTTAAAAAATAATCGAAAACAACCAATATTAGAATTGAATTCATAATTTTTGGTGTCGCTGAGATGAATAGTGACAGTTTTAATCTAATTCAACTTTAAGGTCATACCGGTACTCCACTCCCTGGGAGGGGAAGAGATTTTAAAAGTAATCGAAAACAATAGAAATTAGTGTTGAATTATTAGTTTTCGAGGTTGCTGAGTTTAATAGTATCAGTTTTCATGATGTTCAAGTTCATCCTCACCCCTTGGAGTGGGGATGGGAGAGAATGACTTTCTAAAAATAATGAAGTATGTTAAGCTAGTTAATAGGTAACTACTGTAATTAGAGCAAATTAAACACATTAACATATTTTCTCGTGCTTACGTGGGACTCTGCGGGTTGCTAGTTTTAAATATTACTTTGTGAATCTTTAAAAAAATCCAAAATTTAATTTTGCCGCCCCTAAATTCTGCCGCCCTGTGCTCGAGTACAAAATAGCACTTACCTAAATACGGGCCTGGTTATAATAAAAATAAAAATTATTAAGACTACTGAATGGTACATTTCAACAATTTGTTCAAAAAAAAAAAATAATAAAAATAAAAAATAAAAAAATAATAAAAAAAGAAAACTTACCATCTACATTTCTTTTGAAAAATGAAAATTTAACAATTTGTCTGTGAATTATCCAAAAATAATTCATACTTTATATCATATACAGTGGACAGATTCATACTTTATATTGTGTATAGTCTTCGGGTTACGAATTTAATCCGTTCTGTAACGCTGTTCGTAAGCAGCAAATGGAAATGCCAGACACCCTCCTGGAGTATATTATAAGGTATACTCTTAAGATTATGACGCCATCGTTCGTCAAAAATATGCATAACCTCGAAGTGGTTACTATGTATAAAATTGAGCGATTCAAGGAGTTCGAATTTATTCAATTTACCTATTCCAGTTTTGGCTGAGTCGACATATGTAATTTTTGTAGTCTATGATCAATAATACGTCGTATTTAAAACAATATTATATATTTATATATACTTGAAGTCTTAGCTTCACTGAGGCTGGTAATGTCTCATAATGCCTACATACTTTCACTGCATCTGGATGCATTATTTAATTGGAAGATGTAGCTGAGGATGCAGTAGTGCTAGCTGTGCTCTTGAAAATGTACTTTTGTTGACCTTTGGCAGTTTTGATAATTTCAGTAAATTTTCTTGCCTTTTAACTTTTCAGCAAATTCCGCACACGACAAGTCTATATCAAAGCGAATTATAATCTCTGTTATAACTATGTTCATTGACAAACGATTGCTTACGTCACTCCAAGAAAATCTGAATAGAACAGAGAATAGGACTGTTAAGAGAAAAATTACCGTACATTTAACGTCCGGTTTTGAGGTCGTGCCAGATACCTGACAAGGAAGTCAAAAGTCGAACTGTCCGGTAAAAATAGACAGTTGGCAAACCTATTCGTAAATCGAAACCAAAATTATTTTTTTTCCTTTTTAAATTGATGTAAATACTAGGGATGGCCAGAACTGGTTTCGGAACCGGTTCTGAAAACCGGATCTTCAAGAACCGCATCTTCAAGAACCGGTTCCGCTGGAACCGAAAATTTGTGACAATCCCTACGCTAAACCTGAGCTGCTGGCAGCCTGTGAACAGTGTGCTAGGTGAAATGGTGGAAGCGACAGGCAGGCGCCCAGGCGGCGGCCGCTTGTCTCATTTGGCTAAATAAACTGGGTAAGTGGTAAAGTCATTGGCTAAACAGGCAAACTGGCCAACTCATTTGGCTAAACACTCACTGGTGGATCAAAATTTTTTTTCTGGGGCACAAGCGGGTCTGGGCGGGTAGGGCACAAGCGCATGGTCCTCTTTGCAGTGTTTTGAAGTTGAACTTTGTGCCTCCTTTACGGGTCTTTGGGGGCTTTCGGATCAAGGTCTGGAACCGGTTCCTAAGATCCAATTCTGGAACCGGGTTTTAGGATCCAGGTCTGGAACCGGTTCCAGATCCGGTTCTGAAAACCGGATCTCCGAGAACCGGTTCCTCGCGGAACCGGAATTTTGTTGCCATCCCTAGTAAATACAATTAATCCGTTCTAGCCATAGAAACATGGTTGGTACTGTATGTACTTCTTTTTAAACGTGTTGTTGTGTGATGAATGATATAGAATGAAAAAAATAATTTAAAAAAATTAACGCCAAATTAAACAAAATACTATAAGAGCTTGTGGCCATATTCGATGTATATGTAGATGCTCAACAACCCAAGAAACTTACTATATTTGAATTAATGCAGAATGTAATGAAACTTTAGTTTTCTCCAAATTTAGTCCAGTTGGAATGAACCCTTATTTCCACTGAGCCTTTCATTTTTTTTTCAATTGATGCTGTGGTCTCTTTCATGGGCGCCCGAAGGGGAGGGCAAGGTGGGACTCTAGCTCCCCTCTGGCTTATGAAAATGTATTAAACTTCTTACGATATTCTTAATACAAATAAAAAAATCCAAACGTAATATAGCAACCAGGGATTTGAGCCCCCTCCCCCCCTAGAAAATTTTCTTCGGGTGCTCATGGTCTCTGTAGTTTTCGTGCAGCCTTAAAACAATGCGTATATGTTTTATTCACTTCGGTCACATTTAAGATCACGCTTGGTGTAAATCTATGATTTGAATTGAACACCAGTCTTTCATATTTGAAGCATACCTCGAATATATATTACAGATATAAACAAACGAAACACGTTTTAGACATAACTTTCTAGGAAATGAGAATATGATAAGGTTCTTCTGCAACATATATACGCACATTATGGCATGATACATTAACTTTTACTTTTCTTATCTTATTTGACGTCATTAGAGGACAGCAAAAATGCCTTTTCACACCAGTATCTTCTGTAAACAAAACACATTGCTAAAAAAACTAATCACTTAAGGTAATAATGTTTAAAGATCATTATGAAAATAATAATATATATATGAAAACTTTCTGTAACAGCAACGGCGGCAATTTGACGCGAACACTTGCGTCATAGTTCCTACTCATACTACACAAAAAAAAATATCTTTAGGCATCTCTTAGGTAATAATGATTGTAACAACTGTAAGTAAAGTATTTTCCTTGTATTGCACATACGAGGTGGTATCAAAAAGTTTTGAGTTTAACGTCTCTTTTCAGCAGCAAGGCTATATGAGACGTGAATCTATTGGTTAACATGGAATCCGAACCACATGTGCTCCCGCCGGGAATCGAACCCAAATCTCCCACGCCAATTCAAAAGTTTTGAGACTAGTTCTGTTCACAAGGAAAGTATTTATTTACGTTTACACACTATCGTGCTCAAAATAATCACTTTGTACAGCATTACAGTGCTCCCAGAGTTTCTGCTACTACTGGAATGTGTCCTGGAAGTCTTGTTTTTGAAGCGTTTCAAGTATCTTCTGCGATTCGTGCTGGATCCTCGCAATAGTGTCTGAACGGCGACCTTTGAGCCGGATTTTCAACTTAGGAAAGATGGCGAAGTTGGCAGGAACCAAATCTGGTGAGTAGGGTGGATGTGGAAGTACGATTATCTTGTTTCTGGTGAGAAACTCATGTGTGAAGGATGAATCGTCATCATGGAGCAGCCAGCACCACAGATCCGGTCGCTGTAGCTCCCTCAAATGCCTTAAAACCTGGCAATAGAAATCACTATAACGGTCCGGCCCCTGGGGACGAATTCGAGATGCACAATGCCGCGAAAGACGATGAGCATGTACTTGGTCGAGCTGCGGACCTCCCTCGCCTTTTACTGTCGTGGGGATGATGGGCTCTTCCACTGTGAAGATTGTTGTTTTGTCTCAGGGTCGTACCCGTACGTCCAAACTTCGTCACCGGTAATGAACCTCGACGTGAAGGACGGGTCATCTATGGCACGCTGACGGAGTTCTTGGCAGACTTTGATGCGGTGTTCCTTCTGTTTCTGGATCAGAAGCCTGGGGACGAACTTGGCAGCAACACGGCACATGTTCAAATCACACAGGAGAATTGCCTGCATTGTTCCGTATCACACACCAACAATGGCAGCAAAGTTGTGGATTGTTCTCCAACGATCCTCATGCACAAGCTGCCGAATGGTTTGAGCAATTTTGGGTGTTGTGCTCATTGAAGGTTGTCTTGTTCTCTCGTCATTTACCAGTGATATTCTTTCGCTCCTGAAGCGTGCGTACCACTCAAAAGACCTCGAACAATTCATTGCAGTATTGAGTGGGTGCGTCCCTGTCCTCAACTAACATCAGTTCCGGCTTACCTCTGCACAAAAATTACACAAAAATATTCACTTTTTCCGTTGTGATGTATCACTCCCACTCTCAGATGTGAGAAGCAAATTATACAAGTATATTTAGACAATGTTGTGTCATACGGAGTACTTGCGGCTAAATAAGGATTCTTTGAATTTCGTTAATGAGCAGATTTCATTATAAGCATTTAGCACAAACTGCTTTTTACCATTACGTACAAGTTTTGCTTCTTGTATTTTATAAAAAAAAAAAAAAAAAAAAAAGTTCATCTTACCCATCTTTCCGACTCTTAAAAGCAGAACACACATACCTGTATATACGGTACAGTTGAATTAGCGCCACAATCACTGCACAAGCTTAAATGTAATACTGCTATTATTCCAGACATACTTGACTGGAGTGTTAATAAACAATCCTATTAAAATTTTGACAGTTATAATAATATCGTCATTTTACAGTACATACTTGTTTCTTAGTGCATAGGTAATTATAATTAAAAGTGGTGAACTATTTTGCGGGGGAGTTCAAGAATGGGCTATTGGCAAAACAGCGTGCTTTAGTTATTCGTGGCTTTGCCTACCGTGGTTTAGAGGTAAAGCCAAACAGACAATAGTATACTGAATTTGATTCACATACGCGAAGTGGTTAGGATCAAACAGATCCATTTTTATCTTAGAAAAAGTATAGAATTTAAATTTACAATGTTTTTTCCAGAACATCGTACTGATTGCAATAATATTTGTGAATAAATGTAGGTGCTTTTAAAACGAACACAGTGGACTAGATAAATGCAAATTATGTGACAGAACGTATATGCAGAGCAGCGGTCTTCCCGGATTATACTATTTAAGGGTTATTTATTATTTGCAATACACTCAAAGCCGCATTATTCACAATACATTTTTCTTTCTCTCTCTTTTGTTAGATTTGCATCCCTTCCAATACAGGATGTAACAAGTGAAATCTTAAGTTAAAAAAAAAAAAGAAAAGAAAAAGAAAAGAATCTGCTATAAGTTTCATTGAGTTCGTGATTTCTAGCACGTATACCATTGTTTGACGGATGGTTCTTAAGTGCAGAAACCTGACAAAAGCAATCAAAATTTTAGCATGTCATCTACAAATAAAATATTAGGTGTTAAGCAATAACCTAGTCAACAAGCTCTTACCAACAGTATCAACTTTCAAGAAAATGAATATTGTATTCACAAATGAGTCTTTTGAGAGCTATTTCTACTAATTAGTACGCCTTGTGACATTGCATAAGCGACTGAAATCCAAGTGGATGTTAGGAAATATCTCGTATAGTATAGTCAATTTTTTTAAGCATCTTTATCTTTAAAGAACAAAAATAGTTTATCTTCTTAACATAATTTTGGCCAACGATTTCTCCTGAAAAAGCCTTGTACTCTTGCCTGTAAGAGTGTATTCTTTAGGTATTTAAGATCTTCACTTCAAGCTCAAATATTAATTAGTTCAACATACGGTTGTGAGAATACGCCCTTTTAAAGTAAGCTGAATCGCAGATATCTTAATTCAATATTATGTAAGATTGATAATGCCCATGAATAGTCCGTTTTGTAAGTTTTAGAACTAAAGCAGAAAATACCAATGTTAGTCGCTTGCTTAAGCGGAAAACAACGTTTTTCGACATTCAAGATTGGTATAAGTCCTTGCTGTATGAAAGCAGTTCTACACTTAAGTGAAGTATGATTAATACAGAAGGTTGTTCGGTTGATACCGAACGGATTCTGAAGAGTGATCACCTTACCTGAAACCTCGCCGCCATCCCACCACCTACGATAGTTTGTATTGAAACCAATAGCACTGTAGACTATCGCCGGATATTAAACTCTATTCGAGCAAGTTCCAGCGAAGCACGGGCAAGGAAATTCCGTCCCATCAGAAAGGGTGCACGAACGCCGATCACTTTGTTTTTATATATAAAACCCTGCGTAACAGAAACTTCCTCATGTAACTAAATCCTGTAAGAACCACAAATCCACGTCAGAAACTTTCCCTGAAATGGTGAACAAAGTTGCAGCGGTCCTTGGCATCACTGTCACGGTACTTTAGAGCCCAAATGTGACCATCACTAGTGAGATTAATATATGTTTTATCCTTTGTGATAACTGTATGCCATTTGAACCCCGCCAGGTGCTTTTCATACAGTTTCCTACAGTTCGTTTTTCGTTCCGCAGTGTGGCACGAAGCAGGTGATGTACGGTGCCAAATTAAATCGCTAGTGCATTGCACGTTCAGTCAGTGGATTTTGCTGGCATACCAATCGCCAGATCTCCTGCAGCACTGCACGTGTTACTTAGCTTGGAGCTCTTTGAGTCCTCATTACTTTTCTGTTACACCTAGCCAATGTTGTTGTTCCATCTTCACACGTACATTTGGAAAATCTTAACATTTTTTGTCTCTTCTTCCTAATGTACTGGTTCTGCACCGAACATTAAAAGTGTCTTTCACCCCAAGTGCTTGGACGCAATCCCTCAAAATTCTCTTAAAAAGATGATAGCTATATATACTCAATTTTATTCAATTTAGCGTTCTGAAACGTAAGGCTCGATATTGCCGCTTTTAATGAAAAAAGTACGTCCACTCCTCATGTTTGCGATCTGAGTCCTAAAATCCTGAGTATAATACTCCTGACCATTGAAATGTTAAATTTTTAATACAAGAAGCAACAAATTACGGTTTTCTGGTTTCTAAAGGCATTTTTCGCCATTTTTATGCGAAATTTCTTGTACTCAATAATATTATCCTAGTACAGAGAAACAAGTTATTTAAGCTTTACTTTGTTCCTTATTACTTCTAGAGTTTATACAGATCATCTATAGTTCTATACCATTCTTTTTTTCGTCTTTTTAACCTTTTTTAAAATTTTATATTCTCAGTGGGCGGCTTTAGGATTTTAATTTTGGGTAGGCCCATTCCCTCGCTTATGAATACATATATACATTTGATCGATTAATGACAGTAGGAAATTACTTTTACAGTAGTGGTTGATGCTATTTCTTATCTACTATTAATATAACTAGTGGAAAGTATATTTACTCTTTATTGTATCTTTAAGCGTTTATATATATTTTTTTTTCAAAATTTTTGGGTAGGCTCTTGCCTATCCGGCCTACCCGCTAAAGCCGTCACTACATATTCTCCGCAACTGTCTTTCTTGTCCTCTAATATAGTATTAATTTTCGACCCAGATTCGAGAAAAAAATTACATCACAGGATTTAAAAAAAAAAAAAAAACTGTTAACTTCACTACTCGTCACTCGAGAGGACATCACCTGATCTTCTACGATAACCCTTCCAGATTACACAGTTTCTGTTAGATGTAATATTGTACGAGAATTTCATCAGACAAAAAAGAAAAAGAAAACATCCGTTCTTTACGTAATTATTACGATTAGGGCCTAATAGTTTTTGTTATTATTATTATTTTAACCCTTGACATACAGTAAATGGTAAACTTTAAAAAACATAAGGAAGAAAAAGCAATGCAATTCTGATAGCATTTACATCAAGATGGGTTTTTCCCTCGAGAGAGAGAGAGAGAGAGACTGTAACTATTGATTTCGCAAGCTAATATTTCATATGATACGAAACTATTACACTTTCCGTTTAAAATGAAATGAACTTCTAAGATTACGTATTTAAGAAACTTCATAATTATTAATTTAATTGTAAACAGTATTCTTTTTTTTTTTTTTTTCAAGAAGTCTGGTAAGAAATACAGATGCGCCCCAGACCCATAGCCAGCCCAAAAATATAGGGGGGTCCGGCTGAAGTTAGGGAGGGGCCGATCCAACCATATGATAGTTCAGCACCATATTATAGTTCATTTGCAAGCCTAGCGCGAAAATTTTAGGGGGCCAGCAAAAATTTCGAGGGGGCCGGGCCCCCCTAGACCCCCTGGATACGGGCCTGATGCGCCCATCGATCCTTTAATCCCCGATTCATCGCTGTAGATTCACCTGACCATGTTCCATTGAAAAGCATTATCTGCTTTGCTTTTCAATCTTACTCAACAGTTTTGAGTTTCAAATACCCTCGGATACTGCAATGATTCAATGTGTTCTTAAGCTTTTTCAAAAATACATGTTTTTCTTTGAAGTTTGTCGTTAGTTTCAACTAATTTCTTTTTCATCCCATAAAGTTTCAAATTTCAATGGCACATTATTATTATTATACAGGTACGAGTGTGAAATTATACGCTTCATGTGGTTAAGTGTGCTTTATATGCAAATTTATGTTAGCCATGATTTAAAGATTATGTTCAAAATAAGCACAATAACTTATTTTATAGATACTGAAATACAATTCGCAAAAGTTATTCTAGTTGGTGACAGAAGTATATCAATATTTATTCAACTCACTGGCCGCGTGATCACCCAAAAACAGTCAAATGTCGAATTTAATATTTTCGTCAAGATTCATTTTACTCCATGTTTGCTCGTAAAACAGGCGTAAAATGAACACAGTGAATCTGACGAAAGCTTAAGTCCTCAATACAAACATTTTATTTTCACAAGTCATCGGCAACTTCTTTCCAGAAATTTCAATGCAAAAATTTTTTGTCTCTGCGCCTTTAAAGCTAGGTTACCATGCTCCAAGAAACTTGTAGCTGTCATTTGAAAATCTTGCCACCCTATCTTTCTATTTACTGATTAAACCAAGGATCTTAGAGGATCTGCCCATACATATCTTCATCCTATTAAATAATGAAGCCAAAAAACAACCGAGCATCGGCACGTCTGACTGGCTACTCTCGTTTCCGCCATCGTCTGATTGGCTACTTTCGTCTCCACCATGTTTGTTGGCTCAAAACATTGCGATCTTATTGGGTGGAGTGGGCAGAGTAGGGGTGGCGAAACTGTGACGTATGGCTTCAAGATTTTGTTGTAAGGGCAGATCCTCTATTTTATAAGATCCTTGGATTAAACAGTACAACTTTCTTAAAGCAATTAAGATATCTCCACCCATTCAGCAATGCATTCCAGTTGACAAATAGTGAACTTCTCATTAAAAATGTGTATTTTGGCGGGCTTCCGCTTCCCATCTAAAAGAATTCATCGTTTTGGAAGCGGCGATATTGTTTATTCTTTATGTCAGTGGGAAGGAGATAGCAGGTAGCAAGCAAGACGACCCAGAAAGTTGAACATGATTTGACTTCTTGCAAGATGAAAAAATTGTTGCATGTTCCTTTTAAGACTATGTTTACATGGAGAAATATTGTAGAGTTGCAAGACATTTTGCAGCATGGCAACTTAGCTTAAACTAGGACGACCGCTAAGTTCAGATATTCTTATGAACAATCAATAAATCTCTTTCAACTAATCAACTTTCCAAGAATTTTCCTCTTTGTACCCATACACTGATAGAAAACCTTATGTATAACTTATATTCGCTTATACTTTAATATGTGCTAATTTCCTTCTTTCAATATTGCACCGACATTTCCGGTATTGTGAACCGAGTATCAGCACGGAGTTACCACATTTTCTAGGTAGCTTTCTATTCACTATCTGAAGTTAATTTGCAGATATTTATGGACTTTTGTGCTATGAGCATGCATGATATGTCCTTTTCTATTATTTCTTTACAGTATTGCTGTTCAGCTATTATATATGAAATACTATGAGAATTTCAAATAGACTTTACTTACAAATTTCTTTAGGTGTAAACCACTTCAAATAATCAACATCTTGGGGATAATTGTAGTCTTCATTTGACCACTTTTGTTCCTACGATTGGAAGTTTGAAAGGATTTTATACGAATATGTAATGAATATGATGCGTGTTCAAGAACATACCGAATCTTTGGTCGGCAAAAATATATTTATTCAGATAACATATACTGACTAATCTCCTTCCAAGCATTTCCCTTGGGAATGCACACACTTCTCAGCGATCCTGCCATAGATGCATTCTGGAACACATTTTTTGGAATGGTGTTGAGCTGGGCCATTGTATTCCGTATTACATATTCTCTGAAATAAAATCGGGACTCTTTCAGCAGCATTTTTAACTTTAGAAAGAGGCAAGAGCCACAAGATGCCATGCTGTGGGAGTAGGGAGTCTGATAAACCATGGAAATATTGTGTTTGACCAATAAAGTCTGAATCAAATGCGATGCGTGGACAGAGTCACATTATGGACCTGCCAATATTTCATTGCTTACAGGTCCGGTCGTTTGCGTCGTACAACATGACGGGGATGACGAAGGACATCCGCACTTACCGCATAGTACTCCTTGATAATAGTTATGCCTCATGGTCTGTACTCGTGATGCACCACCCTACGGGAGCTGAAGAAAACGGTCAGCATAACATCATTTTGCTGCGGATAGATAATGGTTTATCTACCCCCGGAAATAATGGATGTTTCCATTATGATAATTGCATCTTTGTTTTTGCTTCTTTATCGTAGCCCCGTATTTCATCACTAATCGTGATGTTAAGAAAGTTGGAGCACTTTGTTCATTGTCCACCACATCCCATGCAACTGCCAATCAGAGTTTCTTCTGCTCTTATTAGCAGCTACGGTACGAATTTCGTGGACATTCTCTTCGAGCCCAAATCTCGAAATCCTCAGTTGCCGATCCAATGGTCACGACCTCAGTAGCCAGTTCTCAGTTTATGGTAAGACGATTCAGAATGACCAAAGTTGACACTCACTTCATAAGTCTCATTTTGGTTTTTTAAGAACCTACTTGGATGGGGGTCAGTGTTCACTGATGTGTGGCCATCTTTAAATCTATAATGCCACTCCTTCATCCATGAGATGTTCATGCCATCCTCTCCGAACGCCCGTTGGATCTTGCGAATAGTCTTCATTTGTATATCGTTAAGCTTTCGGCAAAACTATGCATACACGCTACTCAAGTCGTTCCATCGTTTGGCACAAATTGAAAATCCAACCAATGCTCACTATACACGTCCACACTCAAAGACTGAGTCTGCCCTCGACTGAAGCTTTCTGCAAGTGAACAAAAATTTGCAAACGCGCATGAATGTCTCATACATCTCTACAGACGGATGACGTCTGCATTTCATTTTGTTTATAGGGGATAAATAAGATTGCATACTTTATGAAAACACCTCGCCCTCGGATATGTGAGTGTTCTCGAAGGCAAACTGAAATTTTATCGTCAAGAATTACAGGTAGGTCCAAAATTATTATACCCTTTCCCCGCACGATTTTTACGTAGGTGTTCATTTATGTATGTTTTATATAAAAGTGTCTTGAAAACAAGGAGATAAGACATGGCCTTGCGTGCACGTGCGCTTGATCGGGAAACTGGTAGCGAAGGAACTTCCAGTTTCACAAGTCGACGCGAGTGAGCAGGCTCAAGAATGTATCGGTTTTGTTGCTCAGTTACCACAACAATGGAGCGTACGTTAAAGCAGCGCAAGGCGGTGAAGTTTTTCCTTTACCTCAGGAATTTCCCTACCGGGACATTCAACATGAACAAGACAACATAAATCAACGATGCATTATGCAGATCGCGAGTGTTCAAATGGCATAAAGCCTTTACAGACGCCCAAGAAGACGTCCCCGAAAAGGAACAGTCCAGGTGCCCATAGACAACAGTTACAGACATTAATGTTAATTGTGCATGCTTTATTGCAAAAACGCAAGTTCATGAAATTGTAACGGAACATTTGTAAATGTCAGGGAGTTTTTTGGCAGGAAATGACATAATCGCGCTTTTCCAGCCACCATATAACTCAGACTTCTCTCCATGCAATTGTTTCCTATTTCGGAGGAAGAAAAGCACGTTGAAAGGACGCTGATACAACACCATGGAAGACGTCCAGGGGGGAGAGGGCGACGAAAGTGGTCAACAAGATTCCAGAAAAAAAGTTTCTGAAAGTCGTATAAACAGTGGGAAAATCGCTGGGCTCGTGGTGTTAAATAGAAGGTTCTTATTTTGAAGAATACTAGTTGTATTTAGAAATTTTGTCATATAAACTGTGTTTTCTGTACTGTCTTCTTACTTTCAGGACATATCCTGTACTTTCATAATTATGCCAGATAACTTGTTCCATTTATCATTTCAGATGATTCACACAACCTCCTATGGTCTAGAAAAAGCCTGGTTACAAGTGTATGGCTCCAAGAACGATCACAAACTGGAAGAAGCATGGGAAATGCATAGTGGGAATTCGTCACAAGATCTAGAGTACGTTTGTTCTATCTTGGCACATTTCCCGCGCCAGTGCACTTGATTGGCTTTTAAAGTATTTTCTGTTAGCACTCACGTGAACGTTTTAATCCAATAGACGTCTTACTTGCTTTGTCGTGCAGGTGACGTTAGTTGTCAGCCAGTCCATCAAATAAAGTCATTGCCATTTGGCGGGTAGTTGAAGTGCTTGGTTGCCACACACGAACAAGTGTGTTATAGTGATTTGTGAGTGGTGTTGCGTTTTGCTGTTTCCTAGCGTATTGTAACTCAACTTTTACCGTGGCGTGGAAAGAACGCGTTGCAGACAGATCCATCCTTTAGGCGAGAAGCGTGCCAAGATAAAACAAACTTACTCTAATAAGGAAGATTAACCAAAAATGACCATATGGGAATGAAGTTCTTCCAAACTGGATCAATTTTGGATAAGAAGGTGAAACACGATAGAAAAGTTGCTTGAAGAAGCGACTTCGCAAAGTGAATCATTGAAGAAACGACCAAAAACGACAATGTTAACACAGAAGGTTTGGATTAAAACCATTTCGACCAAAAATTGTAAGTTTATCAATGAGGACATGTAGAAAAAAAAATCAAGACTGTTTGAAGTATTCGGTATGTCTTCCTAGCTTGGGAAAGTGTCACTCTCAGATGAATGTGCAATTGGTCGTAGTGGTCGCAATAGGAAGTCTATTTTTAGAGAAACGAAAATCCCGATTACTACAAGCATTGTCTTCCCCAAATACGTTACGATTTGGGTTGCAATGTCCATTAAACATCAGTTAAGTTTTAGTGAATTAACATTAATATCTTATTATGTTGCGGGATTGGTTTGTTTCAGAGCTCCGATGACTGAACCTTCTAGCTAATTGTTGGTTTCAACGAAATGACGCACTTCATAACTGTGCTATCAATGTCCCCCGAATCTTCAAATGAATATATTGATTTTAAAAAAGATGATCTGTACATCTACCGATCGAGTGGTCTACTAGGATTGCTGATCCCTCGACCTGTGACAGTACCCTATGGGTCACTGAACACTAGGTGGAAGTGATCTACCGCTTCATTTCACTCTCAACGAGCTGCGGCCGTTTGACCTAATGTATGGAAGGCTCTGCCAGAAGCATCCAGCTTGTTTTTCCTGTGATTAGCCTTTGCAGTCTTGCACGAATGAGAACCTTCAGGATTGTCCCTCGACCTTTGAAGCTTGATAACTTGATACTCCCTGGAATAGAGGGGGTGAGGCACTACGCGGCATGATTAAGGCCCTGGCTATGAGTTGCCTACTAGTGGAGGCGACCTTGGTAAAGAGTCCATGTTCTACAGGCATGGTGCCCGAACGTTGTAAGACAAGCTCACCTGTCGCCTATGCTCGCCGTTATCCAGATTCCTGAAATAAGCTTATAAAGGCTACCGAATCCCACGGTTTGACCACAACCTGGCAGAATCCAACCTAATCCGGGAGCCTCAGGCATGCCCGAAGGGGCTTGTTCGTTCTGGGCTCTGCTCACCTCTATCGTTCAATAGCCACAGTCCTCCGAGTAGAGGTACTGCGTACACATCGAGAAAATCACATATCTCATCTCACATTCAATGATATGTGTCAAGCCATCATTTGAGTTTGATGCCAGCCCCTGCTGAAAGACTCTATAAGAGTGTGGTATTCATAAACTATCAAGAAGTCCATGATTCATTGTCCCTAATAATGATGGTGCATATATTCTGGATATTTAGACCTAAGCGTATGCGCATCAGTGATATCACGGGTCGCCTGGGTACTTGGGTTACAACATTTGTCAGAGTCACTTGGATCTGGATCTTGCTTTTTGACCTAGTTTGACCATGTCTGGAATATTCTATAATTTTATGTTTATTCATCGCTCCATACTGAACAATAATAAATACAGCTTAAATCAGTGGTGTATTTACGTTTTTGTTTCGGGGGGCTTTGCTAACTTTATTCCTGGAAACGTGAAAATTCTGCAAGATATTCCATTTACTTTAAAATAGTAAATGGAATTTCGGGGAGGGGGCTTAAGCCCGGAAGCTCCCCTTAAATACGCCACTGGCTTAAACTGCACAAAAAGATTTAACATCAGTTCAGCAGCATCTTTCATACAGTATTCTACAGTAGCTTACAGGCGATTAAACTTTGACATCCTCCATAAGAAAAGTAATACAGATTTTCTTCGATTCTAATGCGCACATAGCCTGCGAGACGTTGTAGTTATCTTTCAGTGTAGTGATTTTGGCTGACACAACAAGAGAGAGAATGATATATTTAGTAGTGAAGAAAGAGGAGGAAATCACGTTTGTTAGAATTGCAATATTAGGCTCATACTTGCTCTCCATATATAAAACGATGATTAAGTCTGACCCCAAGACAACAAAACATGTGTTTCTCGAGGTCAGGGTTCTCGAACTTAATGACCCGTTATTGATACTTATGATCAATCTGCTTTTATCAGCCTTCTCTCCTAACATACAGAAAAACATAATTAATACTTAATATATTGAGAGGAACCGGTAACTACTTTCGGCGGTACACGCATATACCTAGGCAGGTAAGATAAAGTTTGCTTAAGATTCGCACTCATATTACTAGTAATTTGGGTATCTTTGATTTCAAAAACAGACTAATGAATTTTACCAACATTCCTGATCTGCTAAAGTAAACTCGCACCAACAATGTGTCTAATGAAATGTTTTCAGAATTTTAGAGCATACTGTACATACAAAATAATACACAAAAAGCAGACGTAAACATACATCTCGCTAACAGCAACAAACAGAAAGCATCTCTTACGTATAGGCCTATATACAGAAGACATGACTGATCGTGACATGCTTGTAAAATGGCAGATGGTACTGGCAACAAGCCTAAGGAAATATTGGCTTACCAACCAACCTACCTACCTTCTAATCCTTCTTCTCAATAGGTCAGTTTTTAAAAAAAGCAGTTGGGGGAATCATCTGACACTACACCATACCTCTGAGCAATCTGATATTTCAGTACTTCAGAAAAAAAAAAGCTAAGACAGGTTACATAACTTTACATTTTCATTGCATGCTGAAAGTTTATTTGTACGAGAAGGTACTATTTTTATCTTGTATAGATTAAGAGTCATTGATGTTTGGGAGAATCACCGAAGGAAAAAAATAAACGTTTAAGATGAAGATAGAGTATCTCCTATTGATAATAAGTGAGTTCCATTTCACTTGTGAGAGTATGCTAGATTTCCAAGCTATTTGAATACTAAAACTGGAAGTAGTAGATCTATAATTTCTGATTGCATACAAGCAAGGGCGTTATTTAGGGAGGAGCAGGGAGCAATTGCCAGCCCTATGTTTGAGAAATCATATGTTTTTTTTTTTTTTATTAAAGTGTATACTAATAAAAAAGTGAAAATCTCATATCGATGGAAGCCCCCCCCCCTCCGGGAAAATTTGAAATGACGCTACTGCATAGAGGGATATCGTCAGAGATGGAACTTATTCCTGGGAAATTATAATAATTAAAAAAAAAAAACATATCTGGTTACCTCTTCCCTTTCTTCTTCTACGAAGATGAATATTCTTAACACAGCTACAGTAAAGTCGAGATGGATATTCTTGCACTCCCGAATATATAATATATAGTGTACCATATATTAGTCTGAATATAGAACATATAATAATCTGAATTAATATATATTATACTGAATATACGAAGAACAAGTTCCCCGAATGTTGTTGTTTTGGCATTTGTGATACAATCAAATGAAGCTTATACAGTACTATCCTTACGATGCCCAATTATGAAACCGACAAGTGGGAATAACTTATAACAGACAGTGTACGAGCAGTGTAGCTGAACAAAGGGGTGTGTGGTGATCAGTTGATCTAATTTCACAAATGAGCAACGCGCAAACACCAAGTTCATATGCAAATTGGAGAAAATGTGCTCCAGAGAAACTGATAACAACCTTAAAAATGGTTCAACACCATCGGATGTTTTTTTACTCTTCCCAAAGCTAAAAATGAGCCTCAAAGATACCCGTTTCGCCATCGTAGGAGAGATCTTTTTCGTCGGCGTTTGCAACAATCGCAGAAGCGGTAGAAGAAGTGTGAGTCTGAATCCGATGGTGCCTACTTGGAAGGCAATCAAGTAAACGTGTGCTTATATTATGGTAATAAAGAGCTACAACGAAATTCCGGGAATGTTTTGACTGCACCTCGTATATCAATTAATTCCTTCTCTCTCTCTGTTTTCTTTCTACGCCGGAAATAGTAAATTTCCAACATTTCCAGTTTGAATAGAGAGATAAATGCAGGGATAAAATTTATTCTTGAGACACTGAAGCCATAACGAAAAGTTCTACGAAAATTAATATTAAAACCGGAAGTGGTAGTAAATTTCTACCACTACCGAGTTTAGTAGAAACTAGCTGAAATGCCCATTCTTTAGTACAGACAAAAGAAAGTTTATGCAAAATATTTGGACGTAAAAGAATGAGTGAAATAAATCAAGAACAGCACCAAACATGCACGGGAATAATAAAGAAATGTCTAAAATAAATTACAAAGAACAACGCCTTTAGCATTACCCCTATCAATTCCCGGGCCAGTTGACATGCTCCTTCTTGCTTAAAATTCGACTTCAACGTCATCGGGTCCATCATCAATCAGTTTAATGGAGCTCATTCGTGGCTAAGCGGTTAGCATACGCGCTTTTGGCGCGGTAGACCCGGGTTCAATTCCCGGCGGGAGCTCATGTAGTTTGGTAGCTCCACGTCTCATATGACCTCGCTGCTGAACGGGATCTTAAACTCAAACTCAACTCAATCAGTTTTAATGATCCCAAGAACTATGAATTCAATTCGGGCATTTTGCACATTACATTTCTCTTTTCCGATCATTACCTTATACCGAAGTATCCTGAACTTCGACTTAAAGAGTCTTCATCCTGGCGAAATTAAAATACCGCTAATTTTACAGTAATTATGTGATATCTTCAAATAGATAAAAGATAATCGAAATGTGGAACAAGAGCGCCCTAGACAATATTATTTTACATGAGAAACCGTTATCACGACTCACTTATCTGCTTTCCATTTCGAGCCATTTTGAAAATCGGCATTTATTTTCGCGTTTCTGAACAGCTGAAAACGGAAAGCCATTAGGTGACTTGTGATAACGGCACCTCACGCAAAATAATATTGTCTAGGGCGCTCTTGTTCCATATTTCAATAATCTTTTATCTATTTGAAGATATCACGTAATTACTGTAAAATTAGCGGTATTTTAATTTCGCCGGGACGAAGACTCTTAAATGGCATCGGAAGTGTCATTATTCACCTCAGCGACACCGAAAACTATGGATTCGATAGATTCTTTCTCGATTATTTGCACATATTATTACCTTTCCACCCATTAAGGAGTGCTAATGGCGCCTCTTTGTAGACCAATATTGAAACCGGAAGTTCTTGTGATTTTCTATCGTCTTCCGGTGGCCCCGCGTAGCGTAGTCGACAACACTTTTGTCTTTGGTGCGAGTGGTCCCGAGCTTCGATTCCTGGTGGGGACATTCGGTCGAAAAAGTGTAAACGCTTTTTCTCACCAGCCATTTTGAGTGAAGTCTTCCTCGGTTTTCCTCATTCCCAACAGGCAAATACTGGGATGGTACCTACCATACAGGTCCCAGGCCGCTTCCTTCCTTCCCAAATCTCTTTCTTCCTTCCATTTCCTAGGATAGTATGATCGCCGAGGGACGTCATCGGCGGCGCAAATTTGTCTTCAACATTGGGAGGGACGGGTAGGACCGTTCCGTTTTTTCATTTTTTTTAAAGCAATGTTCAAAATATTTATCAAGTTGAAATACAGGAGGATTAAGAGAGCAGGATTAGGGAAGGATTAGGGGAGCAGAGTTGTCTTCAACATTGGAAGGCTGGCAGATTTGAGGCTTATTCTGGGGGACGACATTTTCATCTCACTTTCCTTTGTGGCAATCGGACTCAAGTCATCACATTTCTCCCCCCCCCCCCCAAAAAAAAAAATTCAAATCGGATTATTGGGGGACAGTCCTCCCAGTTCCCCGGAATTTGCGCCAGTGGACGTCATCCCTCATACGGCCAGAGATGCCGAAAGCCCAAAAATCTAATTCCTAATCCTTATCTATCAGTTTCAGTTTGAGTAGACAGTAAAAGAGGAGAGATGAAATGTATTCTTGGGACACTTAATCGACTACAGGAAACAGCTTTTTCGTTCTCTATAACCGTTTTCTGCACTATAATAATCAAAACTATAGCCGGAAATGGTTGATTTACTACTTCCGGTTTGAATATCACCTCAATCATTAAACTCAACTCCTACTTTTTAAACTCTGTACATTCTGGCCAAAATGATAGTGATCCAAGAAAGTAATTGTTGATATCTCATGTCTCCTGAACGAACAAATACGGACACAGAGGACACATAAAATAGTTTTGGTGCTACACCAAGCTGCTTAAAAAATAAAATGAAATGTGTGTATGTTGGAACTTAAGTTGATTTATCTTACAATAATAACTTTCTTTTGAAAATTTAAGTTTTAAGGAGAGGCGAAGCATCCAAAACATCCACGTATTCAGCCGCGTCTGAAGGTCTCAGTTGTCAGAGCGATAAGTCTCAAATTTTTGTTTACTGCGTATTATGGTAGGTCATGATCAACTAATTATAAAACAACATTGTAAAGTTAATTATTTAATAACTTCTTTCTTTTTTTTTTTAAAAAAAAAGAGGAAAATAAACAAAACGAATGAAATTCTGACAGCTGAGGTTTCGTTGTCCGATAATTAAGAAAGTCCGCCTGACCTTCATATGACTCATTGTATCATCCAGGCGCCATTTGATAACACACTAAGACATGTTATTAATATGGAACTTAGAGACTATATTAATTGCGAGAATTATTCTTTAAATCAACAAGCCTTCCATCACCCAAGCACAGCCTGAGTAAAATATTCCGCTATTACATAACAAGTACATATTTCTACAGATTTTTTTTTTTTTGATTGGATTCATTATATCTTTATGAGTTCAACGATTCATTTGCCATTACCAAGGTATACTCTTTATACGAAACACTTAAACAAGAAAATTAGGAAAGCCAAAAATGGATCAAAAGATTGCGATCTTGGCCAATGATTAGTTTTCGGATCAGGGGCCACAAAATTTTTGAACGACCCTTTAATCGAGTTCTCGTATTTTCTACGGAATAAACACATCATACTGGGTTAAGTGATAGTTTTGGTTTGGCTACACTGTATGTAGTTCTCCAGATATAAGGCCTACAAGAAAAGTCTTGATTGAAATATACTGGATCTTTTGATCCAACAAAATGGTTTATTAACAATAACATAATCAAACGGCAAATACATATAGTGTGGCAATTAAAGGAGACTTTTTTTGCCCCATGTTTATTAGAACTTTTTTCTTTCATTTCATATAAGGAATAACATTCCAAAGTTTGTCGGTGGAGATACCTACCACCCTGTATATCTATCTATATATATATATATATATATATATATATATATATATATATATATATAGATAGATAGATAGATAGATAGATAGATATAGATAGATAGATAGATAGATGGAGAGTAGATTATTTACAACAGCAGTGGATTTTGATTCGGGAGAGGCTTGAGGAACTGGTAACAAACATTTGTGTTGTACGTGCAATGCGAAAAAATGATTACAAATTTATTTCGGGAGAGGCTTGAGCCCGATACCTACCCCCTAAACACGCCACTGTACATCAGTCAACTGTCCCCATATTATCTCATGCAGCAAGGAAACAAATTTTGAGTAAAAGCAAAATAACTATCAATATTCGAGACGAGACCGAGACTATGGTCTCGTCTCGATTTATAGAGGTCTGTCTCGATCTCGTCTCGGTATGTAAAAGTCCGTCTCGGTCTCGTCTCGATAATTCGAGACGTGACCGAAACGATACCGATACTAGTCTCGGTCTCGGAACCATCCCTAGTTGATACCTAGTCACCGCGCGCTTGCAGAAAACCCCTTGGAAACATTTGACAGGATGGCTGTACCGAGGTTTGGTATTGTGAGCAATGTAACAGAGCCTCGTATCGTATATTCAACCGAGCAGTGTTACGCAAAAGGCCTCTCCCACGTTGTCACCGAGACATACGATCAATGCACTGAGGCCTTTCTCTCCGCATCCTCTTTGTCTCGGCTTGGCTTTCCTGTCTCTGGTTAATGTGCGGCCAGCCTAAGAGAGAGAAACTTTTTTTTTCTGATATGGATTCAGTATCCCAAGAATAGATTCTAGCTCCTCTCTTAATCCTCTATCTAAACCAGAAGGGGTAGAAATAAACCATTTCTGGATTCCATTCTGATCATTAAAGAAATAAAACTAATACCGTTATAGCGAGAAGTGTATTTTGAATGATTTCGCGTCTCAAGAGTGAGTTTAACTTCAACTTTTGTTCCTCTATTCAAACCGGAAGTGGTAGAAATATACGTTTCCGGTTTCAACGCTGATCGCAATGCAGCAAACGATAAGTAGTCGTTTGGGTTTGGATTCAGTGTCGCAAAAATCTTTCTCTTAACCCTCTGTTCAAATCAAAGAAGTTAACTTTATTAATTGCCGATTTCAACGTTGATCGCTATAGAACAAGAATAGCAATATATATATATATATATATATATATATATATATATATATATATATATGGTGTCTAAAGAATAGGTCTTCTGTAATCAGTGTCTCAAAATCATGTTCTCTCCCAAACCTTATTTCTGTATTGCAGCCGGAAGTATCTCCATAGTTGTCAGCCTACTGTCTATTGTCAGTGGTGCCAATCGCAACCGCTATAAAATCCCATTTCGAGAGGTAAAAAAATCCCATTTTGTATCTTAATTTCAAACGTTGTATTATTATTATTATTATTATTATATGAAAATGGAACTTATGTATGTCGTGTGTTATTTTCAATTTCTATGTGAATTATCAATAAATTTCCATCCTCCACGCAGGGCCGGCGCTAGCAATTTTGCCGCCCTGGGCGGTGCTTTCACATGCCGCCCCTTTAATCCGCAAACCTTATTTTTACAGATGACGTTCAAGTGTCATTTAAAAACATGTATAAAATGGAAAAGTAAACAAAAAAAAAAAAAAATGAACCACCTTTCTGGAATGCTCACGTAATATTTAAACGACTCTATACTGACACAATATTCAGTATGCTCGATTTCGCTGTATATCTGTAATATAGAGCAGCGCATACAGAAAATAAAATTTAAAAAATATACTTTAGTCATGACTAAGAATTTTAATTTTTAGGCTTATTTTATATCAAAAGGCGTTTTCAATAGAGTTTGGAGCAAGAAGATAATACAGTAAATCAGATATTATGG
Organism: Thermobia domestica; assembly: GCF_964235325.1. Classification (NCBI taxonomy): domain Eukaryota; kingdom Metazoa; phylum Arthropoda; class Insecta; order Zygentoma; family Lepismatidae; genus Thermobia; species Thermobia domestica. The sequence goes on along the minus strand of NC_137457.1, from coordinate 277,641,473 downwards.
TAAATCTAAGTGATTAGCCTAAGCCTTATAATGTACTAAAACACAATAGACATACATAAATTTAACATATCTTAATTGAAAGAAACTTTTCTTGCTTTGATATGAGCAAATTCCTTTATCACATTCGCGTAGTCCAATGTTTTAGCCAATTTGTGTTCTATTGATATCATCGCTAGACCACTCAAGCGTGTTTCAGACATAGAAGAGTGTAGATAGTTTCTAATAAACTTAAGTTTCCCAAAACTTCTTTCTCCACTTGCCACTGTTACAGGCAAGATTAACAAAATTCTACGTGCAATACTAACATTGGGAGCAAAGTCATATTCCTTAATTTTTTTTTTTTTTTTTTTTTTTTTTTTTTTTGAACTTTCACAGGCTTAATTATAGTGGATAACACTTTCAGTGTGTCTTTCAAATCACTGGGGTTAATATCTTTCAATTCTTCGTGTGTTAAAATGGTGGTAAGTTTAGTACACTTTTTAGACAAAAAGTTCAGGTGGTAGGCTATATCTTTACGATTACTTATATCACAAAGAAAATTGAAATACTAGCTTTGATGTTTAAGTTGCTCAAATCTTTCTCTTAAAAGCTAACACAATCACTTCTAGAACTTTGTAATAAAAATCGATCTTGTATCTTGTTTGTGGATGTTTTCAGTAGCTTCATCCTCTGCCTCGTACTGAAACTGTCTCTTCTTTCGACTTCGAGCTTGCACTGTATTACGTATCAGTGGATCACCCGTATCTAATGCTGATGCCAAGTCTATCGCATCAACTAAGTAAGATTTAAACTTTGCATAATTTCTGCTCCTCTCAAAGTACCCAGATATATTTTCAAGAAATCCTGCTGCATCCAACACATGAGAATCAATGCTTTAAAGTCACATCAGACAACGAGTGAGTAAAGGAAAGAAAAGTAACTCAGCTGGTTTGCTATACACAGAGCATCGAGGGCAACCATTCTATCGGTTCTATTGTCATTACTTATTTGAAGTAAGGCATCATAAACTTCCTATATTTGATAACTGAGTCAGAGCATCAATTCGGCTCTCCCATCTTGTGGTGGATAATGATTTTAAAGTGAGACTACTAATATGTTCCTTTAGTATGGCCCAACGTTGAACTGACGCAGAAAAAAAGTCAAACTCTTTTTTAGCTATACAGAAAATGAAACATTTCTCAAGAAATAATACGCTGTACGATTTACCATATTCGGAATGAACAATTTGTAAATTGGTCAAAAACTCGCTGTTAGAAAAGTTTTATTCTTCACACATCTCCTGTGTAACGCTTGAAAATTATTTCTAGTTTGATATTTTACCTTCTCTCTTTCACTCGTTGATAGTTTTGTTTTCTTCTTTTTTCAAACACCGTAGCACAAATTTCGATTCTCGCTAACTGATTTTTAAAAATCACATGTGACTATCCTTATTATCAGGGACTTTGCCGCTAAGAAAGAAAAGAATTCAGACTAAAAGCTAACAACACTGACACGCTTACTGATGACTCATTATGTCTAATGTTAATATCAGTAGGTCCACGTCTCATATAACCTAGCTGCTCAACGGGACATTAAACTCAAAATTCCCTTTATCCCATTCCGAATAATTAATGTCACGGGGTGGCATCACTGTCTACTGGAGTTTCGAAATGTGCAACGCAACTTATTTGCTATCAAAATAATCTGAACAATTGTTTCGTGCAAATATTCGGAAAATTAACATTTAAAGACTATATATACTGCTGGTGCTATTTACGAATAGACAAGCAGCACTATTTTGAAATCTTCCTTGTTTAAGACTCAACTACATCACAGAATATATTCTATGTAAATGCTATGGACGGATTGATTTTTACGTCCTTCATGTCTACGTGTTTCCCCACTTGAGATTACGATATCACTTCGTTACACAATACCATCTGTGTAGCCTGAATTAATAAACAAAATTCACATTTCCTCTAACTTTTATACGTATTTTCACCACCATCGCAGCAAAGAGTAAAACAACGAAGAAAAAAGTTTCAATCTATTCTGTATACGCGAACACCTATGAAAGAATGCTTTTATCAAGGTTTATATACACTGTTTCACTTCGACCTCGCCGAGTTTTATAGCATGCCTGGCCTCTATAGTAAACAAAATGAAACCGTTGTATTTTTAGAATTACTACTACGCTCTGGAATGGAAAGAAGGAAAAATGCTTTCATACATCCTCTATAGCAACTGTGACAAGGATGCAACACAATATGTGTGAGCCACACGCTAATTTTTCCTCGTTCATTCTTTTCGGAACCATTTGGGGATTTTTAATGCTTCTCCAAATGTAACCAATCTGGAGATTCAAACAAATCTATTGTACGAGGAACTACGTACTATGAAGTCATAGATGCGGAACTTCCTTGTTTACTTTACAAAGCTTAAATACTTCCTGCTAAAGATTGTTTTTATTTATTTTCTTAATTAAACAAGATAGTAAATCGGTGATTCTCAATCTTTTTTAGTTGACGGCACACTTTAATAAATGCCAACGACGTCGAGGCATCGGAGACATTGTAATCTCGTGGTTAAAGCGTTGGACTCACGTCCGCGTGCTCCCGGGTTCGATTCCCGGCTGGTGCTTCCCAATTTTCGTCGTCCACCGAACGTCATGAGGCAAACTGGGGAGTCACGTGAAAACAAGATGTGACGGCCACATTGACTTGATCCCTAATCTTCCGTTGCAAGCGCTGCTATCGGCTGAAGGAATTCCACTCGCTTTCTCTCGCTTAGCAACAGCTGAATCCTTATTGGCACAACGTGTGGGTGTGTGAGGGTGTGAGCTTTAGTTCGCATTTTTGCCACGGCTCAAGACATTTTGGCAGCACAATAGGTCAAAAAGCTCCTGATGCGCCTGTTAGGGACAGAGCGTCCAGTAGGCTGGATGTAGTTCATCCGATCGCTAGCAGATGACGCTGAAGCAGGCTTAGGCTCACAAAAATGGACTGTTACACCAAGCGGTGGTTTGGTTTGACTTCGAGACATCACTTATTCAATACTTTATTATTAATATACATTTTCGTATATTAAAAAAAAAAGTTTATTTTAACTTGGATCAACTGAGGTGTCCATTTTTTTTCGTCTAGTGTAAACTATTCTACGTAACGCAACCAATGGATGGACCGAGCTCAAGTATACTATGTCATTAAGGGTCTTCACTACAGCGAAATTAAACTACCGCTAATTTTAGGGTTTTTCTGCAATATCTCCAAAAGAAATAAAAATGTTCGAAAAGAAGAAACGTAGTGAAATAGACAATACGATTTTGCGTCTGATACCGTTATCACAACTCATCTATCTGCTTTCGATTTGCAACTGTAGATCGATTTATAGTTTTTGCGGGTTCTGTAAATAGCGGCATACCAAAAAGAGATAGGTGAATTGTAGTAAAGGTATCAGATGGAAAATTGTATTGTATAGTTCACTACGTTTCTGCTTTTCCAATATTTTCATTAGTTTTGAAGATATTACAGAAACACTCTAAAATTAGCGGTAGTTTAATTTCACTGTAGTGAAGACCCTTAACTGTACAAGTTCCTAAAACAGAATGGACGTACTACATAGTTAGTCAGGAAGCAGTGTTGTTGTTGTTGTTGAAGCAGAGTGTTGCAGGTAGTGTGAAAGTGCATCACGACTGCGAGGGACATTTCTTTAGTAGTTTAAACTGGGACATTATTCTGCACATCTAGTTGCCGAAAACACCAACAATGCATTTTGACTAGGAGTGGTGAATCAAAATATCATTGGTTTTGTGAAACTTCGAGTCGGTGACACTGAAAAATGAGCCCCGTGACCACTGACAAACATAATGATCTGATGAGCTCCTAAGACCACGTTTCCACTTTACATGAATCTTGTAGCTGTCATAAAAAAGACCTTACAACCCGATATTTCTATCTACTGTTTACATTTTACAACTTCTTGTAAGCAAGAAAGGTATCACCACCCATGCAGCACTGCAGTCTAGTGGACTAACAATTAACCTCCTCATTAAAAACGTGTATTTTGGCGCACTCCCCCTCCCTGTCCAAAAGAATCCGTTGTTTCGGAAGCGGATTTTCCTTTATGCCAGCGGGAGGGCGATAGCAGGTAGCAAGCAAGACGTCCCAGAAAGTTGGACACTGTTCGACTCCTTGCAAGATGGAAATAATGTTTTATGACCCTTTCAAGACTATGTGTACACGGTGAAATATGGTAGGGTTTCAAGATTTTTTTTAATGACAGCTACAAGTTCTTCTAACGTGGCCACCCATCTTTAAGGATACCGTGGAAGAAAACCCTCTGGAAAGTTTTAGTGTCATTCCAGACGACTTAGGCATACAAAATGTACCATTGTTGTCTGGGGATTCCGCAGGTCTCATGGTTGCCATATGAGTGACACAAACAAGAATCGTTGTTAGGAAGTATGTCGTTCTCAGAGTTCAGGGAATAATCGGAAAAGAGAAGAAATCTGTTATTGCAATCATAAACAGTAAGTGAATCCCGCTCAACTACAAAGACTGTTTCCGAACCCCTCTTCACGCATAGGTATAGTGGTCTTTGGTAGAACGATCTCGCATACCTTTTTCCGTTAAAGCGAAATCATCACTGCAGATCTTTACAACGTTGAACTCCACTAAATACACCGCAAACTTGTCCGCAAGCATCCAGCAATTGTCAACAGACCAGTCTCATTGCACGAGAATGCTCAGCCACATATCGCTTAAAAGGAAAATACACACTCCTCCATGAGTTGCAATATGATACCCTTCCTCACTCGTCGTATTCTCCTAATATCTCACCCACAGACTACTACCTCTCCCAGTACCACGATCATTTCTTGGCAAGGAAAATTTTCTCCATGACAGGGCCGTGCAATGTGTGGACGGATTTCATTCGCATTGCAGACTCCGAATTTCCTTCGTCATGGAATCAGATCGTTGGCTATGCGATAATAAAAGGGTTATGAGAATTAGATTTCTGGGCTTTCGGTACCTATGAATGAGGGACAACCTCCCTTGGCGATCACGTTGCCCGGGGAATTGGAAAGGAAGCGGCCTAAGACCAGCTGCCTGGCATTTAGGATGACTGGCCTGAAAAAGCTGTTACACCTCCCGGACCCAGTGTCCCCACCGGGAATCGAACCCGGGACTGCTCGTACTAAAGGAGAGAGCGTTATCGACTGCGCTACGCGGGATCACGTACGAAAACAAAAGTGTGCGGGTGCAATCAGAGTCTCCTTTAAGTAACCATTTTTCACTTTGAAAGTGATACTTTATAATGACATTTTAGTCGTACCAACCAAATATACGGGGTGTATCAAAAGTGAAGGACAATAGCCCAACTCTATTATGAATAAAGATACGGGAAAAAATGGAAAGATTTTTTTGGAAATAGGTTGTCTTCAGTACAAAATGGCACTAGTGATATGTTGGGTAGCACAACTTACACTTGCTAAGGTAGCCAAATTGACACTACTGATATGTTGGGTTCCATAATTTGACTTGCTAAGGTAGCCAAATTGACAATAGTGATATGTTGAGTTGCATAAGTTACACTTTTTGAGGTAGCCAAATTGACACTAGTGATTACGTTGGGTTGCATAACTTACTTTCTGAGGTAGACACATTGTCACACTGGCTGAAGTAACTAAATTGGTACTAGTAATATGTTGGGTTGCATAACTTACGCTTGCTGAGGTAGCCAAAGTGACACTAGTGATATGTTGGGTTGCATAACTTACGCTTGCTGCAACCGTACAAGGGCCAATATGTTAACCAATCATGATAGCCAGCTCCGGACTGAAAATAGGACTCACAAGCAGTGAATGTGAAGGCACTACAGAAAAACAGAAGCGATACTAGAATAAGAAATCACCAAAAGCGAAAATTTCAGTTTTCTTTTATTTTAATCGGCCTTTTATGTGAAAAATTTAGAATTGTAATTAAATTAAATTGTAATTAAACAAAAATTAAAGAGCTCATTATAATTTTGAGTTATATGTCATTCACTCTGCTCTATACTGTCCAGCAGCGTAATTTCAGGTTTCGCCACGGAGCGGGTCGGGCAAAATTGTCTACCGAGATAATAGTTTTTTTTATTAGTACATTAGTATATAATTTGTAAGGAGCATGTATTTCTCAAACCCCCCTCCCTCCCTCTCCAAGTGACGCCCCTGATACTGTCATCTTCTTAGTACTGAAATGAAAAGCGTGATGCTTGTATATTTCAGTATAAACTTCACCTTGTACAGCATCATTTTTTTAAAGATTTATGAAGAAATCGGTTTCTGTCTATATCCGAAAATTACGCATTACATTTTATACTTAACCATATTTTATTTAGTTTAATGACATCTATTAGTGATGATATGAAATGTGAAGGTGAAATAAAAGTAAGGATAGAAATGTCGAAAGAAACTTTTAGGAGGAAAAAATACTATTTTGTAGGAACTTGAATAGAAAGTTGAAAAAAGTACTCATAAAATCGGTCGTGTAGAGTATGGTACTGTATGGATCAGAAACATGGACATTACGCAAAAATGATGAAAAAGACTGGAAGCTTTCGAAATGTGGGTGTGGAGAAGAATGGAGAGAGTTAATGGATCGAGCGGGAAACGAATGAGAGGGTGTTAGAAATGGTGGGGAAGTAAAGAACAATTTTAAATATTATTAAGAAGAAGAGAAACTGGATGGGGCATTTGCTAAGAAGAACTGTATTATGAGGGACATGCTAGAGGATATGGTGGCAGGAAATAGAGGGAGAGGGCGAAGAAGACTATTATTAATGGACGATATCAAAACAGAAAAATCGTACGTGAAGACGAAGAGGTTAGCAGAAGGACCGTGGAGCATGGAAGCTTCTCAGCTGCAGCAAGTAACCTGCCAATACTGGCAGAATACCTATGGTACTGCTGATGATAATGAGCTGGTATATGTCTGATCTTGGATTACTTTTTCGTTAAGAATATTGCAGAATTTATGGTATTTTTTAACTGCGAAATACACTGTGAGACACATTTTATTTTCGTACTAAATCTTTATTTCTTGTTTTTCACTTGCATTTACGAGTTCTCTATTTCTACAAGTACTACATGAAGGGATTAAGAAATATGTTTATTTTCGTCTCTTGATGAAGGGACCGGGGAGCAAGAAAGACTTTTTACAAACCCAGACTAAACACTCACACAGACAAAACAACTCAACACTTTTACGTGCGCTAACTCTTCTAAAGTGTTAATAACACAGATAGAAAAAAAAAAAAAAAATTAAAACAAGAAAACTTCAACTCAGCAAAATTCTCTGATAAATTCACACACACAGCTGACAAGAATAGTATCTAACGAGTGGGAAGTGAAATTAAATGAATGAATATTTAAAAATGAAAAGTAAATTTTGCTGAACAATTTACTTTCTTTTTTTTTTTCCTTTTTTCCTTTTCAAGGCGGAAGAACTGTAAGTCATTCACATAGATGGGTTTATTTACATTATGAAGCTGTTTTGTTTGCATTGTGTGAGAGAGAGATCTGATGTTCCGACCAAAACGAACCAAGATGGAAGAACTTTTTTTTTTTTTTTTTCTCCAAAGATTTCTCTTCTTCATTCATTGCCATTTAAACAATCAATCAAAAACTTCCCAGGAAACTGACATGACAGAAATTTCATATCTACTCTGGAGAACAGGAAATATCCAAATGAAAGAATGCAGTCTTCGTTATTTAAAAAAAAAAAATCAATTAATGGACGATAGTGAAGTATTTTGATACATAACAATAATAATGAATTTCCGTGTTCTTGTACTTTTTACTCAAATTTTCTTTTATACTTCCTGTTTTATTATTAGCGCTAAGGATCTGTGCAAATAAATAACAAACAATGTGCATAAACTAGGATTGTCAACTTTTGAAAATGGAAAAGACAAAGTATTTGAGAACAAGATCCTGAGACGAATATTCGGACCCAAGAGGAACGGGAATGGGGAATGGCGGAAACTTCATAACGAGGAACTACATAGTTTATACGGTTCACCCAACATTGTTAGGGTCATCAAGTCTAGGAGGCTTAGGTGGGCAGGTCATGTAGCTAGAATGGAAGAAAGTAGAAACGCTTTCAAAGTCTTGACTGGAAGACCAATCGGAAAACGACCATTAGGAAGACCTAGGCGCAGATGGGAGGACAATATTAAGATGGATCTCGCAGAGATTGGAATACAAAGTAGAAACTGGATGCAATTAGCTAAGGATAGAAGTCAGTGGAGAGCTTTTGTGAACGCGGCATTGAATCTCCAGGTTCCATAGGCCATAGAATGAGTGAGTTAGTTAATACTGAACATCCTCCTGGACAGGCCCACAACCAGAGGGGAGCTAGGGGACTTGACCCTCCCCCCTAAACTTTTCGTGGCCCCTCCAGACCTTAACACAAAATGCTATTATTAATACAAAAAAAAAAATTAGCTATTTGTAAGAGAATTTTTAATGACTTGGCCCCCCTATCTTATTCATGCCCCCCAAACTTCTGTGTCTGGTTGCGGGCCTGTTCCTGGAGTACGTATACTCTTAAGATTGTGACATGGCTTGTCAAACGTGTGAACAATCTGAAAGTGGTTACTTACTTCACATAAAATTGAGCGATTCGGAGTTCGAGTTAAAGAACTTCAGTTACTTTTTAAAGTATTTATTAAACTTACTTATTCCGGTTTTAGTTGACTTGGCACATGTAATTTTTGTAGTCTATCATCAATAACATACCGTATTTAAAACAGAAAAACCAATGGCAATATAATTATGGAAAGCACAAAATATACTTGAAAAAGAAGTCTTACCAGCTTCGCTGGGGTTGCTAATGTCTCATAATGCCTACATACTTTTACTGAACCTGGATGCATTATTTAATCGGAAGATGTACCTGAGGATGAAGCAGTGTTAGTTGCACTCTTGAAAATATACTTTTGTTGACCTTTAGCAGTTTTGATAAGTTCAGTAAATTGTTATGCCTTCAACTCTTTACCAGATTCCGATATGAAAGCGAATTATAAGTTCTGCTTTAACAATGTTCATCGACAAACGATTCTTTTCGTCACTCCAAAATAATCTGAATACAACGGAGAATAAGACTAGTAAGAAGAATAATTAGCGGACATTTAGCGTCCGGTTTTGAGGTCGTATCGGACAAGGACATCAAAAACCAAACTCTCCGGTATGATACCGGACGGTTGTCAACCCTAGCATAAACGTGTGTCTGTTCCGAGTTTAACGTTCCTTTTTAGTATCCAGACCATATCTTACGACCATCGAAGTCTGCAGTAAAGAGGAATTCGAATACGTCCATATCCACCGGAAATGGAACTGTAGCGGGGATCCAACACCCCGTTCGGAAAATTAACAATTTCCACAGGGTTTGGAAAATTAACAATTTAGGCAAACGGAAGGAAACTTCAAAATGAGAACAATTTGGATTTATGCCAGGAAAGAGTACAATTAGGGTGATCAAATATCCGATCTTTTAACACGATTGTTCTTTCTTTCCAGAAAGTAGTTCGGTGTCCCGAGAAAAATTCAAACGGGACGCAAAATTTCAACCTTTAAAAGACGAAAAAAACGTCCTGTTTTTAGCTCGCAGTTAGGTACTACACTAAGTCCTTATGTCAGATTTCTGGTAATAAGCTTCTACAGTTTTTTGATGGAAAACAACTCTTCTACAAGAAAATCAGTTATTTTAAAAACAATACATTTAAGAGATAATTTATTCGCATATTCAGTGGCGGATCTAGAACGTAAAAACTGGAGGGGGCAGCCAAAACCCAGACTAATACGCATGGGCGTCCTGGCATGTTAAAATTGGAGGAGAGGGGACTAGTATACTAGTAGATCTCAACTAAAGTTACGTCAAAATTATGTGTAAACTGGAAAATTGGAATCTACTTTATTAACGGGATCCCTACCCCCCCCCCAAAAAAAGTTTATAAACAATATGGTTCTTAGATAATTTCTTCCCCTTGACTTTCTAGTTTTATAGTCCTCATATATTTCGATTTTTTAGCTAACAAAATCTTAACTCTCTGAAAGAAGTTCTACGATGACACTCTTGATTTGATTGCCAATTTCGAATTTTTGATTTTCCTTCTTCATCTGTATTCTTAAACTCAAGAGGTTCATTATCTACCTTTTTGTTCTTCATTTCGCTGTGTTTCTGAACTCGTCCAATGATTCATCTTTGTTTACTTCATTTCCCGTTTTAATATCTAAAATATACAGAGTTTATTATTCCTATCATCCCGCTCCTCAATGTCTTCTTCCGATCTTCCTCAAGTTGTAATTAGCTCATTTAGGCTCATTTCCATCTGCAGTTTCTATATTCTCCTTTGCTCCCTTCTATTTAAATGAAATTTACCTGCATATACATTATTCAAGTTTTTATATACTTTTTAATTCCTCTTGTTACCTTCGCTTCTATTGTATATTTCCCTGTCTTTGTATAGATTTCCCTTCTTAATTCGCAGATAAACTATCAATACAACCTTTCCTTCCCTTCTCCAGCCTCCCTTCGACCTGGAAACCAATTGTTGCTGGTTAAGCAATGAAAAAAAAAAAAAATGTGTGCCTGGAGCCGAGACTGACTAACCAAGAAATGTAACTTAAAAAAAAAAAGAAAAGAAAAGAAAAGAAATCTTTGAAAGTGGCACACGTCAGGCGGACATTTTAATCACATCAAGCTAATATTTAACAATAGACATAACTTTCATTTGTTCTGACCATGTTTTTACTTCTTCCATGTAGTTCTAAATACTTTTAGAATTGATCCATTTATCTCGTACTCAAAATATTTGGGGGGCGTCCCCCTGTCCCTCCGCCAGAGACGCCCGTGATACTCATGAGTTCATCTTTCATGGGTGCTGCAGAAGTTTCTAATTTAAATCTCTCCCAATGGATATTATGGCTAGATTGGACGTTGACATTGTGGACCTCAAGTATTACTTTTATATATTACCTAACAGGAAAACTGCAAACGAAACTATATCTAATGTTTCAAAAAAAATTCAAATTTTTCAATTTTTCACGAAACTTTTTAAAATTTGTAAATGATAGTTTCAATTATTTTTCTCACTCAAAAAACTGGGGTTTAGACTCCCAGAACCGGGGTAGATCCGCCACTGCCCAGAGGAGAATCCAGGGGAGATTGCCCCCCCTCCCCAGAAGAGGAAATTTTCTGCTTTTTTAAATATATAAATAAAACCCATCCCAGAGTTTGCAGCTGTTAAAAGTAGCTCTAAGTAGCAGTATTACAACCCATCGCCCCTCCCAGAAATCCGTCCTGGATCCGCCCCTGCCACTTCCACTATTCCTGGTTCTTGTTAAACGATAAAGGTAATGTAAAAATTAAATTTGGAATAAGGTTAAATAAATAAAAATAAAACTCTTTCGTCACTGGCATGAATACAAACAATGACTATGCTTAATTATGCACATTGCCCCGAGTGTCCTTTTTTTTTTTATTTCTAAATCCAGTTACAATTGTACGATGGACATAATTTTTATCATCATTGTCTGTAGCCTATGAAGTACACTTTTCTTCTCCACAGAAGCTTCTAATGCAGTTCACTTGGAGCAAAATGGCAATATTTTTTTAAAAATATACTGTAGTTGTTTGAAAGCAAATCTTATCACACCTTTCTTCATATTTTCTGTTATATAAACTTTCTGGGCAATATTGGCATTTTCATAACTGATTAAAGTCATAGAATTGTATTTATTCATTATACTTGTAATTTATGATGCATGTCCCGGATTGGATAGTGTTCATAATGCACAGTATACTTATTGCAACATAAACAGCTGGATTCCACCCGAATGTTTACAATGCCATTTGATGCTTCCAGAGACATCTACAAGCCATTTTGAAAAGTCTTTCTCTCAAACGATGCGTAGCGTACCATGGAACAATTCATGAAAGAAAAATATTGCCACGTGTGCCATCTACTAGCCATTCTCGCAACTATTGACACGATGTGTACCCTTTTTCTTCTCGTTCAAGCACTACCACTGCCATCTAACCGTCAAACGAGAAACTATTTCGAAAAGTCAAGTGTTGCCACACCATTTATATTCTGCAATATTTTGTCTAAATTTTGCGTAAAATGTTCGTACTGTACCAGCCCAATTTCTTTGAGGGGAATGAAGAAAAGACTAATACAAAAAAAAAAAAAGTATTATTTATGGAATCTGTGACAGAATTGCAGCTCATTTTACGAAGGATATCCTAGACTGACAGTACACAAATCCAGAACTACGAAGGTTCGTTCTTATTACAAACAGTTAAAGAAAAAGAAGTTTACGTTTACCGCAAAAGTTTCGTAAGTTTATTTATTTATCACTTTCTCCTTTATTTCTACGTGAGTTTCATATCATTGAAGTCCAGAAATTATAGTAAGAACAACAATATGGAGCTCAAAGCACTTGAATGTAACAGTAACTGCCAGCCACAATTTACGTGTTGCGTTCAAGACGCCAGAAAAACTGAAAAATATAACTGATTTCCCCACCCCAGGGCCGTGCCATGGAAAATCAGCGCCCGGGGCGAGAGCATACGACGGCGCCCCCATACATATTATTCCAAGTAATTTTTCCTTTCTTTTGCCCTTTTTCTCTCGATTTTTCGCCCCTTACTTCGGCGCCCGGGGCCGTCGCCCCGCTCGCCCCCCGGCACGGCCCTGCCCCACCCTCATAAAATTAATACGGAATAAAACTTTCTCACAGGTCATTAGTACTGGTGTATTTTCGTACGCCGTGTTAGTCCGACAGGAAGAATAACTGACCAATGAGCCAACGGCGGGAGATAGGACCCTAAAATCAATATTACAGTGTTGGTCCCATGGGACCAACGTAGCTCAGTGGAAAAGTTCGCTGTTGGGTCCATGGGTTCGCGGTGTTTAATAGGACAAAAAATAGTAAGTAATATATAATAAAAAACATTAAGTTTTCATTTGTTAAAAAATAGCAGGATTTGCTTTGTGTGATATTTAGTTTCTTATTAATCGTTAAAACTGAAATTAATTGACTTAATATTGTAGATGTCAACGCAAGTAAGTTATTCTTTGAAAGTATGTCGAGTTCACGCCTTAAGTGTTTCACATTGTTCTACTTAGGTTTGAAATTTTTGAAATGGGAAAAGGGTAATTGAAGATGTTTGGTGCATCTAGCAACAAATATACCTCATTTCACGCAGAAATGATTGAAATGCGCTAAATTTTGAATTTAATTAGGGAAACTTTATATAATATTGTTAGCGCTTATCGAAAAAAAAAAAAATGGTCGAAGACAAGTATTACCGAACCTAGAACATATGTCAGTTATACAGAAGCTCAAGCATAGTTTAAGAATATAATATTGCTAAACCTAAAAATCGATCCTGTACAAGAACAACGCCATCTATAAGCTGAAACTGATACTAAAGTATATCCTTGTACAGTCAGCGATAAAAGTTCTTTTCGTTAGCTAAAATTTATTTTGGAAATAACGGTAATACGCTTGGAACGTACAGAAAATTTCATTCTTTATACAATTATACTATAAAATTACATTTTACTGAAAACTGTACTAAAATTATCTTTCCGTTCTGAAGTTATTCACGACAATAATTTCGTCAAACGGAAACAACTTTTGTCGCTAACTGTATGTACCAACTTAAGCTAGCAAGACAATATAGTGTGGTTAGTGAAATGCTTGGCCATCTTATTCGGCACTCCGATTGGATCACCGTGTTGATAGAAGAAAAGGCAGAAGGAAAACCAGGAAGAGGAAGACCAAAAATTGAATATTTAGTGCAATTACGAAGAGGAGACCGTATCAAAGTATAAAACAGCTCTACCCAGCCAGAGAGAAGTTTTAAAATTTCCATATTGCCCACCAACCTATGGTTGAGGTGAACAAGAGAGAGAGAGTGAGATAAACCCAGGGGATGGAAATGAAACTCCAGAACTAAGGGAACGGCCATTAATAGACAAAAAGACTGATTGGAATACGTCACCAGAACACAACCCCAGGGGGCAGAACACATTCAAACTTTCCTGAGTGACCAACTAAACCGGTAGCCTTTGATCCAGGACAGGGGCGAGCGCATCCACTGGGAGTCCACCGGGTCCTTCCCCCCCCCAATTTCCTAACTCAACCTATATTTGTACACTTTCACAATAAAACTATACTTGTTTAACAGAAAAAATAATCGGTTGCGTGAAAATTTGATTTTACACTTCATCTCTACTTTTTCTCTTATTATATGTAAAAAAATTAAGTTCTATAATTTCTTCTGAAAATATAGGCGGTAGTATTTTACAATTACTCATCCTCTTTTCGGATGCAGAATAATACCCGTTCAATACTACATAGACGTGCTAGCTTGTAGTGTTCGACCCTTTCCGCCCCCAAAGCTTGGATCAATCCTAACAATAATTTCGGGGTGCGCGCCTGATCCAGAACAAACTACCACCAAACAAAATCATCACCCAAAATTCTCGTCTTTTGCTTTAAAAAAAACCCTGATATTTTCTTTCTTTTTAGAAAACACTCTAGCTTACTAAGAAGGAGACCCCATCCACTCGCGTTTTTCCCACCCCCTGGACAAAACCCAAAATTATCATCAACTCCTGAACTTTATAATTTCTGTTGAAACAAAATATAGTCGAGAGAGAGAAGATAAAATGTATCAGTCAATATATCACATCGAGCTAAAAAAAATGACATGCTTGAAGGATAAACTCTTATGCGTTAATTTCGAAAAAAAATTAATTTTTAAAGGCGCTAGAAAATGATATTCGATGCCAAAATCTTACGCAACTGATATCACTAGTGGGTCTTATAAGGCTGTGATGTTAGCACATCCGTCCGTTAGTTACTTCACACGAGAACTCTTTGATAGAGAAAAAAAAATGGATTATGTTTCTGGCAATAGATAGCTACAGAGAATCCGTTAACATATTCACAGTTTAACGGTGGCTATTCACATCCCGTTTTAAATCTATAATATCCCCTAGCTTGTATGCAACCTTCACATTAGCAAGGAAATATTGATTGTCTATAATTTAAAAAAAAATGTGTAGCTTTTCTTATTGGCAATTATCTCGGCCGAGTTCGTTAATGAAGTCAATCCGTTAACATCACGGGTAACGGTGGCTATTCATTTCCTGTTTTAAATCTATAATATTCCTAGCTTCTATGCAACCTGCATAACAGCAAGGAAATGTTGGTTGCCTATAATAAAAGAATAGGTAGCTCTTTTTACTGCGATTATTTAAGCCGAATTCGTTAATGGAGTCTATCCGTTAACATCTTTCACGGGTAACGGTGGCTATCCATTTTAGGTTTAAAATCTATATTCCCTGCTGCTATGCAACCTGCACATCAGCAAGGAAATGTTGGTTGCCTATAATAAAATAATATGTGGATTTTGTTCCTGGAATTATCTCGGCCGAGTTCGTTAATGAAGTCAATCCGTTAACATCACGGGTAACGGTGGCTATTCATTTCCTGTTTTAAATCTATAATATTCCTAGCTTCTATGCAACCTGCATAACAGCAAGGAAATGTTGGTTGCCTATAATAAAAGAATAGGTAGCTCTTTTTACTGCGATTATTTAAGCCGAATTCGTTAATGGAGTCGATCCGTTAACATCTTTCACGGGTAACGGTGGCTACCCATTTTAGGTTTAAAATCTATATTCCTAGCTGCTATGAACCTGCACATCAGCAAGGAAATGTTGGTTGCCTATAATCAAATAATATGTAGATTTTGTTCCTGGAATTATCTCGGCCGAGTTCGTTAACATCATGGGTAACGGTAGCTATTCATTTCCTGTTTTAAATCTATAATATTCCTTGCTTCTATGCAACCTGCATAACAGCAAGGAAATGTTGGTTGCCTATAATAAAAGAATAGGTAGCTCTTTTTACTGCGATTATTTAAGCCGAATTCGTTAATGGTGTGAATCCGTTAACATCTTTCACGGGTAACGGTGGCTATCCATTTTAGGTTTAAAATCTATGTTCCTAGCTGCTATGCAACCTGCACATCAGCAAGGAAATGTTGGTTGCCTATAATCAAATAATATGTAGATTTTCTTACTGTCATTATCTCGGCAGGGTTTGTTAATAGAATCAATCAGTTAATATCTTCACTGGTAAAAGTGACTTTAAAAAATGCACCTGGAAATATTTTTCCCGTGTTTCCTCGATCTTTAGCTTCCCCTCTTAACTCCCATTTTTTTAAAAATCATCGATCAATTGTATTTTTCTTTCTATTCCTCTTTCCTTCTATGGCGGTATGAAGAAGACAATTTCTTCGCAAGACGTGTCCAATCCAATTGACCTTCCTACGAAGGATGGTGGCTAAAAGCGTCCTCTTCTCTCCTATCTGTTTTAAAACACCATCGTTTGTTACACTCTCTGGATAACCACTTTAACAGAGCAATATTTAGGCAACCCCTAAAAATATTGGTAAGGTTAAAATCTCAAATACCTGGAGTATAAAAGGGTATATAAAACACAAACAGTGTCTACTGGAATTGACTTGGATATTTCGAGTATTTCCAGTGTCTTGCTAACAAAATTTTTCAGTATGCTACCATGAACAAACAAACAAACAAAATGTCACATACGACTGTATGCTGTGATATTTAACAGCCTCCAAAATGTCTGTTGAAAAAGCAATCTTACTCAATATTCTAATAAAGTAGTGTTAAAATATAATAATAATAAACAGTAGTGCTTTCTGGACGTTTTCTCCCAAAATGCCTGACGTGTTGCACACTCGCTTTTTTCTGTGTTAGCCACCCCTCAACCCTACAGCTAACCATTTCCTCACCTGATTCAATGTATTGCATATACGTATTCACATTTTTTCTTCCTTTGTTTCATTTTTTTTAGACATCTGTATAATATTTTTATACAGAAACATTGTTAAGTAGAAGACCAATACATTACAAATATATACCAAAGAATAAATGTTTAATGTTCATGCTACATGTTTATATGTGCTACTCGCAATGCCTTGACACTTCACAAATAAGCTGAAAAGATATCATTTTTCTGGTTACGATTTGCAAAACTTCTGTTTCCTCTTTTGCACGCTGGAACATAAGCTTTGCGTTTCAATTCCAATTTTTTGATCTCATCCGCGGCAAGTTTTTCAGTGGTTGGCCAGTTAGCCCTATTACCACCTACATCCAGATAATAGGGTTACCATTTTGAAGAGTCTCAAACCGTAATTTTTTAAAATTTCTCCAGTATTACACAATAATTACCAGTACATTTTCAGTATTTCCAGTACTGTTTCATTTTCGAGAAATGACGAGAAATTTCATCAAAAGTCGTGAGCAACACTTGTTTACCCAAGTCTTAAAATCCCGCTGTCAGATTGTTTTAGCGTTACTTGATTCATAGTATAAAGACTGCACGTACATATTGATAATGTGATTGTACGAACGTAATGAAGACAATTTATCAACGTTTAACGATACGCAAGTCACTAGACAATATACTCCAATAATAAATATTGTTTAAAGGTTATATCATTCTCTTCGTACACTTCTCGTGACGGGAAAGATTCTGATTACTTCTAGACGAAATTAATAATAATAATAATAATAATAATAATCTATATATATAAAAGAGAACGTACAAAATCCTTTGTCCGCTCATCACGCTAATACGGCTGAACCAATTTCTTTCATTTTTGGGGGGTTATTAGGATTTGGACCCTAGATGGTTTTTATCATATCACTTTAATTTTTAATTACCAGTGTCTTGAGATAATTGACCATTCAAGTGTCCATAACGTACAAATCCTTTGTTATTAGTTCATCATAGGTAAAAATAAACGTATTTATATGCAACCCGCATGACCGTGTCACTCGGCGGGTTAACATAAATGACAGGCGATATACAGCGGAAAATAGCTTGAATCTTCTGTTTAAAATTTTTTAATTGATTTGCTTATTTTTACAGACACTTTTACAATATGCCAGCACCGGGATGACCGCAGCGAAGCGGGGCGGGTTAACATAAATGACAGGCGATATAATGTTAAGATTTACTGCAATCTTCTATGGTTTTTATCATATCACTTGAAAGCGAAAAAGTAAAAATTATCTAAGTAACAAAGTTTATTGCGTTCCGGGGTGACCGCAGCGAAGCGGGGTGAACGCTGCTAGTAATAAAAATAATAATAATAATAATAATAATAATAATAATAATAATAATAATAATAATAATAATAATGACATACATTTTGTACATATTTCATAAAACGAGACGAGGAAACTATTTCTCGTCTCATAGATAACACTAGGTACGGGAGACCCGGGTTCGATTCATGTAGGAGCTCATGGATGCTCGGGCTGGAGTTCTAGCGAAAGCGGTGGACAAATCTACCAAAGGGAGGCTCATCTTACCAGTATATACAGGGCCGGATTTAGGGGGGGGGGTGCAAAGGTGCACGTGCACCCACCTTCGTTGTAAATATACACTATCTAAAATGAAAAGCTGGCAGTGAAAATAGCAACACTTTCCGAAACTTTCTGCCATCATGTTTCCGTTTGGGGCGTAGAACAAAGTAGAGCTTTGCAAAAGCAATAGTTGAAGTGGTTCTTCTAAAGGTTGAAGGAAAAGGATTCACCAAGCAAAACATTATAACATTTGTCAAGTACGAAAGAAAACAGAAAACAAGAGGAGGGAAGAACATTTTCCCCCTGCATAACACTTCCGACCCTTTTTAAAACTTTCCTCCGTTCTATGCATGTCTTGTCAGGGGTAAAGAATATTGTCACATGTCATTTTGAAGAGTGTCAATGTGATTGGTTATTTTGATAGTTATTGGTGCACCCCACTCAGACAATCCTGGATCCGGCCCTGAGTATGTTTTATATATATATATATATATATAGGGTGTCTCACAGAAGTCCCGTGACATAGGATAACTTATCAGCGTTACAACAAAATGTAAGAGAGAAAACAGTCTTCAAATATGGTGTCTTCAGTCTAAAGTGAACGAATTTTTTTTAATCGGACGAGCCGTTTAGGCTGTACACTCTTTATGCGCCCAATGTTAAATGAAAATGCAACGTTAACATTTACCTGGATCCACAACATAAAGTGTATGGGGGCATGTTTTAAATGGGGGATGGCCATGGACACGTTAGTGTAAAAGACAGTAACTTCATTCACTTATGTTGTGGGTCCAGGTAAATGGCAACGTTGCATTCTCATTTAACATTGGGAGCATAAAGAGTGTACAGCCCAAACGACTCGTCTGATTAAAAAAAGAAACATCCTTCACTTCAGATGGAAAACCATATTTGGAGACGGTTTCCTCTCTTACATTTTGTTGTAACTCTGATAACATAATTACCCTATGTCAAGGGACTTTTGAGACACCCTATATATATATATATATATATATATATATATATATATATATATATATATATATATATATATATATATATATATATCCTATACATTCGCAACTTTGTACATTTTTTAAAAAAAAAGTGGTTGTAATCTTTACCAGTTCTCTGTCAATAGCAATTGTATGACTTTATAATACTGAATAATAATAATAATAATAATAATAATAATAATAATAATTATCTATAATGTGATGTTTCGCAGAGTGCTTTATGTAAAGGGCGCACTGTACCCTTCACGGGTTATTTACCAACAGTAACTGTATGTATTAATTGTATAGAACTCTGGTATACAGAATAATAAATAAAACCGTTTACCTTTGATGTGGTTTCGTAAGGGCACCTTATGTAAGGGGTGCACTCTACCTTTCACGAGTTTTCTTTACCAATAACAACTATAGGAATTTACTATTTAAAAAAACTTATAGCTTTATATATGGAATGTGATGTTTCAAAGGACGCAACCGAGACATATCCCGGTGAGGTAGCCCATGCCTGATCTCATGTCTTTCGGATTTCAAGTCAAGTTGTAGACTCACGTCTCATATAGCCCCGATGCTGAACGAGTCACTAAACTCCAAATCAACCATCAACCAATCGGGTCAAACAAGGTCTGAGAAGCCAAACAGAGACCCGGAGAATTAAACAAGAATAATTACTCAAGTACTCCAGGCCCAGCCATCACTGTTAGCTAGAAGGAGTTTGAGGGCTGAAACTGTGTCAGTTCAACATGGCGGAGGTGAGTGACTTAAGTTTTCGACGATCTTATAACCTACACGTGTTTCCACAGGCCTAAGTAACCACAGATTTTTATAGGACAAAAAACAAGAATTTCCTTCCACTGAGAAAAATAAAATTACGAAATATGGCTAGTTTCTGTCATTAATTTAATCTTACTTGTGCTTACATCTTCTTGTCTGTAGGCGCTGAGAAACAATGTGAAAGTGTTTCTCGTTATCGTATTAACGCTGGAAAAAATTTCCCCTGTTTATTTCCACCCAAAAGCATTTCGTTTAATGGACACTGTAAGCACGCTGATTTGACATCTCATCAGCAGTCACATAACAACAGATTGCGACACAACCAGGGCATCACCAGCTATAGATAATTACGAACGAAAGACGCTCTCAACCAAGAGGCACTGTTGCCAAGACACAAGTAAGATACTTGCATCTAATATCTGACGACAGAGAATCCATGTTGGAATAAAACAGTCTCTTTGGAGTGACGTCCAAAGCCGAAGAAAAATGGACAGAATGAGGAGTTGTCAATCTTCACTATTTTGATGCGGACAATGTTCTTTCACTTTTCTTCCTACAAGGAAATCTAATGTAAAATACGTAGTATTACGAAAGTTCAGAACGTGTAGCCAAATGGATAACTAAGTAACTAACTCTATGGCCTATGGAACCCGGAGGTTCAATGCCGCGGTCACAAAAGGTCTCCAATGACTTCTCTCCTCAGCCAACTGGATTCAGTTCCTACTTTGCATTTCTATTTTTGAGAGATCCATTTTAATATTAAAACTTTGAAAGCGTTGCTATTTTCTTCCATTCTGGCCACATGACCTCTCCACCTGAGCCTCCTAAACTTGATGACCCTAACAATGTTTGGTAAATCATATACAAATTATGCAGTTCCTCCTTATGAAGTTACAGCATTCCCCATTCCCGTTTCTCTTGGGTACGGATATTCGTCACAGGATTTTATTCTCAAATACTTTCTGCGTTCTTCCTTTAAAGTAAGCGACCATGTTTCGCAATCATACAGCACAACAGGCATGATTATCGTTTTACATATTTTAAGCTTCAAATTCATCGACAGAATCAGGCCCGAAACCGGCCACAGAGGTTTGGGGGGGGGGGGCATGAAGACGTTAGGGGAGGGGCAAGTCATTAAAATTTTTTGGGGGGAATAGAGGTCTGGAGGAGCCACGAAAATTTTAGGGGGGCAGGCCACCCTAGCCTCCCTCTGGTTGCGGGCCTGGAGAGAATTCGCGAACATTATACAATGTACTCCAATAATAAATATGGTTTAAATTTAACAACTTTTGTGAGGTCTCTCGTGAGACGCGGAAAGATTCTGATAACTTCTATATGAAATTAAGAGATAAAATCAGTGCATTTTTTTTACACACATTTACAAAAGAAGACAAGCTTTTCTGAGAATCGAGACGAGAGTTGTACAGAAAAACGTACGAGACCAGAAAACCTTATCTCTCGTCTCGTCTCGTTTCGACGGCAACACGACTTGTTCATCAAGCAAACTCTGAAATGACGGCAGGGGTGCCCACAAGGGGGGACTATGACGCAAACTGCGTCATTGAAATATTTGGGGGGGGTTAAAAATCTATATAAATATGTTTTTAGGGTGTGTAAAAATTAATCGAAAGATTTTTTTTTCATGGAAGAACACCTACGGATAGACAATTGAGGGGGGGTGCGTCATGGACATGAGGGGGGGGGGCACCACTGAATGACGGTGCTGAATTAAGAACATAAAAAATGTTGGGGCAGGTAATAATATTTGGAAAATGTTATTAAGTGACCAAATACGCGTACTTGTTCTCAGGAGCTTTCGCATAGTGCAAGAAATTTGAATGCCCAACAATTTTGAGGTCATAAACTGAGTATACTAATTTCTGGCCTATGAGAAAACACTGGGAACACCTTGGTTTATTAAATAGAAGTCTGAAGATACTAACTCGTTTTCTAAATGTTCGTTCTTCATTCTCTTACTTTTTTTAAAAGTCAGAGGTAAGTGTAGGGAAAACCTCTTAAAAGTTAGAACGCATGTCTACAAAAATCAGACTAAGTTTAAACGGCGATGTGCTAACCATACATCTAGTCTACCATACCATAGGGATAATATCAGTCTGTACACAGTTCTACGTTGTAACATATGAAGTTCAGTTTCCATACGTAAATAAGGGAGGCTGTTCAAAATATTTATGAAGTTGAAAAACAATGCGGTGGAGGATCAGAGGAGCAGAGTTGTCTTCACCATTGGGAGGCGGGCAAATTTGGGACTTATTCTGGGGGCACATCAATTCCATCTCACTTTCCTTTGTAGAAGGCGGACACAAATCATCACATTCCTCCCCCTCCAAAAAAAAAATTCAAATCGGATTATTGGGGGAAAGTCCCACCAGTTCCAAGATTGAAGGGGATATGTCCCCCCCTCACCCCCGGGATTTGCGCCAGTGAGGAGGAGGACATGGTTACTCAGTGATAGAGTTCCCACTTCTAGGATGAAGGGTCCCTCGTTCGACCACAGCCATGTAGGTTTGTCTTGAACAACATCGTGTCTGTAGAGGGGGGGGTTCATCTTGGTTCTCCCGTTTCCTTCCACATTTTCATTCTACCATTTATTTCATAATCATTCACGTTCATTCTCCTTTAGTGTAAAGGACCTAAGCGTGGGACGAAAAATTGGAAATTTCATTCAATTTGACATAGAAATGAATTGTAACTGTAACAATTATTGAAATATTCCGCAGAGGAGACGGGGGTAACAGGGATCCAAGTTTCTCAGAAATTAACCCATAGACTCGTTTCTGACACTTGCTACTCTCTGCCCATAATAACATTAAACTGTCTAGCTAACAACGCTGTTCCTTCAGTCAATGGAGGAGAGTTATAGAAGGTAGTGTTTTTTCAACAATGTAATATAAATTAATAATTCCCACCCTCCCTCAATGAGCTCTCCAGTCGAAAATCGATAAAAAGAAACAGCTTCATACGCGATTACATGTCGTGAAGATCTATCTGTACAGAAAATTTGGTAACGCTCGTTAGGTTATATATATATATATATATATATATATATATATATATACAGTGGCGGATCCAGGATATGATCAAGGGAGGGGCTAAACCATTATTTGCCGTTTTATCCAGTGTAAAGCAGAATTGAAGCCCATTTTATCCAGTGTAAACCTGAGCGTCAAGGGGGGGGGGCTATAGCCCCGTAGCCCCCCCTTAGATCCGCCCTTGTATATATATATGGAGCTGAAAACATTAAAAGCGAACTTGCGTTTATTAATAATCATTTCAGTTCAATTTCAAAGATCATAACGAAATTAGAAGAGCGATGATTAGCGATGATTCGTAGTGCATTTGAAGTGTTTGATTCAATAACGACACAGATTCCACCAAGACCAATCGGACAAGCATTTCTTCGAAACGCACAGTCAATAGACGCGAGAAATCCTGGCATAAAATTCTTGTCCAATGTCTGGGAACAACAACGCACGAATTCTGGATTTATCGGCAAGTAACAATACTTTCATTGAAATACTGTCCCTTAACGACCCGTGACACGGAACGAACATTTTCGATGTTTTGACTGATAAATGCAGGTTTTTGCCAGAAAACACCGAAAACTACATAGTTGTGTATTCTAGCATGAATGCATCATAGTTACACACTAAGTATAGGCCTATGTAGTTCAAGTAATACAACTTTTTCTCTAAAGATAATAAAATTCCTCATTTAACTTTAGCATTTGATTGGTGCATATTTACAATTTTTAGTGCACGTTTTCGTGAATTTTAGCGCATATTTGCATCCATATTTTGCCATTTTTTAGTGCATATCGATCCGAAGTCTAGTTATTACAGTACTATATTTTGCTGGTGGTTCTCCTTATCTTATATATTAGTAAGGATGTTGTTATTATATTTTGTATTAAATTGTATTATTTGGTCCGTATATACAAGTAAATAGGGAAGAAAAGCTACAAATAAATGAAGTCTAGCCCACGATAGGGAAGGGTGGAAAGCTGTGTCAAACCAGTCGAGACTGCTGACCTGAGACATTATTGTGGAACTATTAAATGAATAATTATAGCCACGTTTCTTTTTTCGAAAAATACCTTTTCGAAAAATGAAAACTTTTTCGAAAAAACGGAAAATGAAATTTTTAAAAAATCGAAAAACAGATCTTTTAAAAAAAAACATGCCTATTAATGGATCCATATTACCTCAAGATGAGGAAAATTGACATTTTAACGAAAGAAAAAAAATATTTTTTAGTAAGTCTGAATTTTATTTTATGCGTATACAACACAAAAGAAGGTTTGTAGACAGAATGCAATAGATGACAATCACAAAAAAATCCCGATTTTTCTTAGTAGATACCCATTACCCCTGCTACTGCTATTTTGCATATACACCACGCGTTAACAAATAAATAACCAGTCTTCGTCGCTCATGAACAACTGATAAGAAAAAGAAACACACAAGGAAATTAGGAACGACTCGTGTAATAAATATCCACGTGGTAGACCGTAAGTGTTTCTTGGTTAGAGAAATGCTGTGTCTACAGTACACATGGTCAGAAGACGTGCTGGCCTTGAAGATAACGTTCCTTTTGTGGTCTACAAAGCAGACACTGAAAGCTTATGCTGTCTGGTCTACTATGCACCATTAATAATTACAAACGGCATACATACGTATGCTTAAACAACAAGCAATGAGAACGTTTCGTAGGAGTGGCAAGTACTGTATTGTATTGCACCTCCAACGAATACGTACTGTTCTGTTGAAAGCTAAAATAGCGTGCTCAATATTGTAAGATTATTTAAGACGCAAAAGACAATCTAGTAATTTAGTTCCAAGCTAATGAGTAAATTACGCGATTCTTATCAGGAATGATAGCCTATTGTTTCTTTCCAAATGTTCTTCCGTTTCTATGAAGTCATTTGACTTGAAAGCACGTGTGTTTGAGAGTTCGAGATATCGTTTTATTATCCAATAGTGTATGTCTTAATGGAATAATTATTGTATTGATACTGATAATGGATGTGATATTACTTTGATCCAAGAAATGGATGTCTGCGAGTTTTTTTTTTTTTTTTTTTTTTTTAATAGCAACACTTGCTCGTGAATTTAAAACCTGTGGCTTAGCCTGAGTCCTGGCCGAAACACTGATTGACAAAATCGTCTGAGGTCAAGGGCGCCATATTGTAGTTTCCAAGGGGGGGGGGGTATACGCGACATTTCAAATAGGATATAGGTTCAACTTTTGCTGTAACTAATGTAAAAATTCAATTGGATTTTCGATATTCCGAAGTACGATTTCCTCTAGGGGAGAGGGCAAACGCCCCACCTTGCCACCCTGATGGGCGCCCTTGTCTGAGGTGTATACGGTTTGTAGATGATCTGGCGCTTGTTTTTAAGAATTTGAAGAGAAAATCAGATAAGATGCTAGAATACTTGAGAAAGAGCTGTGAAGAATATGGGATGAAAATAAATGTTAGGAAGACAAAACCATGGTAATTGGAACGAAGAACTCGGTGTCAAATATAGAAGTACGAGGGAAGAAAATAGAACAGGTGATAGTTTTCGATACCTGGGTAGTGATATGAAGTGTGAACGTGAAATAAAAGCAAGGGTAGGAATGGCGAAAGAAGCCTTTAGGAGGAAGAAAATACAATTTCAACGAAAGATTAAAAAAAAAAAAAAGATTCATAGTGTTTCGTGTGGAGTATTGTACTGTATGGATCGTAAACATGGACATTACGCAAAAATGATGAAAAATGACTGGAAGCTTCCGAAATTTGGGTGTGGATAAGAATGCACAGTGGGCCAGAATCAGAATCTGACTGGAAAAAAGTAGTTTTGGCAACTACGTCTAATCTACATTTGAACAGCACAGTTGTGTTAAGTAATAAATAAGGTTTCTTGTTGCGTATCAGCAAATACGGATAACAGCATATAGTGGCGGCAGCAGCACTTCAAAATTGATAGTTCATTATCTGTTTTATAGCGCGCTGAATTGGGGTAGTATGAACGTAACGTTTGCGGTTTAATTGCGCATGTGAAAAGACAACGAACGATCGCAAAATAAGCTATGAGTAAGGTATGTATATGTACTTGCTGTTTGACTAAAGTTTTGATTGATTGGTTTACGTTGCTGTTCTGTAGAAGCATTTCTAGAGTCGAAGTATTCACGTATTGAAGAACTGCTATTGGAAATTGAAATTGAGATTTAAAAATGTACGTTCATGTCTGTATTGAGATCTTTCGTCATGATGTAGTTTGATATATGTATTTCGAAATACAGTTGTGATCTACTGCCCGTTCTTGCCCGATTTTTATATTTATCGTCTTTTCAAAGTTAGGTGTAGCGAGCCGGATACGCTCTTCGTGACGTGAAGAACCTGTACGAGGTATTGCGTTCTAAACCATCAAACGAAACACTTTATAATTATGATACGAACAGTTATGGAATGTAAAGTATTTCTGTGGATGTTCTTCGCAGTGTGAGAGTGACTTTAAGTGCCTTCAAAGTGATTTCGAGAAGCGTTGAAAGCTGTGTAATAGAAAGACTGATAAATTTTTATCCAAATATAATGATTGGTTGGAAGGACATATTAAGTTCTCTGATAAAGTATTTACTGGTTTCAAAATGATCTCTTGAAGCCAAGAGCATAGGCCTTTGACAAGCAAATCAGGCAGACCTAGAAAACTCTTCGAAGATCCGGAAACAAAGTCGAAGAAAAAACTTGTACAACCACTCGTTACAAAGCATTCTGAGTTAGAGCTGGTGTTGGCTATCCAATGTTCATTGAAAGCTGCTGGAAAAAGAGATGCCGCGGTTGTATTAGGAGAAATCACTCAAACGACACTTAAGGAAGCAACGAAAATCAAAAAGGCTTATCATTCGCCAAAATTCTCTCAAACACTTATTCTCCGGATGAAGTCGTGGTACTATTATAGATAACAACTTAACAAAAAGACAGTATGTACATTTGAGACTAGGTGCAAAGGCAAAACATTGTGACATATATCCGTCGTATAAAGTGGTGTTGGAAGCAAAATTAAAGCGTTATCCCAGAGAAAAGAATATTATAGTAACTGACACGTCAGCCGAAGATAATTTACAAGCAATAGTAAATCAGACAATTGAGCACATCGTGATTTTACATGAAGATTATATTAAACAGTGCATCAAAGATGGAGACATAATGAAATTAGTGTGTGAGTGGGGTTGCGATGGAAGCAGTTGTCATAATGTATATTAGCAGAAAGTTCAAACAGAGATAAATTGAACTAGTGGCTAAGATATTTTTGCTATCTCCTTCGTTCCCTTACAGTTGTATTCAACATCAGATGGGGAGGTTGACAAAGCAATTTTTTTAGCAAAATCCCAAACCATCGTCGCCGAGATTTTGTCGACCCATTAAATTATTGTACCAGAAATGAGAACTGAACTGTCGAGAAAAGAGGTATGTTCAATGGAAACTCAAATACGTAATTTAAAGCCTAACAATGTACCAATTCAGGAGAAGGAAGTAAATGATATCCCTAAACTTGTGTTCACAATGGTGAATGGGAAGATGTGAAACTCTGTTACAGAAACTTCCTCCTGAAACGTACTCCTTGAAGGCACTTAAAGTCACTCTCACACTGCGAAGAACATCCACAGAAAGAATTTACATTCCATAACTGTTCGTATCATAATTACAAAGTGCTTCGTTTGATGGTTTAGAACGCAATACCTCGTACAGGTTCTTCACGTCACGAAGAGCGTATCCGGCTCGCTACACCTAACTTTGAAAAGACGATAAATATAAAAATCGGGCAAGAACGGGCAGTAGATCACAACTGTATTTCGAAATATATATATCAAACTACACCATGACGAAAGATCTCAATACAGACATGGACGTACATTTTTAAATCTCAATTTCAATTTCCAATAGCAGTTCTTCAATACGTGAATACTTCGACTCTCTAGAAATGCTTCTACAGAACAGCAACGTAAACCAATCAATCAAAACTTTAGTCAAACAGCAAGTACATATACATACCTTACTCATAGCTTAATTTGCGATCGTTCGTTGTCTTTTCACATGCGCAATTAAACCGCAAACGTTACGTTCATGCTACCCCAATTCAGCGCGCTATAAAACAGATAATGAACTATCAATTTTGAAGTGCTGCTGCCGCCACTATATGCTGTTATCCGTGTTTACTGATACGAAGCAAGAAACCTTATTTATTACTTAACACAACTGTGCTGTTCGAATGTAGATTAGACGTAGTTGCCAAAACTACTTTTTTCCAGTCAGATTCTGATTCTGGTCCACTGTGGAATGGAGCGAATTAGGTGGTTGGAGCGTAAAACGAATAAGAGGCTGTTAGAAATAGTAGAGGAGTAAAGAACAATTTTAGATATTATTAAGAGTCTTCATCCCGGCGAAATTAAAATACCGCTAATTTTACAGTAATTGTGTGGTATCTTCAAATAGATAAAAGATAATTGAAATGTGGAACAAGAGCACCCTAGACAATATTATTTTGCTTGAGGTACCGTTATCACAAGTCACCTAGTGGCTTTCTGTTTTCAGCCGTTTAGAAACGCGAAAATAAATGCGGATTTTCAAAATGACTCGAAATCGAAAGCAGATAAGTGAGTCGTGCTAACGGTATCTCATGTAAAATGATATTGTCTATGGCGTTCTTGTTCCACATTTCGATTATCTTTTATCTATTTGAAGATATCACATAATTACTGTAAAATTAGCAGTATTTTAATTTCGCCGGGAGGCATTGGATAAGAAGAAACTATCATGAGGGACGTGCTAGAGGGTATGGTGGCAGGAAAGAGAGGGAGGGGCGAAGGAGACTACAATTAATGGAAAGTATCAAAACAGAGAAATCATACATAAGACGGAGAGATTAGCGAAAGGCCATGGAGCATGGAATCTTTTCCAGTTGTAGTAAATGATCTGGCAATAATGGCAAAATACCTATGGTGGATGATGATATTTTAAAGTCAATAATAGTTTTAGTCCCTTAAGAAGTAAACTTTATTCTTCGGTTTTAAGGACTACCTTTAGCAGTCATTTCCCAGCCCGTAACGTTGTCTAACAGTTGTCATTGTTCCCTATCTCTGTTTTATTTTCATGTATAAATACAGCGTGATTCAAAATAACGTGAACGATAAGGAAACGTTCTATAAGTGATAATACTATCAACAATGAAATCTCTATGGAAATACTTCAATATTATCCTCAAGTTTTGTTTGGAACGAGCGTAGTAGTTTAAAATTTATCCGCTAGGTGGTAGAGTGATTAGTTCCAAGATGGCTGCCTGTGGTGCAGAGAGAGCATTTTGCGTTTTACAGTTTCACGTTTGTCGGTCTGTTGTTAGTGTCCAACGCGAGTTCCGCACAAAACTTCATAAAGATCCACCACCAAAGAACTCCATACGTAAGTGGTATGACAAATTCAACAGAACGGGATGCATTTGTAAAGAAAAATCGCCCGGTAGTCAGTCCACTTCTGAGACAGATGTCGAAAGGGTTCGAACCAGTTTTCAACGCAGCCCACAAGTCAAAAGGAGAATTAGCAAAGAGCTTCAAATGCCTCAAACAACTGTTTGGCGTGTAATACGTAAACATTTGAAGTACTACCTGTATCAAGTGCAGTTGTTACCAGTGGCGGCGGATGGACGTTAAAAGTGGGGGGGCAAGACATGATCTGAGTATTTGCATATAAATGTTAGTTTTCCTGCTTGTTTCTAATATTTTATTTGACGAAAGGTTGTATAACTAGTAGGATACTATCTTTTTCAGTTAAAATACTGTATATAATATTTCATATTTTATTAAGTAAATTGACAGAGCAACGCCAGTAGGTAGTAGCCCTTTGTACTCTTAAACAACGAAAGTGTAAGAAGAGATTTGATTCCTTGCTCATGAACATCTTAAAATTCTGTCTGGAAAACTGAAAGATCAGATTATTGAATAACAAATTTGCAAAACATATAAATAGAAAGGATAATATTAATCATAGTAATAAATAATGATTGGGGGCACGAGTTTTTCGCACTAAGAATTTGAAAATTTCGCGTTTCGTTTTTCTTATTTCACGTTTTGTCGCATTTTCCAAATAACTTCTGCATTTTTTAGCTCTTGTGAAAAAAAATACCCCAACATTTTTATAATTGTTCCTTCTATTCATAGATCACTACAGAAATAAACCATTAATAACCTAAAAACAAACTACACTGAATATTGCACTTGACATTGTAAATTTCACTTATAGAAAATTATATTTAAAAAAAAAAAATCAAATGAAAGAAAATCAGTAACTAAACTTACTATGAGTAGGAAAGTTTTGCTGTCTTATGAAACATATAGGGACAAGTTACATTTAAGCATTAAATATAAGCATGTTACACATTTCCACATTTTCCTTCATTGTTTGCCACTTATCACCAGTCCATACTTGGGAAAAGAAAACTCTCACAATTGGCATTGCTTATTGGAATCCACACATATGTAAGTGCGTTTACAACAAACTTCAAATAATCATCACTTCAGAACTTTTGTCCATTCATAATATTCATTACACTGTACTTTCCAGACTAATTACTTGTCAAGAGTTCATAGGGTGCTTTGTAAAACTCCAAATTCGGTACTTCATAATCAGATGCTTTCATTTTTTTTTAAATGAAGGCCAAGCTTTAAAAAAACTTCCTTAACGTAACAATGTCTGGTTCACTGCCACATGCAATTACAGAAGGATCAAATAGCTTTCCCAAAACATCATATACTGCTATAGTTTTGGAGTCTTCTCTTTGCGAAGAAAGCTTCAAGAATGATCTTTATGCACATTTTTAAAAAGTCACATTCAACACTAGCCCCTTTTCACTTCGTAACAAACGTTAAGTGTGCTTTAGTTTTTCCACCAAAGAAGCCCTGCTATGTTCTCTATCCGAATTACCCAAAATGCACCGTTCATGCCACGTTCTACCGTTCCGACAGCGGAAAACTGGCGTTTCCAAATTAATGAAAACGTACGTTTAAAATTTCGCATTATATCGGGAATTGTTAGAAATTTCGCATATAACTGCCAATTTCGTGTTTTATCGCGCAACAGAAAACAATGAAAATACACATAGAATGTCACAAAACGTCAAGAAACTGAAAATTACTTAATTCTCACGCATTTCATTTTGTCGCGCAATGCGAAAAACTCGTGCCTCTAATAATGATGTTTGTTTTGCAGTCATATTGAAACAGGGATTAATGAACAAATTAATTTTTAATTCCACACATGCTATTAAATGTATATTATTACTCTTAGAAAATGAAAGACAGTAAATACTACAAGCATATGCTACGACATTTAAAGAAATATTTGCTTTTGCAACTTCCCGAAACATGTTCGTTGTCATTAGGTGCAGTTTTAATTTTCTTGGAGCACATCAAAACACAACACTACTTAGAATCACTCCATACTCCAGTTATACAAAATAACACTAAAACCTAGAATTATGTTGAATTCACTAAATTTAATTGTATATACACTCGTACACCTCTAACACACCACTTCATTCATACATTACACTACAAAACAATGGAAAAGAGAAGTTGTTTCTTATTACGCTTTTCCCGCCTTACTTTAAAAAGAAAAGACATTTTAGAAACTGTCAACTTTCGTGCAATTAAAAAATAGCTTGTGAAAGTCTTTTTTCTTTTGCGAAATGCTCTCTGAATTAGTTTCAAAGCGGCTGACTAGTATATCGAGCCCTTGTAAGAATTGAAAGTATGCTGAAATTGTTGTGCTCCAATAGGCTAATTTTGGGGTTATTTTTTGTGGCAATTAAAACGCAATTCCTGTAGTTTTCTTTACTCCACGGGAAGACAACCAATACCTACTCACGGAACGGCAAATATATGGCACCATTTTTTCTATGAACCAGTAATACACACAAAAACTTTACATTTCTAAATGAAACTATATACATTAATGGGTTACTTCAAAAAAAGTGGGGGGGCAACTGCCCACCTTTGCCCCCCCTAATCGCCGCCCATGGTTGTTACAACACTTAACACCTAATAATCACACGTGTCGCAAGACTTTTTGTGAGTCATTTCAAGAGTTGTTTGATGATGATTTTTTTAGCAAACTTTGTTTCAGTGATGAAGCTACGTTCCATGTGACAGGAAGAGTGAATAAACAAAATGTTCGCATTTGGGGAACTGAGAAGCCTCACTAAATATGTGAAATTGTGCGTGATTCACCGAAGACGAATGTGTTTTGTACAATTTCATCTTCAAAAGTTTATGGTCCGTACTTCTTTGACGAAGGAACTGTGACTGGACAAACATTTCTACAAATGCTTACTACGTGGCTTATGCCATAGCTCGAACATGACAGTGCAAACTTCATCTATCGTGGAGCTCCATGTCACTTTCATCACAATGTCAGAAATTTCCTCAACAACAGACTACCACACCGCTTGATTGGGCGGTCAGATAAAAATAATCATCAGCTCCTACGTTGGCCACCAAGACCATGGACTTAACCCCTGCGATTTTTTCTGTGGAGAAATCTAAAAGACATTGTCTACAAATCCCCTCTACCCCAAGATGTGGATGAGCTGAAAGAGCTCATCACTGCTGCAGTGCAAACTGTTGATGCAAACATGTTGAAACGGGTATAGGCGGAATTGGAATACCGAATAGATGTATGCAGGGTAACAAAGGGGGCCCACATAGAACATTTGTGATGTACTATTTTCATTTTTTTTCTCACAAAAACTTTGAGAGTTTTAGCGCTTAACTGTAAGATTTGAAGCTATTTGGATGATTAATAAAAAAGTCATAAGGAGTTGTAATCGTTCACATCATTTTGAATCACGCTGTATATGTAACTTGTAACCGTTACTTCAATATCTTGTATATGCCGATGGAGCAGTTTCCGGGATCAAGCACGCTGAAGCAGAAATTGTCACAGCTAGCAAAGAAGCAAAAGACCTTACATAGTTAAGAGGTTTGCCCAGGTCCAGGTTAAGAGATTTACTACATGACGTCAGAGTTTACTGCTCGTATTCTCAGTGCAAGACAGCAAGAAGAGCATAATAAACAGCGTTGATAGAAAGTAGTGCCAACAGACAATGTATGTAGTCTATGGTTTTGTAGATACAATTCTTGCGCATTTATGACTATAATAATATATTAGCAACACCAGTATCTTCCCTGGTTTGCTTTATCTGCTCTCTCTTTTATGGCTGTGACCGTACAATTTGTGATACATCGGCCAATGGAAAATAACTGGGTTCACCACAAGGATCTATATATTAAAATATTAGGTTTATATGGTTGTGGTCAAGAAAAGTTTATATGTTTGTGGCCAATCTTTTCGACAGTGAGTTCTCGGAAACCAAAGGCTCTAGAAAAGTGCCTTTTACTGATCGATTGCAAATTTTGTGTAAAATATTCAGTTCTAATTAGGTATTTTAAAAACGGCCGTTATTTCTTTAAGGGTTTCCTGAAAGTGTTGGAATTTGAAAAAAAAACCACACATCATATCCTACAAGTTATACATTCCAACATCACACGTTTGTATACGAGGTGAGTATATCTCTCCGGAGTTTGTTTCATGGCTAAATGATAATGAAAAAACGAAGGATAACCATTTCTCCAGTCTAAGATGAATCTTTATGTTTGGAGTGACATATATCACTGACATTATAATTACCTGTGTGTGTAATGTATTTGCTTATTACATAGTGCAGACAAGAAGAAAGGAAACACTGATCATACATGAATTAGAAACTCCAAGCGGAAGTAGGCTCAAATCTTGCAAACAGTCTGCCGAATTTTATCAAGACGTCTTTTACTTGTGTCTGTAAAGGGACATGTACAGATGTTGTGAGGAGCGACAAGGAGATTCATGCTCATATGTGAATGATCCGCTGTGTAGAGAGTGCAGGTTCAGCTAGTATTATGGAAAAGAGCTTGATATTTCCACTATTAATTACACTCGAGCCTTCTCCCGCCACGTAGGTGTGATGATTTTTATTCCCCGGTGGGCTAGACACGCCTAATAGGCATGATACGCTTTCCGCTAGTTTGAACACTCCATGGTTATCAGCCAGTGTCTTTCGACTTCTCAGTTACACAGTTTAATCCCCCCTAGTATTTGAAAAAAAAAAAAACAGTATGGCAGTGCTGCTGAACAGAAATTTTGAAATGAACTAAAATATTTTAGTTTAACGTCCTACGATCGTGTCCTTTAGGCTAAGGGAAATAGGTGATTAAGGCAAATGAGTGATGATGGAAAAATCGGTAGTCTGAGAATGTATTTTTAAAAAAACAAATTATTTTATTTTCATTTTGTATAAATTTTCCACATCAGAGATGAGACTCCTTCCGTTTTCGTAGTAGGGGAAGGTGTATGCCCTGAATTATATGTTACTGGTTGGTCAGTTGTATGCACGCAATTGGAAGGATCAGATCCCCTCGAAAAATTCTTCGACCTCCAAAGTATTCTGATTGCAAATTATTGCAATAATAATAATAATAATAATAATAATAATAATAATAATAGTAGTAGTAGTAGTAGTAGTAGTAGTAGTAGTAGTAGTAGTAGTAGTAGTAGTAGTAGTAGTAGTAGTAGTAGTAGTAGTAGTAGTAGTAGTAGTAGTAGTAGTAGTAGTAGTAGTAGTAGTAGTAGTAGTAGTAGTAGTAGTAGTAGTAGTAGTAGTAGTAGTAGTAGTAGTAGTAGTAGTAGTAGTAGTAGTAGTAGTAGTAGTAGTAGTAGTAGTAGTAGTAGTAGTAGTAGTAGTAGTAGTAGTAGTAGTAGTAGTAGTAGTAGTAGTAGTAGTAGTAGTAGTAGTAGTAGTAGTAGTAGTAGTAGTAGTAGTAGTAGTAGTAGTAGTAGTAGTAGTAGTAGTAGTAGTAGTAGTAGTAGTAGTAGTAGTAGTAGTAGTAGTAGTAGTAAATTTGCGGTAGGATTAACAGATGTACAAGTTATAGTCCCACGTTTTCCAACTCGTAATGTTCAAAGTAAAATTAAATAATACTCTTCGCAGATGCAAATATTTCCGGTGAGAGAACTTACAGGTAATATGGAGTGCTTTAAAATTTTAAAAAAAGAAACTAGCTCAACCTGCTCTGTCTACTCAGCGCATCGTTCTGTTATGACCACGAATCACCTTCCCACTACACATGTCTCCTTATTCATTCAAGTAAAGGATAGGAGACTCATAAAGGAAGTGAATTGCTATGTATAGATGTTGGAGTGACTTTGTAGCAAATTGGTACAAGTAACTCGATATCAAGTGGAAATATTTTTTTTTCTAATAAATCCATATCCATCCGAGCACGCCTCATTGCGTTTCTTGAGGCCATAGGAGTTGCCAGCATGGAATAGATTTTGCCATTCAGATTTAAGCACAGCGCCTGCGATGTCCGTCAACCTGCCATACGTAAGCACCTTACTGGTTGCCTAACACCGTAGATTCGGCCTGCAACAATGTTAATCTTATGGCCTCAAAACGGCCCCTAAAATGTTAAATAGAACAATAACGACACGGTTTCTGAAGATTTGAATGAGAACTGGACAATCTACACAAAATTTGGAATCGACCAGCGAAAACGGCACATTTCTAGCAGGTGTGGTTTTCGATTGTTTTAAAGTATCTAACGAACTTATTCCACATACATTACCTTACTTTATTTCTTTACGTAAATCTGTTACACTTACTCCTACTTTACACACGAAACTACAAATACGCACAAACACTGAAGTGTACACAATAAACAAAAAAATATTGGTGAAGTTGTAGAGGCCAATAACCATCCCGTAAATATACCCGTAATATACTACTGGTGGTCCATGACTGCTAATTTAATTTTGGGAACGCTGAAATGATAAATAAAAATCAAGCCCCCCCCCCTGAAAGCAATTGCAATTGTTGCGAAAATATATTTACTATTAAATTTACCTGAAGTCTAAAGATAAGGTCAAAACTATGCTATAAATACTGGAGGATCTTAGGGAAAACAGGACGACATCTTTCATTTTCTGTAGCCAAATTTAGAAAGCACTTTTGTTTGCGTTAAAATAGTTTATTAAACATTTCACTTAACTTTTTTGTCTTTTACGAACACATTTTTTTCCCCTCGAAATAGTTATTCATGCGGAAAAGACATTCCTTTTGCCAAGAGTACGCTGAAAAGGTTCAAAGGGGATGGAAAGGTCACCAAAATGTTATAGAATTACAATTCCTGGAAAAGCATGCTTGTATGACGTGTCAGTATCACAACATTTGCTCAAATATGTGAAGATCTAGTTCCACCTAGACAATCATCATAGTAATATCTATTCTGCGAATAATGGCTGGTCACTTGCCGCAACTATTATGCTCCACGGTCTTCAGCTTACGAGGTATCTATATATTTGTAATACGAAAAGAATTGTATTAATAATAATAATAATAATAATAATAATAATAATAATAATAATAATAATAATAATAATAATAATAATAAATAATAATAATAATAATACGTATTATAATACTTAATTCTCTATATACGAGTATATAATGTACATATCTGTGACGACTGGGTGCGTATAGTGGATGAAATTCATCGCCTCCCCTCCCCTCTCTGGCAAAAGTATTCAATTCGCATATTGGTCATGGAAACTGATTTTGTTTTATTACATTTGAGGTTTACTATAGATACACCACATTGACATGACACCTGGTCTTCCGTTCCGAGCGCTGCTATCGGGTGAAAGGATTCCACTCTCTTTGGCTAAGGCTCTCTCGCTTAGCAACAGCTAAACCCTTATTGGCTCAACCGTGGGTGTATCGAGGGTGTGAGCCTTAGTTCGCATATTTGCCACGGCTCAAGACATTTTGGCAGCACTATAATCGCATGACATTTTCTCAAATAATATTGAAACCAGAACTAGTAGAAATAAACTATCACTTATGGTTTAAATGGAGATGATATAGTAAGAGAAGGAATGCATTTTTGAGACACATACTTGATTGCAGAAAACAGCTTGTTGCTGCCTATTACTGTTTTTTACTCTATAGAGGTCAATATTAATAGCGGAAGTGGTTGATTTCTGCCATTTCCGATTTGAATAGGTTGAGAGAGATGACATCTATTCTTAGAACGCAAAATAGATTTGAAAACAGGTTCTCGTTACCTCTTATCGTTTCTGCTCTATGTAGATCAATATTGAAACCGGAAGTTGTAGTGGACTTCTTTGGTTTTAATACACAGTTAGTGAACGGCTAATCGATGCGTTCGCATCGCGTTTTTGTGGCTCATGCGTACGCTTGGAATACACTGACCATGTATTAAAATGTGAATGGCTAATCACAATGCACTGCATACATGACAGCATTAAAAACGCACAGAATACATCGGGCGTATTTGGTGCGTTTTGGAACAATACACCGCCTGCTCTTTCGAAATCAGTAAAAGATGTTTAAAGAAAGGGAAAAAAAAGAAAGTTCTGTTGCCAGGCAAGAGGATTTTAGCAAGAAACAGCTCCTTGGAAGATGGTTTGTGCTGAATATTGGAACTCTGCTATTATAAAGTATGTGTGTGTATAAAAGAAAATTCACAAAAATTCAAGGAAATACTGAATAATTAAGTACCCACAAAAAAAATCTATGTAACACAATAGGGTTATTTCTCGTGATTTGCGTGAATAAGGGTGTGGCAGTAAGGCCTGGAAACCCTGACTGCCTCGCAGTATGATTTATAACACTGGCAAAAGTAAAATTACCAAGTAGCTACCTAATGTCGCGTCCGGTGCGGAGGGTAAAGCATCGGAAACGCATTCTCGATTAGCCATAGCCTATTTGATTCGTTTCGGAACAATAGACCGCCTACTGTTTCGGAATCAGTAAAATATGTCTAAAGGAAGGGAAAAAGGAAAGACGTGTTGTCAGGCACAGGGATTTTAGCAAGACTTTCATGTCTTCTTA
Organism: Thermobia domestica; assembly: GCF_964235325.1. Taxonomy (NCBI): domain Eukaryota; kingdom Metazoa; phylum Arthropoda; class Insecta; order Zygentoma; family Lepismatidae; genus Thermobia; species Thermobia domestica. Next base: position 277,603,243 of record NC_137457.1, on the reverse strand, counting down.
CAAGAAACCAACTGAAGCACGCCATTCTGATTCTACTCTTCAGGCATGGAAAATTAAAAAAAAAAAAAAGACCTGGAAACCCTGACTGGCTCACAGTATGATTTATAACTCTGGCGAAAGTAAAATTACCGAGTAGCTAGCTAGGTCGCTTTCGCTGCGTGAGGTAACGCATCGGAAACGCATCCTGGTTAAGCCATAGCCTTAAGGATGTACAGATGAGATGTAGTCTGGGGACGCTTGATCGATTGCAACCCTATCGATACCTATTACCGTTTTCTCTCTATAATGATCAACACGAAAACCGGAAATGGTTTATTCCTACCACTTCCGGTTTGAATACCACGTCCATGAACGAATTCGTCTCATCAAGTAGTTATTTGCGATTTTGTATCTTCCGACACAAATCCACAGACAGCGTAAATACAGACCAAACTTCTTAAAAAAAAAAAAAAAAAAAAAAAAAAAGAAAGAAAGAAAGAAGTAAAAACTGTAGTCGCTAACTCAAGTTTGTGCTACTGTAGCAAACAACTTTACGAGGCATAGCCTATCACGACCTTCGGAATTGATAGCAAGTTGCCATCAAATGCAAACCCACGTTCTCTTTCTGCGTTTGTGTGTGTGTGTGTTTCGAACTGAAATTCTCTGAATTATGTTCTAGTCTAGCTGGTGATCACAATAAAACCAAACAGGTTATGTCGTCTTAAAGACAACGAATTAAAAAGAATAGTAAAAGACTTGCAGAAGTGTCCTTGGTGATTGCCATCTTTTTCCACTTGTGCGAAACAATGAGAAACAATGTTAAAGTGTAGTATTTGTGAAATAAATGCTCGCATACTATGTTATTAAGGTTATTATGTAATCTCTTTTGATAGCCAGTGTAAAATGAAGAATACTTAAGGGAGAAAAAAAAAAACGAATATGGCGTCTTGGAAAATTGGAATACATAATGACAATAGTTCTTTGCTTTCTTTCTTCTGTTGATTGTTCGATTTCCAAACTATGTTGTGCACAGGAATGGGAAATCTCTTATACGTAGAACGGCAAAGTCTGTCTGTCTGTCTGTCCGTCCGTCCGAGCAAAAATGATATGAGATAGCAATAAATGATTTTTATCTTTTAAAAGTATAATATCAGTGGCTCAAGAATAGGTTCTCTACTTTGGTTCAACTTTTAACCTTTCTACACCCCCGCTAGGTATTTGACGGAAATCCTAGACTCACGTTGGGGAGCCCCTAATTGTCACAGAGAAATGATTGATACAATGTTGAAAAGTTTATGGAATACAAATTCTAACGAGGTAACATTTGTGCAATTCCCGTCTTATTCGTAGAAGAAGAAGAAGAAACAAAAAGTTATAAAAAATACGTTCGTTAGAAATTGATGTTAATTTCTCTTTTCTTCCTACAAGAAATTTTGTCAAAGAAACCAGAATTTTTGTGTTTTAGTAAAAGGAAAAGCACAATTAATTTGTTTTACGTAGAAAATATTCTTTTTTAAAAAAATGTTATTAGTAGAAGAAAACTTCATTGAATTTGACGTACGACTCCCCACCAGAGTACCACGTTATATGCACATCATCTTTGCTGCACACACCATGTACAGCAACAAGAATTAATGCTTTTAGACCAATTCGGTGAAAATATATATCTTGTCTTACACAGAATCGTCCTGAAAATAAATATAATTTACGTCAAAAAACAGACTTTAAAAAATGGCCAACTTTACCTCCCCCTCCTATCTCCATATAAACAACAAGTACACACACAGGGTATTACCATGTAGTGAATACCTTCTCCTTACACTAAGGAGATGTAAAAGTCCAAACCTCGCTCAGTGGAGGAACTGGAGATACGGATTCAAAACGTTATTGTTTACGTCTCAATTGACTTCTTTCATAAAAGCATCAATTGCATCTCTGGCAATTTGAGGAAGACATTAACAATACAGGTGTCTATGTTACGATTTAACATATTCTTTTGTTTTCTTATGTAACTAAGGAAATGTACGCGTGATTTTCTCATAAATAAGAATCAATATTGTAGAATTTCTGAAGTTTTTAATACCTGCTTATTTTTCACCCACCCTGCGTATAAGCTATTAGAAATTGTGTGATTTTTTCAATATTGTATTTGTAGAATCACTACTTATTGGACATTATCAGCTGTAGTGTGTGTGATACGTAATATACTTTATTATTTTTTTTTTCTTTCTTTCCTTTTAAACTAATCTTCAATCTAAGCGGACTAAATTTAGACCTCGATGACCACAGTTTGAAAAATTCTGTTCTGCAGGATGCAGCGCGAGGCTTATTTTCTCACCAAGTACGAAAAATAGCTCAGTAAAATTAGCTCAAATTTTGACAAAACCTTGAAGTAATTTATATAAAGCTGAAACTTTGTGTGTAGTTGTTCATTGGTCGATCCTCATCTCTCACTGAAAAGTCCCCGTAAATCCGATGACGGGTTTTGGAGTTATGACGGAATCAATATGGCCGCCGCCAGAAGTTGCACTGTTAGCTTTAAACATGCGTAATTTCTCAAAGAATAGAGATAGACTCTTCGTTTTTGCATTAAAATGTGGAGAATTGATTGGAAAACACACAAAATAAAAGATATTGTATGTACCTCACTGGTGTTGGGTGAAATTATAGAGTAAAAAATGTGGTTGTGTTATTGCACTCATGTATTAGCACTGATTCCGTTCCGTTGCGGTAAATTAATAAATCACAAAGGAAAATCATATAAAGTTGAAACTTTGTAGATTGTTCATAGGTTTGTCCTCACCTCTCCACGAAAAGTCTAACAATTCGGGGACAGGGTTGGCCGCCATATTGGAAAATGGGAGCAATCTTTATTTCTACGCTAGTTACCCTTTATAAAGGTAAAATGTAAACCATTCAGTGTAAATATAGTGTCATTTTGTCCGCTAAGATATTCTCGTACATGCTTGATATGTAATATACTTCATGTGATACAATTTCGGAAGAATTGTTGACAAATATTTAACATACAATAAAGATTAAAAAAAAAAAAAAAGTTTCTGTGTGTCCAGTGGCTCTTCTGGATGAGAATCTGTGTATATCCAAGTTGTGTATATTTGAGTGCTACAACTGGCACTTTTGTGTTTACGTCATTTTCAGGTGCACTTCATGCTGTAGACAATAACTTCATCTGCATCATTATCAACTTGAATTACCCTACTTCTACGTTCTGTAATCGGCCAGAAAGAAAATCTATAATGCGACATTTGTTGACCTCGTTGTTAAGAAAATCTACCTAGGGGACAATAGTATGCATCGTGAGTGTGAACTGGATGTCTGGAGAACGCTTTAGATTGCTTCTTCGCTTTTTCTCTTCTGACTTCGTGGTAAGACGCTGATATCTGTCAAAAATTACAGTGGCGTCACATTGGAAATAAGTTACAACATATATCACATATGATTGGAATATATCTTCATATTTAGCGGCTTTAGCCAAACAATTTTATGCAAGAGGAATCCACCGTCTATTAAGAATAGTGAAGAAAGAGGTGGCAGAAGACATTATATGGTGTTAGTGTAGCCAGAAGATTAGAGAGCACTGATTTCTGAGTTTTACGCATCGTTGATCCACTGAGTAGAAAAGGTAGTTTGTGTGCATGCTCATATTCCAGATACTTACAGAAATATGACCTTTCCTTCATGATACATAAAATTCTGCAAAATAGCTGTTGTGTGTTAATTAACACTTCATCTCCCAGTATCTATTGAATATAAAGGTGTGATTTTGTTTTTCCGGTGAAGTTTAAGGTCACAGAAGTTGTTACCGTATGTTTCCTGTAGTGCTTCAAGACCAACCTCTTCTGTTCTATCACAATTAATGTGTTCACTTGAAGCCACTCCAGTAGGTAGAAATATGTTGCCCACTGTAAGCTGTGGAAAGAGGATTATGAGCAGAAAACCAGTCCAAAAATTTTCTGAGATCCTCTTCATCTCTCTGTTGACGAGAGTCAAGCATTTCCACATGTTGTTCAGACGAAGTGATCGTAACACCACAAAATTCTTCCAAAGAAGAGCAGAGTTTTGTGCACACCGGCAATACAAGTACCCACCTTGCAAGGTTGGAATTAGTTATTCTCCGTCCTCTTGTTAGAACTCCAGTTGTTTTAAAGATTTGATGAGGTACTGCTCAATGCACATGTCTGTCCACATTCCTCCCCAGAATTTGTCTTTGCGGCGGATAGTGAAATATCCTCTTTCAACCATCTTATAATATTCATTCTTATCCATATTTTCCTTCAATTTTGCATGTCTTGTAAACAGATGTGTGCACTTTTGGCATATTGGAAATGTCCTGCGCGTGAGAGTGTGACAACATCCTCTGCATTGAGATTCAAAATGACCAGTCCTTTCTGACCATATGAACATTATCACTAACATTACATGATGGTGGTATTGGATACACAATTTGCTAGTTCGAGAAAGGGTCTGCATTGTTTTGTAGCTTCTTGGATACAAGCAAGAATGTCCTAAACGAAAGGGCTCGTCTGCTACAGATTGAGGATCGATTTCGTTACAGAGCAATTTGTTGTGACATTCAAGCAATTTTTCCTTCATATCCTCATTCACATGTTTGCCCTCTTGTAACAACAGTGTAGTTATTGATCGATGAGTTAGTAAGTGTGCTCGCACTGTACGGACGTATGCATATCCACTTATCATATGACATACTGATGATGATGCATAAACTGTTTCCCACAATTCCACTTCCAGACCTTATATGGCCTATTGAACCCAGAAAGGACATCAGCCGACTGGAGCCTCCAAGTCCTACTACAATCCCAGCCAATTTACTGTCAATATTTGCTGCAACTATATCCACAGCCTTGATGTACAAAGGCTGGTCGAAAGTCACAAGATATGATCTCTGATTTTGTTTCCAACACTCGTCACTAGCAAAGATCAGAGCTGAATAAATGGTATCTGGATTTGATGGATCCAGATTAGAATTTCGATTTCTGGACTTTCGGCATCTATGGTCATTTAGCCCGTCACGTATGAGGGACGACGTCCCTCGGCGACCACACTATCCGGGGAAAGGGAAGGAAGACAGGATTGGGAAAAGAAGGAAGCGACCTGGGACTATAAATTAGGTACCACCCCGGCATTTGTCTAATGTGAATGAAGAAAATCCAAGAAAACCTCATTCAGGATAGTCGGCCTGAAAACGTTTTTAAATACTTTTTTGATCGAGTTCTCCCACCGGGAATCGAACCCGGGCCGCTCGCACTAGAGGCAAGAGCGTTAGAGACTACGCTAGGCGGAGTCACATGGATCCAGATTGATGAAAGGGAGGCATCTAAATGGGATATATCAAAGTCTTGATTTGTACTATAAAATACTTGCATAAATCCATTCCATCCTGAGCTAAAGATATGCTACATTGACTTGATCCTTAGTCTTCCGTTGCAAGCGCTCCTATCGGCTGAAGGAATTCACTCGCTTTCTCTCGCTTAGCAACAGCTGAACCCTTATTGGCTCAACGCGTGGGTGTGTGAGGGTGTGAGCGTTAGTTCGCATTTTTGCCACAGCTCAAGACATTTTGGCAGCACAATAGGTGTTGCCTTCAGCCAACAAGCACTGCTCCAAATAGAACCAAGGTATTCTGCAGAATGAAGACATAGTATTTTCTTCATTCCTAAGTCCTCAACTGGTAAAACTTGTTTTGTCTACAGTCCTTCACCAAACTTTTTTTCATATTTTTAATAGGAAGAAATCCATACTTTCCAAGAATCTGTGAACCAACCAACACTTGTACTTATTCTGGGCAATGTTGATGTTGAGGAACCGAAGAAATAGGAGTAGTACATTTTATACCTCCCATGGTATGAAATGTGTCGTGGCCATCGAGTGTAAGTACATTGAAATTGGTATGGTCAAAAACAAACCGTGAAAACTCATCACACTTAACTACTGATTCTTATCCCAACACTTCTGTATAACTAGCGCAGAAATAAAGGTTACTGGCATTTTCCAATATGGCGGTCAAACCTACGTCCGGATTGTTGGAGACTTTTTATGGAGAGGTGAGGACAAACTAATGAACAATTCCCCAAAGTTTCAACTTCATATGATTTTCCTTTGTGATTTATTAATTTAACAGAACGGAGCGAAATTTATTAATTTAGCGGAACCACATTTTTTACTCATTAATTTCACCCAACACCAGTGAGGTACATGCAATATCTTTTATTTTGTATGTTTTACAATCAATTCTCTACATTTTAGTGCAAAAACGAAGAGTCTGTCTCTATTCTTTGAGAAATTACGCATGTTTAAATATAACGCTACAACTTCTGGCGGCGGCCATATTGATGACGTCATAACTCCAAAACCCGTCATCGGATTTTCGGGGACTTTTCAGGGAGAGATGATGATCGACCAATGAACAACCACACAAAGTTTCAGCTTTTTATAAATCACTTCAAGGTTAAACTCTAATTTAACTGTACTAAAGCTCCACCACTACATCATATTGCACAAACCAAGGATGGAGTATTATTACCTATTAGCTGGGGTAATAGATTATTTATAGTTTTAAGAAAAAATTAAATCATAATCTATGGCTAGGAACAGTAATAAATGACTGTGCAAGAACAATTTGAAAGTTGTGCAACAGGAAGTGACAAATCAAATCCCAAATGTTAAGAAACCACAAGGTCATTGCAGACAACAATATTTGAAATTAGTGCATAGTACATAATCTCATTGTGTGACAATACAAGACATAGCCATACAGATGGAGTTTTCTTTTCGTTCTTATGCAGTTAGAAAATTTTTTACAAAGTATAATTACCAAAAAATATTGGTATGACAATATTCCCCCTTATCTTTCTGTACACTCATGTCCAAAATGATTGTCGCATATCTATAATTGTCCTCTTGTAAATATATAATTTTATAATAATTTTGCAGTGTACTTTTAACACTGATATTATGTATATAGTATATACATTGTATATTATGTATATTATTATTATTAGTATATTATGTATATATTGTATATTAGGGAAATATACAATATATTTGTGGTAAATTTCATAGGAAAAGAATTATAAATACGAAAATTAGAATGAGTAAAATAAAATGTTGCTAAATGGACCAGAAAATGTTATTTTCGTTTTATTGTTCTATTTACTGTTCTTTTGACATGAAATTTGCCACACACATGGCATTGCCAATTATACACATACTAACATTATAAGAAATAGCGGGTGAATTCGTTATTAAATTATATTCCTACAAAAACATATTTATATACATGCGACAATAATTTTGGACATGAGTGTACATAAACGAAGCTCTATGGTATACGATTCACAAAAGGTTATGGTTGGCATGTTTCGCTTCTAGTCTAAATGTTGCCTAGTGCTACTCAATTTTTCGCTTTCAAGACCGGAGCTCTATTCTCTTTAAGAATCTGCTTCACTATCCTACGATTCTCGCACATGTCATAACATTCTACAATAATAACCCTATTTCCTAAGAACAGGCGTAACACTTTGCAATACAAATCTGTGTTTTTACGAGTACGCGTGATAACATCCTGCAATTACAACCCTGATTTTAAGAATACACGTGTTAACAGCCTAAAATTAAAATCTTATTTTCCTTGAGTTCTTTTGTGCTCCTTCCTAACAGACTGACTAGTGTGAGTGACCTCGGGTTCGATAGTCGGTGGGGTTACTTACCTTGGATACATGTCCGAATAATGTTGCTAGGATCCCAATTTAAACCGTAGGCCCTGTCTCGTGTGCCCTGTGTGTTAACCAGGGATATTAAACTCCAATGAATCAATGGGCCGCGGTGGCACAGTGGTAAAGCGTTCACCTCTGGTGCACAGGGTCCTTAGTTCGATCCCAGCTCACACGAAGTGAGCTTTGTGGTGCACAAATACCGTGTGTGTGGGTTTTCTTGGGGTTCCCCTGTTTCCCTCACTTTCTTCATTCCACCATTTCATTAATTTCTCATTATTACCGTCTCTTTTAGCCTAGTCAGCATAATCGTGGGACGTAAAACTTAAAGATTTCATTTTCCAATCAACCAACTTTAAAGTTACTATATAAAGGAAGAATTAACATTACACATAGTGTGCGAATTTAATATATTTTCCAGGGGGATGAATTTCACTTATGTACGCACCCAATCATCTCTATCGTATACAGGCTAATACGAGCAATTCTCAAACTTTACCTTGCTATACGTATTATTGTTTAAATATGTATATTATTATCTTCGTATTATAAATAACTACATGTTTCTAGATGAAATTAGATCATTAATCGCTTGGGTGTATAGTGACACTGATACGACATACAAGGGTGATTTTCTAGGAATTGCAGAATTCTAGGAATTGAAGCATCTGGTGATCTTTCCAGCTCCTTCTCCTCTTTAGCTTGCTCCTGGAAAAGTAGTACCGTAACTTTTCCGCACGAATAAGTAAATATTTCAAGAAACAAAAGTGTCTGATTCTAAAAACTACAAAAATGCTGAGAAAGAAGAAGTTTCATTAAGTGTTTTAACCACTGCCCGCTGAGTCACTCTCTCTCTTTCGTTGTAGAGAGTAGAGCTGACGTGGTTTTATTATTTTTATTTTTATTTTTCTAATTTTATTTTATTATTTTTAAGTTTGGTTCTACAAAATAAAAGGTGTTTCCTGTTCCTACCATCATGGAGATTCAGAATAAATTCCAGACGAGAGAAAAGTTCTCTTCCAGGGATGAAAGTTTTGTTCTCCACGAGGGGATAAAACTTTTCAGGGTAGAAAAAATTCCTGGCATCCTCCCCGTTTATTCGCGCACTTATTACACGTAATTCAAAAATTCAAAATGATTTGTTTGAATTTGTCTTTGTAAGGTCAGAAATTTTGCTCAAATTGAATTGTGGGAGATAATCTTTTGCTTGACATCTTACTTCTTAAGAAAAAAAAAGTCTGCACTTAGGAATACGTATGAACAAAAAATAGCAGCATCACATGTACACCACGTGAAACAGTTTGGTTTGTATGGCGGAATATTATCTAAGTTCATATTGAAACCAGAAGTGGTAGTAGATTTTTCATACTTGCGGTTTTAATAGAGATACCAGAGACAGAATATATTCTTGGGATGCTTAATTGATTGCAGAGAACAGTTTTTCACTATATATTACTGTTTTTTCTCTATAGTCATCAACGTTTAAACCGGAAGTGTTTGATTTCTGCCACCTCCGATTTGAATAGAAAGTTAAGAAAGAAGATCGTCACTATGATAAATCCATTTTAGAAAATGCTTCTCTCTATCTTTTATCGTTTTTAAAATATGTAGATGAATATTAAAACCGAAAGTTTAGTTGATTTCCATTATTTGCGGTTTTAGTAGAGAGTTACGGACAGAAATTAAATGTGTTCTTAGGATGCTTAATTGATTGCAGGAAACCCCTTCTTACTATTTATTGTTTTTTTATAGTAATCAACGTTAAAACCGGAAATGGTTGATTACTAGGACTTCCGGTATGAATATCAGCCCCACCAACAAACTCAATTCCTAATTTTTGACTCTGTACAAAACTGATGGTGATACATCAAAGTAGGCTAGTTGATACGTTTTGTCTTCCGAACGGATACACGGACAACAGGGTAAATATATAAAGGAGTTTTGTTAAACCAAATCCCTTAAAAATTAACGAAGGACATTTTTTGCCACAAGGAAAATGTATTAAACGGCGTGACAAACATCTTGGCATTTGAAGGCGGCGCTCCAAGTTCCCTTTAAATGCTGCTAGCAAATAAGAGGCCATCGGTATTGTCACGTTTATTTTGTACAAATCCACGTCTACCCCCTATCACCCGACCGTGCTATAGTATGTCTGCTTAGCCATAGCCACACCCCTTAGCACTCGGCAACGTCGCGTCAGAGCTTGCGTTTTATTCTTTTAGCTGAAATGCCAAGATGTTTGTCACAGGCTTTAGTATCTCTATTTCGCAAGAGGCCCCATCACGGTGAAATTGCTCGTGTGGAAAGTGAAAAAAAAAAAAAAAAAAAAAAAGCTCCCTAGACAATATTATTTTACATGAGATACCGTTATCATGACTCACTTATCTGCTTTTGATTTCTATTCATTTAGAAAATTGGCATTTATTTTCGCGTTTCTAAATGGCTGCAAACGGAAAGCTACTAGGTGACTCGTGATAACAGTACTTCATACAAAATAAAATTGTCTAGCGTACTCTTATTCCACATTTCGATTATCTTTTATCTATTTGAAGATATTACATAATTACTGTAAAATTAGTAGTATTTTAATTTCGCAGTGATTAAGCATCTTAATGAACAATTTTTGAAACAAACAAAACAGCGATTTTCTCTTGAAGTTAGATGACATATACATTGTATTACCAGTTTCCCATGTATTATCTGATTCTTAACCAAAATCTGCATTTGAGAGAATTGCCGTATATGTGTATTCCATTAATTTCGTAATTTATGCCTGCATGAATAGCATTGTATTTTACTAGTTTTTTCTCGCAAGCATTCGGATTGCTATACACTATAGGTTATAACCGATCTTAATTAAAAGTTGTAATTGTTATCTAACCTCATTTTTCATAAGTTTGCCCATTGTCTGATGATGCGAAGATGATAGGAATGCAGATGCAGAGTTTATATCCACGCAGACCTATACTTACACATACACTTGTATATTTGTACAGTACAACTTGAAGACGAATCGTAATACAAAAGTTGAAAGCTTTTCTGTTTGACTGACCTACAATTTTCAGTTAAGCTACTCTCCCGGACACCCCTTTATAGTGAACCAAATGAACCCTTCTACTCATCCACGTTTGTGTTATATGATTATTGAATCACGCATGCGCACAAGCGAAGCGGGAAAATCAGAGGAGATATTTTTCATTGAAGTCGAGACACAGGGATGAAAACAAATCAATAACCCTGGCTTGAGTTGAGTAAACGAGGGTAGAGAGACGAAGGGTGGGGGTGGGGGGTAACAACAAGAGTTCGATTCAGTGCAACGGCCTTTCAATGTTTGCACGTTAGCATGCTCCTTCCCGTATCTCCTATTGAGGTTTTTTTTACATACTACTGTAGTATTATTACATGTAAGCCTACTATACTACCTGTCCCTCCAATAATTTTCCCTACATGATTTGTCACAATGTAATTTGACCTTATTTCTCAAAATCGAAGTGTAATCAATACTAGCTACCAAGCAACGATGTATGTTGGAATGGCATATATAATACGTCTAACACTGAATATAAGTTTAAATACTTCTTTGAAACTTTCTTACATTACTTCAATATGGCGTTTCCAAAAGTTACTCGTAAAATCCGGACGTCGTCCACTAAATCGTGGTTAACTAAAGGCATTGAAATTTCTAAAAGTAACCTATTTAGATATAATAGATTACTCAAAATAAATACATCACTTCCTCACAGCTTTCGAAATTATATTTTTAAGTACAGGAAAATATACAGAAGAGTAATTAAAACAGCTAAATTACTATCAAATAGCTCCACAATACTTAATTCTACTAATAAAGCTAAAACTATGTGGAAAATCTTAAATGGTAGAACAAACAACAAAAAGAGCGACTTTGAGTATGTTAAAGTTGGGGACGAAATTATTAAAGAACCTAAGCGGATTGCAGATGTCTTCAATGATTATTTTCTAGATAGTGTACCATTACCTGACCCCATACAAGCGAGTTATGACGACTCGATGAAATTTCAAATGCATTCACATACGATCTTTTTAATTCCAGCAACAGTAGAGGAGTTACGGAAAATATTGAGTAAGATGTCTAATTCGGGATCTTCAGGTTTTGATGAAGTTCCAGTGACTGTTATTAAATTTTGTTTTCCTTTCATTGTAAATCATCTCTGTTATTTAGTTAACCTATCTCTTGAGAAAGGATGTTTTCCATCAGTGTTAAAAGTGGCAAAAGTAATTCCTCTCCATAAAAAGGGGAGTATGCATGATGTAAGAAATTATCGCCCAGTCTCCATTCTTTCCACGTTTTCAAAAATTTTTGAATATGTGATGAAGTCACGACTCTGCAATTTTTTGAAGTCATGTAACTTACTATCACCATCACAACATGGCTTCCAAAATAAGAAAAGTATTGAAACAGCCTTGTTTGATTACATGTCCAATATAGCTCTTGAATTAAAAAACAGTAAATATGTTGTTGGCCTATTCATCGACTTATCCAAAGCTTTTGATACAATTGATCATGCTATTCTTTTAAGCAAGTTGTATGCTTATGGTATTAGAGGAGTAGCTCACAACTGGTTTCTCTCTTATTTATCCAGTAGGCAACAAGCGGTACAAATATCAAAATTAGCTGCAGATGGGTTTCAAACAACTTGTTCGTCTTTATCAACTGTAGTCAGAGGTGTTCCTCAAGGTTCCATTTTGGGTCCTATTCTCTTCCTGATATATATAAATGACTTGTTAGAATTTATGCATCCAGCGAAATGTATTCTATATGCTGATGACATCAGTATGATAATATCAGGAAAATCAATAGAAGAAGTTGAGAGGAAATCTGACATTTTTACGGACAAATTAGTAAAATGGATAACAGCGAATAGGTTAATTATAAATCATGATAAATCGATCCTCTTACATTTTCATTTTCCAGGAAAACCGCGTATATCACCTAGAATAAAAATATCTTCTAACTTACTCCAATATTCTTGCATAACAAAGCTTTTAGGTGTAATCATAAGTGATGATCTTTCATGGTCTGCTCATATCTCCACTTTAAACAAGAAACTAAGTAGCGTGTGTTTTGCCTTATACAAACTTCAAGGTACTGTATCGAGAGAAGCACTTCTTAGCTTTTACTACGCCAAGTTTAATTCATTAATTAACTTCGGCATAATACACTGGGGATCTGCTGAAAATAGTTTAAGCACTTTCCGATTGCAAAAGAAAGCGATTAGAATAATTTTTGGGTTACCCACAAAATCGTCATGTAAAAAGGTTTTCATAGAAGCAAAAATTTTAACACTCCCCAGTTTATACATCTATAAATCTATTCTTTTTACTGTGAAAAACAAGCATCTTTTTATCTTTAATAAAAATATTCATAGCCATAATACAAGACAAGGTAGTGACATATTTGTGATGCATCAAAAATATGCTAATATAAGCAAAACCGTGTACATGAATTGTGTCAGATTGTATAATAAACTTCCTTTGTACTTGAAAAATATGACCAATGTTTCCATTCTTGGTAAGACTTTATATAATCTACTCAGTGAAAAGTGCTATTACACAATTAAAGAATATTTAAATGACTCATTAACTGAAGAGTTGCAAACAGATACTTACCCGTGAGTACATGCCTGGTGTGGTAGAAACAGTTACCTAATTATGTGGTTTTGTATTTTTAGAAAGATTGCATGATGTATACTTCTGGTACTTGACAATATTGTATGTTTTTTTTTTCTTTCTTTCTGACAACTGTAATGCTTACATGAGAATTTCTCATGCTTTGTAAGCTAATGAAACAGGCAAATAAATGAAATGAAATGAAATATATGACCACTGTATATCTTAGCACAAATTAATGAGGAACGAAGTTTTTTAAAAAAGAGAATATTTTAATGTTAACAACATCTTAAACACTGAAAAATTAATATAAAATAGTTTTCTAATATATCTGAAACATCGAATTGTATGTAATCCAATAATAGTAAATACGACAGGAAATAAAATTATTCTGGGTGGCAGCTTTTCTTTCCATTTCCTTATTCCAGCCCATGTCACTCAAGATTGTTCCTTCTGATTCCCAAACGCTAACTTTTTGTACTCAAATACGTAAAGGAGACCTCTCTATAATGGCCACGTTGTATAAAAAGGCCACCCCTAAATGTACTACAAGTGGGAAATGCACTTGGGTCACTTGTATACTTCGTTCGCTATCCTCATGTACAGTTGCTGTCCGATGCCGACACACCGTGGGTAGTGGAAAATGTCACCAAACTCAGTAATATAACATCAGCCAAGAACGTTTGTTACGAGTTAAAGGTTGTCGTCTGCGGTCGTTGCACAGTAGCGAAAAGTTTGGTTTTATCGTAAAGTTCTGTAAAGTAAGTGTTACTTAAATACTTGAAATAATCGTAGAAACAATTTATTTATCTTGCGTATAAACCAATTCTTTGTGTGTAAGAAGAAAATTCCCCACTTCACTGAATGGTTGAAGCCATATCTAAGTTACAGTGTTTGTAGACTATGCAAACAGTTCAAAATGGCTATATATGGCCGTTTTATTCATGTTTTTGATCCATAGAAATGATCATTTTTGTTATTTGCAAAAATTGAGACATCGTTTATTACAAAATGGCGACATAATCAGTTTACAGAATTAGATAACAGATTCTGCGGAGACATTAATTTGATATCAGTAATATAAATTCCCTATAAGACCTGTTTTCAATTAGTAGAACATCTTGTAAATATTGTACCCGCTAGCACTATGGTCAAAGGGTAGTTGAAGTTAGACAGATTACATATGATTTATCAGAAAGAAATGGGATTGATCATTCATTTAACAAACAAACTAACATGGAAAGACTAGTACAGAACTATTATGACCAACCACTCTGAACTGTCTTCGAAAGCTCTCTAGTCAACTCTGCTGCACATTTAAGAACATTAAATGAACCAAATAAGTTTTTGATGATCTTTAAAAAAAACATTAATAACATACAACATTTCGATTATGCTGAAGCATTTGTTGTTGAGAAACATGTCTTCGGTCAGTTGAAGGAGAACGTTGGGTTTGATGTGAACATGTTAGACGTGGGCCCACTAAGCTTGTGCTGGGAAAGATCCAAATGATGCCAATGTTTAGATGCTACTTTCTGTTTGAATTAGGAAAATAATTAGTTCATTATGACTAGCTATACAGGCTTGATCTTAAAACGAATTACTTCTTTTACTACCATTAAAGTGTTTTGTTCACTTTTTTAACGTGGATTATCTACGGTGTATGTTACCTGTCTAAAATTACCATTTTGATTACTTTTGTTAAATCTTTTATTTCTTTTTATATAATGGTGATAGAAATTTGAAAATAATATATAATATGTGTTAAAGTATGATGAATTAACAAAGTTAGGACAGTGACGTAAATACACTAGTTATCGCCCGTGGCAAAAGCTCACCTTAGCGCCCCTCTGACCAACCAAATCAGAACGCTCCCCCAAATATTTGCCCAATTTTGGGCCCTCCCAATCCGGCGCCCGGAACAAAAGCCCCGTTTGTCCCCCTTCTCTAGTTACGTAACTGAGTGAGCATGAGGTTCTAAGTGTTAAATCTTAGCAACTTATCAACAACAGAAATACATAATGAGTCTCCAGATCTACAGTGTGACTAAGTATATAGTACTTTGTTATACTTTAATAATAGTATAGCTATATTACCGTGCCACACTTTACTACAAGGTACACATACAAAATATATTACTACGTTATGAATTTATCCTTTTAAATATATGCTAATGGCTATACTTCTATCTTGCAAGATGACGCACTCCTGCAACCATGTTTAGTCTACATTTCTCACCATGTTTCGTGTGTGGAAACATTTCCCAAGCGTAATTAGAAATTTAGCCAAGCATGAACATTTTTCACTAGTGGCATTAGCGTTAGTTCTAATCATTAATCACTAGCTCACCAACCATCTCTTTCTATCTTTTTTATTTTTATTTTTTCAAAAGGCACTACGTCAAGTTATTACGAAAACTTACAATATTACATTTTTTATTCAATGTTGCAAACTAAGGATGTTTACAGTTGTGTTACAAAGGCATCCCAAAATTCACGCAAAATTTGAACTTTGCGAAATTTATATTGCAAGGTGTTGGCAACCAAAAAAAAAAAAAAAAAAAAAACGTGACAGCTGACAGTTCAGGGTTATTAAAAATGGAGAGCTACACGAAAGAACAACGTGTTTTTATTGTTGAGGAATATTTAAAAAAAATGAAAGTTTTGCAGCTACATTTCACAATTTTTGTACAAAATATGGTCGGATGATTTAAATTACTTCATCAACTGTGAACAGATTAATTTAAAAATTTAGGGAGACTGGATCAATTTGTGATATTAAACTGGCCGTCCTTCAACAAGTCATGCAACATAAAACATTGAAGCAGTTCGTGAGAGTCCAGGAACATCAATTCGGCACCTTGGTCAAGAATTTGACATTTCCCTACAGCTTATTCTCACGAAAGGTCTACATCTTCATGCTTACAAAGTTTAAGTGACTCCACAAAGAACTGAAGCTTACTGACCACGCACAGCGAAGAGAGTTCGTTAAATGGAATCTGGAACAATAACAAATGGATGCTGATTTTTCGAACGAAATCATCTTCAGCGATGAAGCTCCTTTTCATTTTGATGGTTTTGATAATCGACAAAATGGTCATATTTGGGGTTCAGAAAATCCATCGTTGAGAAACAATGGTGCGGATTTTGGGCTGGGGGCATCATCGAACCTTTCTTCTTCGAAAATGCGGCTGGTCAGGCAATAATAGTTGATGATGCTCGCTATCGTGACATGATAAACGTTTTGTGCGCCTAAATGGGAAGATATGGATAGTGATGCGCGCGAGACTAGTCCAGACAGGATTTTCCTGACAAAATTCGAGTCGAGACACGGCTCTTCCAATAGAGAAATATACATTTTTCGAGTCGAGACATCACTTTTACAGCACATTTTCGAGACGAGACAGCCACAAATCTTGTCTCGTGCGCATCCCTAGATATGGATGTAGACGACATGTGGTTTCAACAAGCTATGGAAGCCATTTACCTGATATAATATTCCATACACAAGGCTATACTGTATACTTTATGAATCAATAAAAAAAACATACAATTTTTAATTATAACCACATGTTTTATATCAAAATTATTTCTTGAGTGAATTTTAGAACATCCTTGTAAGGATTATAATGCCGTTTATAGCAATTTGATATATCAAACCGTTTGTGGATATATAGTAAACACCGGTAAAGTTTCAACACTGCTTAAAATTATGTAATTCCGAGAATGTGTTGTAATTACACATGCCAAAAACTAATGTTGGGGTATTATACAAAGCGAAGAAAAGCAAGAATTGTTTTTTGAAAATGTTCCACAAATACGCCATTTTAAGCAATATAACAACTTGTACATTTTTTCGTATCTCCAGAATGATTTGAGATATCAAATTATTGTAAACAGAATTATGATCTTTATATCTATTCAGAACCATCAACGCAATTGGATGTGATAGGTACTCATCAAGGCACTTTTTCGAAATAAAGTTCTTTGAAGGAAGTCAAATTTTTAATTCGTTGTATATAACTTTGTTTCTACTTCTTGGAAATATGTTGTATAATGACCACAGTATTTCACACAAAAGTTCTTTGAAAATGCATTATACATTACTCTGTACGTCTCACTTCCGTTAGTAATGCTAGTAGAAGCCTCCAAAATTTGGTGGTTTTTCTGTTTCTAATACTAGCGTCCTTAGTTTGCAACATTGCATAAAATTTGTGGTATCGGAAGTTTTATTTTAGTATGTAGATTTAAAGTATGTAACAAAAACTGACGTAGTAAGATTTCTTTTAAAAAATACAATTTCATGTCGGGGTGGCAACACTGTTAATCTGGTTGCATTGCTGTGTGTGTCAATGTCTTCTGTTGATAATTGCATGGTACGAACTTGAAGGGTTTTTGTAACTATTAGTATAAAAGTTGATCGTGATAAATGGTCCGCCCTGTATATACTCGTATATAGTCTAACACGAGTAATTCTCGTAAATTCATCATGCTATACGTATTATTATTATTATTATTATTATTATTATTATTATTATTATTATTATTATTATTACTATTTTCTTTGTATCAAAAATATCTAGATGCTTCTAAGTGAAACTAGATTATTACCTGTTTGAGTGAATGTTATGACATTTACATGACATACAAGGATTATTTCCCAGGAATTTCAAAAAAAAAAAAAAAAAAAAATGTAGAGACGTTTCCATCCCATTTGAGCCTCTTTCGCTTGCTCCTGGTAAAAAGAATATTTACCGTATGTATTTCAACAAACAAAAGTGTGTGATTCTAACAACTACAACAAGGCTGAGAAGCGAGATGTTTCATAAACTTTTTAACTCAAATAAAGTGCGTTTTCAGTTAGTTATACTACACAAGATAAGTGTGTTTCCTGTTTCTACGTTCACGAGCACTCGAAAAAAAAAAAATCTACAGGGGAAAAGTTGAGGTAAAATGAAATGAAATCTGAAGTTTTACGTCCCACAGTTATACCGGCTAGGCTAAAGGAGACGGTGATGATGAGAAATGAATAAAATGGTGGAATGAAGAAAGTGGAAGGAAACGGAAGAACCCCAAGAAAATCCAGGTACACAGTATTTGTCCACAACAAGGCTCACTTGGTGCGAGCTGGGATCGAACGAGGGACCCCATGAACCACTGAGCCATCACGGCATCCAGGGGTAAAGTTATCGCTGCTGGGGATGAAAAATTTCTTCTCCACGGGTGGATAAATTTCTTCAGAGGAGAAAACTCTGGCATCCTCTTCTGTTAATTTGCACAATGGGCACTTAAATCAACAAAGAATATCTGAGTAAAGCAAGCAAAACCAGTGAAGAAAATAAATAACACAATACTGGAGTCATGATCTAATCAATTCCTGCTCGCTAACTATGACCACGGCGACTATGAGATAATTTCCGTTTAAAGACGTGACATGACAAGGAATAATTATGTACCGTTCATGTAGTAGCTTTGACAACAATATTTATGATTAACTTATTTAGAAGCATGCCTATGTTTACGACATAACCTGGGCAACGTGTTAGAGAAAGTCTCGCTCATCTAGTTGTTCTAGTTCTCTCTCTACCAGCTACTATTAATAATCACGAAAATTACTCTTACTTAAGCAGTTTGCACACTTGCTCTGCATGACGCACCCATGGAAAGAGAGATATGCTGCTCCATCTAAATTAGACTTTTCTATTAGAAAAAAAAGAAAGAAAAAAAAAAGAAATTGCGAAAATCTCAGTGTGATTACTTATCGCAAAAATTTCTAACAAATAAGGTAAAATAAACGAGTTGAGAATGCTCCAAGAGCATTGCTAGAACGAACTTAAAAAGAATGGAGAGGTGTAGCGGGAAGGATGACTGTGATTGTTCCTACATGTAAAAGTAAATCTTTGTATCTGCACCCTCTTCTCTTTCTCGCAAAATATTATCTCTCTATGACTTACGGTTCCCGAGATATGGCTCCTTAAATCTCCCGAAATCGGAACTATTTTTTGGTCAATATTTTGGGAACGGTAGGTCATAGAGAGATGATATTGGTGTTAATCCATACCTAAAAGAATGGTAAACATTTTGGTATCGATATTAACTGATAAGAGAATGGTAAACATTTTGGTATCGATATTAACTGATGGCCACTGGCCAAACCAGTCGCCACCGGTTACTATTTGGTATCAAAATGTCTACCATCCTCTTAGGTATTGATCAACACCAACATAATCTCTGTATAACTTGTGGTTTCCGAGATATGGCTGCTTAAATCTCCGGAAAGTTAGTTTTCATAATTAAAAAAAAATCCTTGATTTGTCTAGTATTTACAATTCTCTTGTAATAACCATCTGCATTAATCTTATACAGCAAAACCTCTTTAGCGGAATCGAACGAGACTCGCAAAAATTTCCGTTAAAGATAGGTATCCAGTTAACAAAGGTAGACATATGCAAAAAAAAAAAAAAAAAAAAAAAAGTATATAATGGACGTACCAAGATAAAATGTTGTACGCACCTTAGTCAATTTACAGTACCGTATTTATTTCTACTACGAGTTAATACACGCAAAACTTAACAATGAACAGAAAGAACACTGTGCGCACGTTAACTTTATTTTTCCCATAGTGAAGGAGAATTTGTACGCATTACTGTATGGCTGCTCGACTTTCCACAAATATCAGTATCATTGTGATGAAAGGTAAATTGTTGCACTTCCCTTCAACTTTTACCAGCATCTTGATAAGTATTTACCCTATACTCTTCTTCCAGCTGTATGCCATATTTCTTTTCCTCCTCTACTTCATTTCCTCCTTTCACATTTTCCGTATAATTTTCACCTAAAGATGGGTTGCCACGTTAGAAGAACTTGTAGTTATCATAAAAAAAGATCTTGAAACCCTACCCTATTTCACCATGTACACACAGTCTTGAAAGGGTCATAGAACATTTTTTCCATCTTGAAAGGAGTTGAACGATGCGCAACTTTCTGGGACGTCTTGCTTGCTACCTGCTATCACCCTCCCGCTGACACAAAAGTAAAAACAGTTTCGTCGCTTCCGAAACAACGGATTCTTTTTGATAGGGAGGGGGAGTGCGCCAAAATACACGTTTTTAATGAGGAGGTTTTTGCCCACTGTTTGTCCACTATAGTGCACTGCTGTATGGGTAGTGATACCTTTCTTGCTTACAAGAAGTTGTAAAATCTAAACAGTAGATAGAAAGATCGGGTAGCAAGGTCTTTTTTATGACAGCTACAAGATTCATGTAAAATGGAAACGTACCATAAGGCATCTACTTCCTATGACACTACTACTTGTTGTGTCTGTTTCGGTTTTCACATCACAATCTGTTTCGTCGGCAATGTATTCTATTGCAGGGGTAAAAGTGAATCTGAAAAGATAGGGGGACGCATGACGTCACAGCGCTCCCTGTGCCTATCTTCGCCAACTGTTTTTTTTTTTTTTTTTTTTTTTTTTTTTTTTTTTTTTTTTTTTTTAGGAAGCAGAGGGACGCCATAGATATTTTTGGAAGTGGGGGAACAGCATCCTCCTGCTTTCTCCCTGGTCTATTGTATATATGTATCTTACCTCTCAATTGATGCATAAAAACCTTCTAAATGCTGCAATCCGGAACTGGAATGTTCCTGTTAAAAGGCTTATTTTGATTTCTGTTGTCCGCGTAACACAATTTCCGTTTAGTGACGTGAATTTAACACATCCTTCGCTCCTATATTCAAGGGACCGTGAATTTTTTCCATTTAAGACAAGTTTCTGTTTAATAAGAGATCCGTTGAAGACAGATTTTACAGTATTTTATTGATTTCCAGAGAAAGAAGAAGGGAAAAAGCAGTATTTTCTCCATGTGTTACTTATGTGGTTATATGTAATAAACCTCGTGTCCTGCTTACAAGTTAGCAAACTCACCCACAGGCAAAAAATTTGTATGATTGTTCTTCAACAGATGGCGGAATTTCAGTAAACAGAATGAAAAATTAATTATTGAAACCCCGATTAAAGTATTTTCATGAAACAACACTAAAGCTACTCATTTTTATTGGTGTGTTTAATTTTGAGACTTTTACTTAGCACATTGCCAGTTTGTAGTCAACATTTATGCTAATAACCCTAACTACCAAAATTAATTACTTCAGAATCTTGATACATACAGTGAATTTGTGGAGGTATTTCTTAGGGTTTTTAATCTTATTAGTAGACAAACTTGAAACCTGCAGCTATCCGAGACATGGATCTATAGTCACATTATGGGCCTTATGCACAGTCGTTCTGACACGTCATTAGTGCCATATTAAAGTGTTCGACTAACATTCCTGTAGTAATCAGGCCTTTAGTATGACGCTAATCATACGTCAAAACTACTCTGCATAAGGTCCCATTATGATCAACATTTTGTGCGCAACTTGTGGAACCCTGAGATGCAAATACAAGAGAATACCATTGGATATGCCAAAACAATCTTTTATAAGGATCACGCAGTGGAACTTGTAAGATTGTATTATTGTTACGTTCGTCCGTTACTTCACACTGCAACTTCTACGTACTTTTTTATTTTATTTATTTATTTATTTTTGCAATAGACCGTTCGAGCGATTATCTCGACCGAGTCCGTTATTGAATTCAAATAGTTTCAACACAATTTCACGGGTAATGGTGACTTTAACATTGGCTATTCATATTCCATTTAAAATATAGAACAACCCCTAGCTTCTATGCAACCTGCACAGTAGCAAAGAAATGTTGGTTGCCTATAATAAAATATACAGAGAAGTGGTTATTCATCTATAACCCATATAAAATCACCCATTCCTTTTTACTGTGGTTTATAGAGTTTATTACCTATGCAGTGTTCTCTTACCCATACTTCATTTAGAACTGAATAAAAAAGAAATTAAATAAAGAGTAAAGATAGATATATTTTAAGATAGATGTGATTCCCAGCACAGAGTGTTTAATTAAGGACAATATTACAGTACTTGTCGTTCGTGTCACATCAACATTAACCTTGGTCCTGTCTCGATTACATTCCAAAGTCCATTCTTACTCTCTGAGGAACATTATACATACCCACGCATATGGACTAACCCACCTTGAAGGAGATGCAAGTTCACATAAACAACCTTGAGATCAGCATATGGTGCCAGCCAGACCCCATATTATTTTTATCTTATTGTATTTCTTTTCCCAAAGGACTATACAGAGTGGACAATCTTGTTAAATATTTACTCCTACCCCCACCCAACCCCATTAGCTTTTGTTTATCAACTTGCTTACGTCAGTCGATCTGTATACTTTTTAAAAATATATCAAGTAACTTGGTTAGTTATTGGAGATTAAAGTGAAGAAACAGACGACAATATTAGTGCACAGTGTGATTGTCAGTTGGGTTGCCAACTGGCCGGTTTTTGACAGGCCTGGCCTGAAATATTGCTGTTATGTTGATTAAAGCCGGTAACGGACAGACTTTCTTACCAGCTCCTTTATGACAGTTTTTTTTTTTTTTTTCAAATTTGTATCTAGTTCGAAGTATAGATTTAAGAAGTAATTTTCATTCTGTAAATCCAAAACTGTCATGTTTCACCATAATCTGTTTAGATAATCTTATAAGAGATGACCGGTACTGTATCACGGAAAATTTGAAATTTACTTGTACGGAATTTTATATTTATTGTGAGTAAAAAAAGACTTCTTAAAGCAATTTCCTGTAGTTGAAGTATAAATTTAATTTCTTCATCTGCTTCAATAATTTTAAAGAAGTGACAGTTACTAGTAAATACATCAAAATGATCAATGCCGATTTCTGTTTCTCATTTATAGCACAATGTATCTATTAAGCTTATTAGTGAATATACTAAGGATATGCAGAATACAGGTGCTAATGCACTTTTGTTCACGATAGTATTTCCTTCCCATGGATAGGTCCGAACAGAGATACTTCACACTTAGATCTATATCACAGGGAATTTTGAGGGGTGCCGCTTTCTTTTATTTTCCAGAGTTGGCAACCCTAACTGTCAGTGATTCACATACTTTACGTTAGTCATACTGATTCTAGAAATCAAACACTGACAAAGTACACTTCAGATACCAAGCAACCTTGCGGAATCTAGCCAGTTATAAATATAGCTACACCTACACAGAATAACAACCGAAATCATGCGAACGAGATTGATCTTGGGGAAACTTGTGAAGCTCGGTTTGCTTTCCGTACTTAGTATATCGTTTCTATCGCATATTTAATAGCCTTTTACAATTTCGCTGTCAATAAAGTCACTTTTATTCTAATGACTTTATTGACATTAATAACCAAATTGGGACATTAATAACCACGTATTTATACGATTTCTCGCACTATAGGACATGTGCCAATCATTTTTTTTTTAAAAAAATGAAATCAAATCTTTCAGTTTTACGTCCCACAGTTATACCCGGTAGACTAAAGGAGACGGTGATGATGAGAACGAAGGAAATGCTGGAATGAAGAAAGTAAGAGGAAACCGAAGAATCGCGAGAAAACCCACGCACACGGTATATTATATATATATATATATATAAAGAATGCTCAAAAGAAAAGGTACAAAACGTCGTACAAACCAAACCGGTTGAAATAGGAATGTGCCGTTTTGAGACAGGGGCGTCATTTAGGGAGGGCAGGAGGGGGCAATTGCCCCCCCCCCTAAGGGTTTGAGAAATGCATATACTTTAGTCGATGCCTACTTATATACTAGTACAAAACGTGAAACTCTTATGTCGGTGGTGCCTTTGCCCCCCCCCCAAGCAAAGTCTGAAATGACGCCCCTGTTTTGAGATAACGTAATGCGACATCTAGGGAAAAGAATGTAGTATCCGGATGTGTGCTTTCTCTTATTTTACACGAGATACAAAAAATAATTATTACAATTTCTTGCTATTCCTTTCCAAGTTTTGCTCATGATGTACCTATCATCATGCGCGCCGACTACGTGGGTGCTACGTAGCTCCGGCACCCACAAGATTTTAAGTTTGGACTCGGGTTTGAACCCGTTTCTCTTGCGTTTAAGTCAGCCGTGTTACTGACTGAGCTAGGCCAGTCCCAACTTATCCTTATAGTACCGGTATATTTTACTTAGATCTTAACTAAAAAATAAATAAATCAAACATCGAGCCTTCCCTGAAAACATATAGGTTAACACGTCCTGCCCTTGATATGCACCCACATAAATTTTGGAACGTTGGCGCCGTTGTCTATCATAATTTGTGTTCTGGGCTGCCCCCCTCCAATTTTTACCTTCTAGATCCGCCACTGATTTAAACGAAAACAGAAAAATACTTCCTCAGAAATCAATTGACTTATAAAAACGGAAATGGCGCAAGTAATCTACACAGTTAGTAAAATTCATTTAAGTATTGAGTTTGCATTAAAATGTCATATTATACATTATTACTGGGTTATAAATAATTCAGAAATAAGTAGGAAATAACAGTGGGGAGCTGGCATTTTCGATCGGTTGGTTTGATAGAAGTTAAGCTTTTTCTTCAGCATCGAAGTTATATGGGACATGGTCCTACAGTTTAAGGTGGAATCCGAACCACCATATTGCATTGTAATGGCACCGGGAATCGAACCTCAAACTCCGTACCTCAAAGATGCTAATCCACTAGACAAACGGGAGGGCTTGTCGTTTTTTAGATTCAAGTTTCCTTAGAATATACAAGTCATTGTGACACGCAACTTGAAGCCTAATCAATGTATTTTAAAATGTTCCTTGGCGATTTTTGCCTCACTCTATATACTGGATAAAGTACAGTTACATCCATAATTCTTTGGAAGAGACGATAACTATTGTTACTTACCTCTCGCAGACACAGGATATGGTGGTCGATTTCCATTCGTATCTGCACTGTTGCAGTTAATAAAATCCGGATCATCATCATCAAACGAGATATCCTCTTCATATTCTGTTAACGTAATTAGCCCAGCCATCGAGAAAATATTATCACAAGACCTGAAAATATACAACATAATTGACCGGGTAAGCATATGGTGTAGATATAGAGAAAACAAACCTAATACTAAATAGTGTCATAGACTGGATAATCTTATTTTTTTAAGATAACGTGCTTACTGGTTAATACAGCCTAATTTGTCTGTTTTAATCATTAACTTTTCTTTAACATGACACGCAAACCGATAACAGCGCCTCTCTGGCGATAACGTGCAGACAAATGTCCATGGGGCTGCGAGGGCTCAGTGGTAGAGCATTCACCTATGGTGTGCGGATCCTTAGTTCGACCCCAGCTCCCGCCAATTGCGCCTTGTGGTGGACAAACACAGTGTGTACGGGTTTTCTCGGTGTTCTCCCGTTTCCTTCCACTTTCGTCATGTCACCATTATTATCCATCTCATCATTGCCGTCTCCCTTACCCCTCGGTGCATAATCGTGGGACATTAAACTTAAAAAAAAAAAATAAGTAGGCGACCACTCAGATTATCTACGTAAACTGCGCTGGGAACATATGTTTCTCTCATTTACACGTATTGTGTCTGACATATTGCTGCATGGGTTGTAACAAATCGAAGAAGCATGGGTTGTATTCGCCAATCCTTACAGCTTTCTTCCAAATTGTTTCTAGATAACCAGTCACTGGTTGCGCTGTTGCCGGTAGTTGAATGTTGGCTCTTTTGTCAAATGTTCCCGTCCAAATTTTTTATTTGGAAATAATAATTACAAATCACTTTATCATATTACAATTGCAGTTATGACTTATTAAAATTCTAAGTTTGTCGCCAGAACTGACGTCTATATTGTTGAGGATCCTGTGGCAACAGCGCAGAATAGTTCTTGACAATACGAACACGGTAATTTGTATTTCTCGTGTGGTATACAGTCAGACTCCTTGATCATAGACGTTATGCACGGTCTTACTGAAATTTAATGGCAATGTTTTATTTCTAAGCAAAACGTTGTTAACAAAAATTTTAGGAGTGATAAAAAATGAATCAAAACACTGCGATCTTGGTTAAGAATTTTAGGAATGGTTAAAAAAAAAAAACACACACACACATTAAAGGATTGCAATCTTAGCCATTTGGATCAGGGGCCACAACATTTTTGAACGGCCCCTAAATAGAGTTTTCGTTTTTTTTTTTTTTTTTTTTTTCGGAATAAGCACATTATACTGAGTTAAGTGATTGTTTGGGTTTGGCTACACTATATATAGTTTTAAAGATATAAGGTGTATAAGAAAATTTTTGACTGAAATATATTGGTTCTTTTGATTCAAAAATAAAAGTCATATTTCCTATTTCCCAATGACTACTGGTGCACAGCTCGCTGCAACCTGTTGTAGTGGTGCTTCGGATGTGGATTTCTTCTTTCATCTTTCAGTAAAATAAATGTAATAAAAGTGAAAAACCGAAATAAACTTACAATCTCTACGATTTAGGTGGGATTTAACCAGTCAGTATGTGCAATAAATTAGATCCACATTTGATAGTTTCACATTGTCTCAAGATGAGTGAGACTACATGACTTCAATACAGTTTAAACGCGAAGTCTTATTCAACAGGAAGTGATAATGTTTCTTTAGAGGACGAAAAATTATTGGTTTCAAAGAGTGACAAACTGGTGTGTATTTTTTCTTCTGCTATTTTGCCATGTTGCACATTAACATCAATACTACATTCAGGGGCGGATCCAGAGGGCGATCGCCCCCCGAGAAGAGGAAAGTTTCTTATTTTATATGTAAATAAACCCATCCCGAAGTTTGGTGCTTTTAAAAGTAACTTTAAGTAGCAATATTACAACCCACCGTCCCCCAGAAGTCCATCCTGGATCCGCCCCTGACTACATTTTAAAATAATTGTCATAGTGCCCTGTTACAGCTACTTTATTGTGTATAATTTCAAAGTAAACTAATAATCATGCATGAACATATATTTTTAAAAAGTTATGTATGTTTGAAAAACAAAACTATTTTATAAGAAATTTTCTGTACGATCCTCTGGAGGATAAAACGATCCACTTTTATCTTGCTCAGGTTTTCGGTTTTATAAAAGTGTGGCAACACTGCAACAGCACCTTCCATGCACTAGATATTCTGTCCAACTGTCAGACGTAAGCTTTTTATGATCACACGGGTCTTCAATACGCCTTTTCATCTCTTTAGAATTTTAGTAAGATACCTATATAAAATAAATAAATACAAAAAATACAAATTTTCCAAGTTACTCAGAAAGCGTTTGCATTCTGTTTTCATTTTGTCCTAGGTTTTTTCCTAGGTGCACTGCACATCTAGGTTTTTTCCAGAAACCTAGATGTGCAGTGCATGGCAATTTCTGCAACATGCAAATCTTGAAAACAACTGAAAGAATCACTCCAAAAGTAATGCTCCAAAATATTCTATATCCATTTTTCGTACGACATGTTTGGTATTTTTCAATGCAATAAACAAAAACATCGTTTACGCTTCCATTGTCCTTTCGTTCAAACCGCTTCCACGTGTGACGCTCTAGTATCAGTCATTTAAAAAATACTGCTGCTGCATTTGATATCCATTCACTACTACTATGTATGATTCAATTCCTGATTTGTGAAATTGAGACAGTGGTAAAACGTTCACTGCAAAGACCGAAAATATTGTATGGAGATGACGTAAATCGCAGTACCGCTGGCCAATGGGATCGTTTGGTGAAAATGGGCATTGTCACGCAGCGGCAGACCAAAGATTGCATAAACAGCTCACAATATGAAGCCTGTGAACTATATAGTTATGACTGATAGGCACGTATCTGTAGAAGAAATGTCGCTCTGCCTGAGTATTGGCGGAGCAAGTGTCAAAATACTAAATCAGTTACGGTTGAGAAAGTCTGTGCAACATCTATGGGTGCCAAGAAACCTAACTGCTTAATACAAGAAAGTTGGAAAAAGTATGCACCCAACTCTTGGGACAATACGAGCAAAGTGGATAGGAAATTCTTTCAACAATAGTGGACGCTGTAACACACTACTTATAAGCCTGATCTGGTGCCATCGGATTACTATCTCTTTGGAAAACTCAAAAACACTTCGTGAGACAACGTTTGCAGATATGACTCTTGTGACGGTTGCTAAACAGCTGAGATGCGTCACTCCAGAATTTTACGTGACATGTTCTACATTTCAAGATGGTGTAAGGCTGCACAAAAGGATAGAGATCATATTGAAAAATGAATCTGTATCACTGAAGCACATGAACCATGGCTGTAAAGATAGCTGACAGAGAATGGAGCATGACTTTTAGAATTATTCTGGGATTATTTCATTTAGTAACATTTTGCTGATTTTTCTAATGGTGAATGATGGGATTTTGCTCTGAATGTTGCTCTGTTGAAAGTTATAAGGAACGCATATTCGTCAAAGGTAATTCGAAACTAACGAAACTAAAAGCAAATAATATTCAATGCACATCTTTTGTCTAACATCTTTTCATTGCCCCTTACAATGTTTTCCGCATATACACTACCATCTATGAAGTTACTTTATATTTCAAAAATATAAATTTTTAAAGTATTTCTCAATCAAGCTTGAAGTATGAGTATAAAATACCGAGTAAATACTATTACTTGTAAACCAAAGGTACTAGAAAGACAAGCAAAAAGCCTCTCAGAAGCAGGAGCGCCCATAGATTTCATGACCCAAGGCTATTTTCTGTGGGCTCCTAAAATATTGTTTAATTCACCTTCAGCACTGTTGTCAACTAGGATTTTTAAAAAATAGCGAAGTAATATATATACTCTTTCCAACCTTAGAAAAAAGTAGATGTAAACAAACCCACCTGACTACCAAGGGGTCGATGACCAGTGATTGGTTGTTGGACTCACTGCACTAGTATCCTACCGCAATATAATCCCTACTAAAATAATAATTTCAAATAAATATATATCTGAATTTATCCTGCATTTTGTGATAATAAACGCAATATATATATTATTTAACAACAGATGTAGCTTTATTTCAACCTCACGCGTATTTGGACATATAGTATTTACTGCGCATGCGTATGCGTTCGCGCGTCTACCCCACTCATTTAAAATTATAGCAGAATGCAGAGTTTCGTGGCGACGATATGTGACAATAATCCATTTTCGTCTCGTGTTATAAAACAGAAAAGAGGACACAGGAACAGTGGTAAGCTCGTTTATATAAGGATTTAAGAAAATACATATTTCCAATATAGTATCAGTGCGTTACCAACCAACTATAGCCTTAACATTGTGGAAATTATGCGACGACAGTAAGCTAGCAGACGATCTTGCTGTTCACGTCTCTGGCTGCTGAAGCACGTGTGAGCCGAGGAGTAATACATTTCGCTTTGTTTATGTCTACTTTGTTCTAAGGCTGGAAAGAGTTTAGTATATATACATAAGTCCATGGCATTATTTATATCGAGTTGTAAATAATGCCGCGGACTCCCTAAATTCTCTAGGGGTCAGCGGACCACCAATTGGGAAAAACTGAATTCTACCATTATGATACTGAAAACTGCAAAAGCTTGTGGGATTAAACAAAACTCAGTTTACAAAATGAGTTATTTTCATTTTGCCACAATCAACTCAAAACTACTCTGCCACATTTTTAGGGGGGAAGAAGGTATGGAGATTGTAAATTTGGGGGATTATCGAGGGGGAGTGGACACGCTGTTTTGAATATATCTCAGTGTCTCTATCTCAATATCATCTCTTTTTCTGACATTTCTTGCCGTGAAACATCAGTAAGAACGAAGACAGTAAACTCGATGAAAGGAGGAAAAAAGTTTTCCTTGCAGAGAGTGACAGTTATCACGGCTTTCTTACCTGTAAACTAAACGACGGTTGCTCAAATATCACTAAAATAGGAAGTGTTCTTAACAAAAAAACAAAACTAATTTCGTAGCAAAAACAATGTAGTGTTCATAACCGCACACACGCACTGTTTAAAAACACAGCACTCTAAGCTGAGCACACAACACGTGGTTTGATTCACTTACAACAACACAAACACTTGCTGCATTCAACAAAGCAAACACGATCCACCACGAGCAAAGAGCGGACTACTACACCACTGGCTTGTCCTTCCCGCCTCCGATCCGTCCGGTGCTTTGGCGGGTTGTGCCTCCGAGGTCAATATCCATTACAACTACGCTGCCATTCTCTGTGAGAGAGGTAGTATACGCAGTGTTGCTATCTAAAGAGGGAAAAAATCAGATTTGTACTTTTCCACTTTCAAAATGTATACGTTAAAATTAGGTTGACCTTAAAAATAACAAAAAAAAAAAAAAAAAAGAAAAAAAAGAAAAGAAAAGTTTCACAAATAGAAGTGACATAGTGTCAGTCACCACTTGAAAGAATTTGATTTCTCATAACGTGAAAATTGAAGTTTGAATTTTTTGCATTTCCCCTCACTCTCCACTCACCATTCGCAAACTTTTAGTAAGGAGAATAAACATTTGATATTAGAAAGCATTTAACTCGTCAAGTAGAAGTTCATTTAATTTAATTGTAGCGTTGTATTCAACGGATAAATGTTTTGTATCCTGAGCATAATACTAACCCGCTAATCTCAACAGTGATGCCTGTAGTCTATCATGCAAGGATGATGTCCATAATTAAATACAAATAAATGTGGAACTGATTTTTGATAGTCTACATATAAGCTGGCTTGGGACAGCAACTCAGAAATTTTTGAGGGGTCCGTGCTTTCGGGGCGATAGAATACTGCAAGTTACTTCGATTATGTTGTGTTTAGGGATGCGCACGAGACGAGTCGAGACAGGATTTTCCTGACAAAATTCGAGTCGAGACACGGCTCTTCCAATAGAAAAATATGTATTTTTCGAGTCGAGACCACTTTTACAGCACATTTTCGAGACGAGACAGCCACTAATCTTGTCTCGTGCGCATCCCTAGTAGTATTGAACGGGTATTAGTCTACATCCGAAAAGACGATGAGTAATTGTAAAATACTTCCACTTAGATTTTCAGAAAATAAATAATAGAACTAGATTTTTTATAAGAGAAATGAAAAATGGAATGAAATCTTTAAGCTTTACGTCACATTGCCGGCTATTCTAAAGGAGACGGTGATGATGAGAAAAGAATGAAATAGTGGAATGAAAAAAAAGTGGGAGGAAACGGGATAACCCCGATTCCACCCACACAAACTGGGTTTGTCCAGCACAGGCTCACTTGACGCTAGCTGGGATCGAACGAAGAACCCCATGCACTAGAGGTGAACGCTCTACCACTAAGCCACCGCAGCCCCAATATATGAGAAGGAGTACAGATGAAGTGTAAGATCAAATTTTCATGCTACATCAATCATTTAACTGTTAAAACAAATATAGTTTTATTGAGAAAGTGTACAAATATATGCTGGATTAGGAAGTTTTGTGGGGGGTTCAAACCTGCTGAACCCCGCGGGTGCCCCCTGCATTGGGATCAACTGGATAGATCACGTTTATCAACCAACCCGATTCCTAAGCTTTTTACCTTCTACATTCCGGCCATATGATGGTCCATCAGGAAGTTCTTGAGATTTCGTGTCTCCCGAAAGGACATACGAACAAACAGAGTAAATACTAGAGATGGGCAAAACCGGCTTTTATAAAAACCGGAGACCGATTTCTAGAAAAACCGAAATCCGAAAGAAACGACATTTCGGATTTCTCCAAAACCGGTTCGGTTTTTCACCGAAACCTGTTTCAGTTTTCTCCAAAATCCGGTTCGGGTTTTCACCGAAACCGGTTTCGGTTTTCTCGAAAACAGGTTTGTTTTTTCACTGAAATCGGTTTCGGTTTTCTCTAAAACTGCTTTCGTTTTTCTTCAAAACCGGTTCAATTTTCACCGAATCTGGTTTCGGTGAAAACCTTTGGAAAACACATAAAACTATTTCTGTGGAAATGGAATCGGTTTCGGGAGAACAACGAAACACTAAATTTGGTCAGAAATAGAATCAATTTTGGAAAAAGACGGAACCGGTTTTGAAGAAAACCGAAATCGGATCTGGTGAAAAACCAAACCGTTTTTGGGGAAAGCCGATAACCGGTTTCGGTGAAAAGGCTTTTTAATTTTCTAAAACCGGTTTCGGTTTTCCTAAAAACCGAAAAACCGGTATTTGTGCCCACCACGGTAGTGGTTTACACAGATATACCAGGTATACAAAGGCTACTTTTATTTTATTTTTTTATTTTTTGTGAACCAAATTTCTTGAAAAAGAAGGGAGGGAAAAGTATGAATGATTCTTAAATACCTTTTAAAACCATACAAAAAAAAAAAAAAAAAAAAAAGTGAAGAAAAGTTATCTTCACCGCAAATAATGCCTCAACATTGGGTACCAGTACCACTGTTGCTAATCTTCATTTATTCCACTTTTTTTTATATATATTAACGTAATACAAAATTACTCCACACAAGATTTATTTTTACTATACTAACACTGCAGAATTGTTCGTTACATGAGAAGTTTGTCGTAGCAGGAGATCTAAATAGACATGTAGGACGAATCAAGATCAGGATATGAAAGAATACACGGAGGATATGGATTGGAAGACACAAATCAGCAATGTGAGAATGTACTACAATTGGTGGAAGCATACAATCTTGCTATTCTGGATACTGTTATCTTGCTACAATCTTGCTGCAGAATAAAAACATTGTATCCGTTCATTTTCGAGAGGTACTCAAGGGCGCCAATTTTTCTGTAAATTTGGGGGGGGGGAGAATTCAGATGCAGGAGGCATATATGAGGACTTTAAGACAAATTGCACTCAAATTATGCCAAATATGGTATATTCATAAATAAAATGCGGGGCCCACATGATTTTTTGGGGGGACACGGGCCCCCTCGGCCCCCCAGGATCAGCACCCTTGGAGGTACTCCTGTTTTCTCTCACATTCTCGTTCCACCAATTATTCCATCATCATTCACTTGCTCCAATCATCTATCTCCCTTATCCTAAAGATCATAATCATGAGACGTTACACTGTAAGGTTTCTATAAGGAGAAAGAATACCATATCACATATAAGAGTGATACCTCAAGGTCTCACATCGACTTCATCTTAAGGGGGAGACACAACATACGTGATGCAAAGAACTGGAAAATAATACCAGGTGAGAGTCTAACGAAGCAACACCGAAACGTAGTACCCGGTATCAGCATTAAGCAAAAAAGTAGGAAGACGACAAAATATTCCTGTTCGAACGAAGGGGTGGAAACTAGATGGGACAAGTGCTGAAAAGATGCGCAAAGAATTGATCGCATCGCAAGTACTGCAAATGAAGACAGAAGAGATGCACATGGAAGAGGAGTGGCCCACCCAAAGTACCAATAGCTCTCAGGGAAACAGCAAGAAAAGTTGTAGGAGATGCAAAAAGAAGAGGCCTCATTGATAAAGAAACGTGGTGGTGGAATAGAGAAGTTCAAGCAGCTGTAAAGGAGAAAAAGAACGATATGTAAAAAATCGCATGTCCTGAAGGATTACAAAGAAAAGAGAAAGAACGTCAAGATGGCAGTTCTTTAGTGTAGCAAGAGGCCAAGGTCATGATGAGTTGTGCAACTAACTGGAAGCAAAACAAAGGGGAAAAGATGATTTAGATACTTTCGAAGGTAAGAGAGAGGCAAAGAAAGATATTTCACATATGCGCTACATCAAAGATGAAAATAACGAGGATCTGACAAATGAAGAGAGGATAAACAAGAGGTAAAAGAGTGTTTCTAAAAACTTCTCTATGGAGAAAATCCGGGAGAACTTACGCACGAATCAAGCACTAGTTCGGTCTGTGACCATAGTAGAAGTAGAAAATGACGTGAAAAAGATGAAAGGACCTCTATATCAAAGATCTTATAAAATAGAGGATCTGCCCTTACAACAAAATCTTGAAGCCATACGTCACAATTTCGCCACTCCTACTCTGCCCACTACGCCCAATAGGATCGCAATGTTTTGAGCCAACAAGCATGGCGGAAACGAAAGTAGCCAATCAGACGATGGCAGAAACAAGAGTACCCAATCAGACATGCCGATGCTCGGTTGTTTTTTGGCTTCATCGATTTAATAGGATGAAGATACATATGGGCAGATCCTCTATTTATAACATCCTTGCGCTATATGTTTTTTTTTTTTTTAATCGACCTAGGGAAACCGTGTGATGGAGTGCCACAGGTCCGGACCCCCCTCAAAAAAAAACTTCGTAACTCAACATAAATTTGTACACATTCTCAATAAAACTACATTCAATAAAACTACGGAGAAATGATTGATAGCATGAAAAATTAGTCTGTACTCTTTTCCTTATAAAAACAATTTAGTTCTATATTTTTTTCTGCAAATATAGATGGAAGTATTTTACAATTACTTGTCGTCTTTTCGGGTGCAGAATAATATCCGTTCAATACTACATAGCACTGGCGTCTCTGGCATGTAAAATTTAGGGGGACATCGAAGAAAGTGATTAAAATAGTGCTACCTAGCCCAACCTATTTATTATCTTCGATTCCATTTGTTACCTTTCTGCTTACCTTCACGGATCCCCTAAGATATATCAAGAACTCTGATATAATCGTTCCACAGCCTGAATAATATATTCCAAATAATAATAATAATTATTATTTATTTATTTGTTATTCTGTCGTTACTAAATAAATTAAATTAGAATGAAATATTTAATATTTTGTACTTCAAAATATTGGGGGGACGCGACCCCCTCGTCCCCCCGCCAGAGACGCCTATGTTACATAGACACAGTGGCTTGTAGTATTGGAACCTCCTCCCCAAGCTTGAACCTCTTCCAACAAAAATTTCTGGCTGCATGCCTGGTGGGTACTGATGAAGAAGTGCGTTCCGAACGCATATATTCAGTTGTCGAAGTGAGACGGTATGCGGTGGTATGCCATACCGCTTCTGGTTTTTCAGTAATGAGGACATACCATCTCTGGTTTTTCAGCGATCAAGACAATATTTAAATAGCCGGTAAGTGAGTCAAAATCATAATAAAACATACCGTCCCTGTTTTTTTTTCACTTCGAAAACTAAATTCATCTGTATAATTCAAGTTATGTATGATGAATATAATACAGGAGTGACAAGAGTTCAGTTAAAGTGGGACTTCATCAGGGATCTGTTCTTAGCCCATACCTCTTTTGCAGTTGTGAGCTTATAAAGGACATCCAATAGTTAGCACCTTGAAATATGCCATTCGCGGACGACATCGTACTAGTAAATGAGATCAAGACAATACTGCAAGAGAAATTAAATACCTGGAGAGGAGCATTGGGGAGTAAAAGACTTAGAATTAGTCATAGTAAAACAGAATATTTATATTGTACTTTCAGGAAAAATGTAATGAAGTACAATAATACGACTGGACGAGGAAGATGTGATAATGACGAGGAAATTCAAGAACTTGGGATCAATAATGCAGGAATAGAAGATAATGTAAACAGCAGAATTAGCAGCAATTAGACAAAATGGAGAGAAGAGGCAATACGTCTTAAAGGAAAAGTTTACAAAAATGTAGGGAAACCTACCTTATTATGTGAAGCGGAATGAGTTGGACGACGAGGAAGAGAGAGGAACAAAAGTTACATGTTACGAGTGGATATGTGGAGTGACTCGGGAGGACAGAATTAGAAATGAATGATCCGAGAAACAGTAAATATCTCAATTGCGAATAGTGTTGCTTACGAGACGAGAAATAGGATTATCTTATCTCGTCTCCTAAAAGATTGGTCTCTATTCTGAAAGAATTCTTTATCATCTCGTATCTTAAAAGTTTCCTCTTGATTCTTGAAGAATTCTTTATCGTCTCGTGTCCTAGAGGTTTCATCTTGATTCTTGAAGAATTCTTTATCGTCTTGTCTCCTAAAAGATCCATCTTGATTCTTAAAGAACTCTTTATCATATTGTCTCCTAAAAGTTTCCTCTCGATCCTTAAAGAATTCTTTATTGTCTCGTCTCCTAAAAGTTTCGTCTTAATTCTTGAAGAATTCTTTATCATCTCGTATCTTAAAAGTTTCCTCTTGATTCTTGAAGAATTCTTTATCGTCTAGTTTAAAAGTTTCATCTTGATCCTTAAAGAATTCTTTATTGTCTCGTCTCCTAAAAGTTTCGTCTTCATTCTTGAAGAATTCTTTAACATCTCGTATCTTAAAAGTTTCCTCTTGATTCTTGAAGAATTCTTTATCATCTAGTTTAAAAGTTTCATCTTGATCCTTAAAGAATTCTTTATTGTCTCGTCTTCTAAAAGTTTCGTCTTCATTCTTGAAGAATTCTTTATCATCTCGTATCTTAAAAGTTTCCTCTTGATTCTTGAAGAATTCTTTATCGTCTAGTTTAAAAGTTTCATCTTGATCCTTAAAGAATTCTTTATTGTCTCGTCTCCTAAAAGTTTCGTCTTCATTCTTGAAGAATTCCTTATCATCTCGTATCTTAAAAGTTTCCTCTTGATTCTTGAAGAATTCTTTATCGTCTAGTTTAAAAGTTTCATCTTGATCCTTAAAGAATTCTTTATTGTCTCATCTCCTAAAAGTTTCGTCTTCATTCTTGAAGAATTCTTTATCATCTCGTATCTTAAAAGTTTCCTCTTGATTCTTGAAGAATTCTTTATCGTCTAGTTTAAATGTTTAATCTTGATCCTTAAAGAACTCTTTATCGTCTAGTTTCCTAAAAGTTTCATCTTGATCCTTAAAGAACTCTTTATCGTCTAGTTTCCTAAAAGTTTCATCTTGATCCTTAAAGAACTTTATCATCTAGTCTCCTAAAAGCTCCATCTTGATTCTTAAATAACTCTTTATCGTCTAGTTTCCTAGAAGTTTCATCTTGATCCTTAAAGAACTCTATCATCTAGCTCCTAAAAGTTTCATCTTGATCCTTAAAGAATTCTTCATTGTCTAGTCTCCTAAAAGTTTCATCTTGATTCCTAAAGAATTCTTTATCGCCTTGTCTCGTCTCGATTCTCAAAAAAATCCTTTACTCGTGTGATCTCAAAAATGTTATCGTCTCATTTTATAAATGTATGTACAAAATTTATGACCTTATTTATTTTCTTAATTTCATAGAAGACAATGTAGCATAATTGACGTCCGGTCGTTTAGAGGGGCTGATTGTGACACTGATCACTACCTGGTAGCAGCGATAATACGGGAGAGATTATCGTTGAATAAAGGTAATACTCAATGTCCGAAAACGGAGAGATTTAATTTAAAGAAATTAGAAGAGAGCCAGGTAATGGGGCGTTTACACTTGGTCGATTTAGTCGCACGACTAAATCGACTCGCTGCATTTGCCACTAAATCGAAGCATCTAGGCCAAATCAGATCGTTTGGGTAATATGATAAAAAAAAAAAAATAAAATAAAGTGCATTTGCATTCCTCTGGTATTTCAATATGCAGTTCTCATTAGTTTCATATCGTACCTCTTTCATTTAAATTGATTTTTAACCAACTCTGCACCCGTTGAAAATGTTTAGTAGACCAATTTTTTGTTGTTCTTGATAGTATGTATACATTGTCTATCAGAACAAAATTTAAAATATTAAAAAAAGAATGTTTTCCGGTATTAGATTCTAATTATATTTATCTCTTTCACTTATCTTCGCGACCACCAGCTTGAGAAACCTTGTTCTATACTATTTCTTCTTCTTGCCAACCTCGTGTTCATGTGAGTTGAGGCTTCAAGCCAGCAACTCAAGGGTCCCGACTTCGAATCTCGGATGGGGTATGGTTGTTCGTATTTTAAAAACTCTATAGCAGTGCTAGAGGACACTCAAGACTGGACGAAGTCCTTTGTTATTTAACAGGTTCAGCAATACATTTGTTTTCTTCTTCTCATTCTTATTATTTTTACTCATCATACTGCTCATATTACTACTACTACTACTACTACTACTACTACTACTACTACTACTACTACTACTACTACTACTACTACTACTACTACTACTACTACTACTACTACTACTATTACAACTACTACTACTACTACTACTACTACTACTACTACTACTACTACTACTACTACTAATAATAATAATAATAATAATAATAATAATAATAGAAAGGTAGAACAACATTCAACATAAGACCTTTATAAAGTTCTCAATAAACTGAATGATTAAATAAACAAATAATAATAATAATAATAAATAACTTCCCTTAGCTTGAGATAATTATAGAGCAAATTAATGTGTGGATTATGCTTATAGCCTATTTGAAGTAAAATAAGCAATTTTATATTTTAGAAAAATACTTCTAAAATATAAAACGTACAGTAAACTTCTAAAATGTACAGTAAAGCATGCTGCATTTTCAGGGAAAATCTGTCGTGAAAGAAGTGTTCGGGAAATTCCCGCAATTGAATGCGCAAAGCATCGGAAGTAAATACTTCAACAATAAAACTAATTATTTTACGCTGGAAGATCTTTAATTTCATTTATTACACTTTGAAATATTTACTTTATAAAATATGATTATAGGGCTGTCTTTGTTATTTTAAATTAATTTTCGGAAAAGAATAGAGTTGGTTTTTAACCGACCCGGCCGGAAATATTGCTGTTATTTTGATTAAAGCCGGTGACCGGTGCAAACTTCTTACCAGCCCATTTATGACCGTTTTTTTCAAACTTGTATCTAGCTCAAACTATAGATTTAAAAAGTAACTTTCATTCTGTAAATCCGAAACTCACCTTTCACCATCTATCAACGATTAACAGATTTTGTTTATCTGCTTACATAATTTTGAAGATATGACAGGGACTGTATCACGGAAAATTTGAAATTTATTTGTAAGGAACTTTATACATTTATTGAGAGTAAAAAAAGTTCTTCTTAAAGCAATTTCCTGTAGTTGAAGTGTAAGTTGAAAGAATAAATTTCATTTTCCAAACCCAAAATTGTCACGTAAAGATTAATTTATTCATTTGTTTCGATAATTTTAAAAAAGTAGTGATAAATAAATAAATAAATAAATAAATAATAATAATGATGATAATAATAATAATAATAATAATAATAATAATAATAATAATAATAATAATAATAATAATAATAATAATAATAATAAAAACAGAGATCAATGCCGATTTCAGTTTCTCATTTATAGTAGGGAGGGCCAATTCTGGAATTAGAAAAATTTCTGAATTCCGGAATTTACTGAAATCCGGAAAGTGAAATTTCCGGAAAATTTTGGCCATCCCTAATTTATAGCATTAAGCTTATTAGTGAATGTACTAAGGATATGCAGAATACAGGTGCTAATGCACTTTTGTTCACCATAATATTTTCCTTCCCATGCTAAGGGGGGGTACGAACAGAGATATATCACACTTAGACCTATATCATAGGGAATTTTGAGGGGGTGCCGGTTTTTCTACTTTCCATAGTTGGCAATACTAGAAAAGAACCGTCTTGCAACAAGTGCTCGCGAAATTCCCGTAATTGAACGCACAAAGCATCGAAAGTGAACTTCAACAATAAAACCATTTATTTTACGTTGAAAAAAAATTATTTCAAATAAGACATTTTGATGAGTTATGTCTTTGTTTCAAATTAATATAGCTATTTGGTATTCATATTTGGGTAACGTCACTGAGGCTCCTGCGATGATCTACATTTTTTCGTTTATCTGCCTAGACTACACAGTGTTCTACTTTCGGTCTTTTACATTTTCAGGGTACAAACTGGAGACACTCAAGTTTTCCGCATAGATTTTGGCGGTATACCAACGTAAAATTACGAAATGGCTTTTTTTTTTTTTTTTTTTTTTTTAATAGCGGATATCCACGCTACAAAGGGCAGCTTTCGATCTTTCAAGTTAAAATTTTCAGTGTAGAAGCTCGAGAGACTAAATTAGCTGTATATATTTTGGCGGCATAAAATTTCAAAATGGCGGCCATTATTCAAAATGGTGTGTATCCATGCTACAGGGTGCAATTTTCGGATTATTTAAGTTCAAATTTTGAGGGTAGAAGCACGAGACATTCTAAATTTGCTGTATAGATTTTTCCGGCTATCCAATAAGAAAATTCAAAATGGCGGCCATTTTTTCAAAACAGCAGTGAATAGAAAAATGTTGCAAGATGTGACAATGACAATCTTGAAATGTAAATCATATTTTAACATTTTTACCCCAAAGACATTGAAATATTAAAAAAAAAATTAAACTCGAAGATACCCAAAAAAACCCACATGGGCCCAGGTGGGTTGGGTTTTTTCAAACCCTGATAGGGGAAGATCATTCTACTTCCTGTTCCAGGACGTTGCGAATCGTACGAGTAAACATATTTCCATCTTTCAATATGTCCTTCCACTTGTGCAAGTTTCAATGGGATACTCGTCGAGGAGTTGAATACCTTTTCATGTTAGACCATCTATTGTACCTGTATTAGCAACACCAACATGTGTTGAAACCTATGCCAAAGAGAGGGCCTAACCCTCTAATGGCTGGGGTTAGTTTGTTTGATATGAAGCCCAGTATGATGAAATAAACAAAAATAGATGATTAAAGAAATTTCCTAAACCTAATCCCTTAACTTAAAAAAAAGCGCTGTTATAGCTTTCGTAGTATTTTAATAGATAGATGGTTAGTTCCATATTATTCGAGCTGTGTTGTTTTACAACAACAACAACAACAACTACTACTACTACTATTGCTACTACTACTAATAATAGTGATTTAAATAATGGGCCTTATTCAGATCTATTTTGACAAACGATTAGCATACGAAAGGCCTGGCTACTGCAGGAAACATATGTAGTCAAACTCTTTAGTATGGCACTAATCGCGCGTCACAAAGACTGCATAAGGTCCAATAATTGTAACTGCGTCTTGTAACTATGAAACCTGGCATTTCTGAAAATTTGTCCATTTGACTTCTTTAATGCTGATTTTGAGTTCATCTATACGATGATATAAGGGCTCATTCCATACCAATTTTCGCAAAATTCTGGGTTCAGCATCATAACGAAATACACAAGAAAAAAAATAAAATAAAAATGAAGATAAAAAATATAACTGGTAGATCTGTTATCACAAACTAAAACGCAAATTTTGCGTTATGTTGTTATTCACCATAACGGAATGAAGCCCTGAATCTAGAATTCTGAAGGTTTCCGCAAATAGTAGCTTTGTTGAAGGTAAACTCATTCTCTTGTAATATCTTTGGATTCGCCATTTTGTTGAGACTTCATGGTGGACAACGTTAATCAATATAATCATATTAAAAGTTAAATAATATTTAATTTCTATTAAAAGGAAATTTAGAGTGTTTGGTTTCCAGTTGCAAGAATAATAATTAGAAAAATTTTCCAGTAAACATTTTTTTAAGGCTTGGATAAGCTTTTATGTTGAGGTTATAGAATTTCATCTGGATTTCAACTTGAGAATTTGGTGTTCGCTTTATGTGTGAAAATTTTTGGATTTTTATTGTGCGTGACCTAGAACAAGTTATTTTTATTTTGCACATAATTTAAAGGTAAGCAAGCCGTTCTATTTATTCAAATACATGTTTTTGTGGAAAATAATTGAAATGTTAATTTAGGAGATAAGAGAAAATTAAATAACTAATACGACGCCATTAAGATGGAACTGGAGCGATGAACATGTGTGGCATTTTAGATTAGTTTTGTAACATTTATTGTAAAATATTTTTCGTACATGTGGCAGAGAATTTAACAGTTTTTTAACTGGAGAGTGAATGCAGTTATTTTTGTGAAGATTAACATAAAACCAAAACTACGATATAAGATACCGGCTTCTGTTATTCTGGTAGCACCTGTGGTAATTTTCATATACCGGCTCTTCTAAAAATTGAAAGAATTAGTGAAGTTAGGTAGGTAAAAATTCATTTGAGAACTTATTCTATGTTCCCATTTTGTGATATATATTTGTTTTAGGTCCTGTATTGCGAGGAAAACGTTAAGTAGTTTTTGAGGTTATATCCATGTACAACAGCGGCTTGTATGTCTTCCAGAATTAACCCTTAATAGGAAACGCTATTTTCTTCGCTTACAGGAAATGTGTGTCTGTGAGACACGGACATGTATCAAGTAATATTTTTTTAAGAAAAACATATGTGTAATGTTAAATAATAGGAAGGTACTGAGAAAAACGATACCTTGAGTGAATCAGTGTTGCCAATGTAATACAAAGAAAAACCATACGTGTCTGACAGACACATATTTCCTGTTAAGGGTTAAGCTTCTTTTGCTATCCATCTTTCAATTATTCGGCATATTTTTGGAAGAAAGTACGAAATTTAAGCAAAATATTCTGACGGCATATGTCGGACAAATGGGGACCAGATAGGCTGTGTTGAGAACAGAACCCAACCAATTCCTGCGGGGCTTCTAATCCGTTCCTACTTCTACTAATACTACTACTAGTGCTACAACAACAACAACTACTACTATTTGGTAATAAATTCTGGCCCCCATCTGTCCGACATATGCCAGAATATTTTGCTTTAATTTCGTGCTTCCTATATTTTATATGTTTATTAGGCTAGGTTAGGTTAGCTTAGCTTAGCTTATGTTACATTGGTAACTAGTGATTACAATTAAGTAACATCAACTCATTTCTCTTATAAACGCGGTGATTTTACCTGATTCTGCCCCCCCCCCTAACCCTTCCAGTTCCAAAATTATCCCAATTATTGTACTATAACGTTAGGCTACCTTTTTTTGAGATTGTTTCATAGAAGGGGATCTAAACGTAATATAACATTCCGCAAAATACCCTATAGTACACAACCCTAACCTAATACATCATAAACTAGTCATTTAGGACAATGTTTAGCAGAAGGGGTCCAGCTATTTTTTCTAAAGAATGTTACAATTTCGGTAGTTTCTGTTCACATTAGGTTGGGCTAGATTTTGTTAGATTATATTAGTGTAGGGGTCCAGCGTAATTTTTGGAAAAATTATAGAATTCGCTTATTACTATTAATATTAGGTTAATTCAGGTTAGGTTATATTAGATTTGGTTACGTTATGTTAGGCCTGAGTACTTGCACCATCCATTTCTCCTGTAAATTTTGTATTTTTACGTGCTTCTAAATCCCTGCAGCTGAACATTGACGGGCATTTATTCCGAAGTTAGTCGTCCGCTTGGTTTTCGACCAAACGCGCCTTGTTTTCTAAAAAGTTACAATTTTTTTAATTTCTGTTAATATTATGTACAGATACACTTTACGAGGAGGGGGCTTTAGTGTATGTATATCATGAGTATTGTGCAAAAGACACTAGCCAACTTGTGATACGTGATCACGAAATCACGAATGCCATGTGAGTCAGTTCATAGTGCAGCAGGGGGTCCGAGCAAAAGCGAGGAGGTACATCCGTAGGAAGCAGGCGCGGCAGTGAAGGTGGGTATACAGGTAAATGGAGCTAGCTCAATATACTGTATATGGCATAAAATTACCTTACCGTACGTGTTGAATTATTCATTTGTACGTTATTAAAGATGTTATACGTATTATGCCAATATGTTTTCACTGTTTGCATATTTGTGCTCCAGACTAACGTAAGTTTCACAATTATGTCTATCTCTTAACTCAGACACATTTTTGTAGTTG
Organism: Thermobia domestica; assembly: GCF_964235325.1. Taxonomy (NCBI): domain Eukaryota; kingdom Metazoa; phylum Arthropoda; class Insecta; order Zygentoma; family Lepismatidae; genus Thermobia; species Thermobia domestica. Next base: position 277,559,286 of record NC_137457.1, on the reverse strand, counting down.
CGCGTTATGAGCTGGCACATTGACTTTAGACATTTCGGTTTACTTTGTATACTGGGTTTATTAGCTACCTTATGGGAGAAAATCCATGCACAGCAGGTTCGATGTTCATTAATGTATTTACCATGCGGTAACGTTGAGCAAGTAGTTTCCTCCGCTTGCCGAAAAGTTCCATGTTTTTAACTACCGGTACTTATGAAAGTAAACAACTTTCCCTTTCCTTACGCATCATCAAGCACACATAGGAGTAAATTATCCCTTAAGGGATCTAGGTTTTTTGGGCTATTTTTTTAGACTCTCAGTCAAGCAGCTACTGCATCGTCACTATTTATCCTAGGATCATGGTTCATACCTCATTCTCTTCAGAATGGAGCTGGCTTTCAAATGACAAATTGCATGCTCATACCATATACCAGGAGCGGGAAAAATGATGTCAAAGAGAAAATTTTGGAGGGAAAAATTTTTTCTCGCACTTTGGGCCCCTCTGGAGCGGCCCTGTGTGAACGTAGCCATCTAAAAAAAATCTGATAAATAATACTTGGTATACTGAATGTGTGTGCCAAACTTCAAGTTTCTATCTTGAATACCAAAAGCGGGAGAAATTTTATCAGGAATTCCCACCATGCCCCAAATTACCGTAAAACACCATGATCTCAGGTAAAACATTTCCTGAGACATCCCTAATTACCCTAGGGTCATGTTTCGCCCATAATTCTCTTCAGAATAGAACTGCCTTTCAGGCGGTATGACTCACGTGTCTCCATCATGTATCTAAGGCGGGAAAATGATGAAAAACGGGATTTTTTTGGGTGTAAATATCCTTTTTTCAACTTTTAGCCCCCCTGGACCCCCCTTTTTTAACGCAGAGATCTGAAAATAATCTTGTAAATACTACTCGGTGGGCTGAATGTTTATGCACAATTCTAATTTTCCAGGTGCAAAAGTAAGCCCGCCAAAAAAAAAAAAAAAAAAAAAACAATGTCCCATATTCCCGTATACAGAGGGAAATTTTTAAACATTCCCTGAGGCATCCCTAATCATCCTAGGGTCATGTTTCGCCCATCATTCTCTTCAGAATAGAACTGCCTTTCAGGCGGTACCATTCACTTATCCCCATCATGTACCTAAGGCGGGAAAATCCCGTAAAAGGGATTTTTTGGTAAAAATTTCCCTTTTTCAACGTTTAGCCCCTCTGTACCCCCTGTTTTAACGCAGAAATCTGAAAAAAATCTGGTAAATACTACTCGGTGGACTGAATGTTTGTGCACAATTTCAATCTTCTAGGTGCAAAAATAAGCCCGCAAAAAATAATACCGAAAATGTCCAAAATTCCCCTATACAGAAGTATATTTTGATAAAAATTCCCTGACACTTCCCTAATTACCCTAGTGCCATCTGTCGCACATTATTCTCTTCAGAATAGAACTGCCTTTCAGGCGGTACCATTCACTTGTCTCCATCATGTATCTAAGGAGGGAAAATGAGGAAAAATGGGATTTTTGGGTAAAAATATCCCTTTTTTCAACTTTTTGACCCCCTGGATCCTCCCCCCTCCTGTTTTAACGCAGAAATCTGAAAAAAAATCTGGTAAATACTACTCGGTGGACTTGCATGTTTGTGCAAAATTTCAATCTTCTACGTGCAAAATTAAGCCCGCTGAAAATACTTAACATAAACCCCCCCAAAAAGTATTACACGAAAATATAACTTTTAGACTTATGACGTCATCACCTCCTATGTCTCGACGCAGGAAGGTCTGAAACCATACGTAATGTCTTCTACAATGCCTCTGGACTTGAAAGGAAAAAAAAAAAAAAAATACCCGGACGAAAAAGCTCAAATAGAAGAGAAATAACGCAATGTACCATGAAAAACGCATATGGTACAAATTGTACCAAAAGTTCCCCAAAGGGTTATACGTTTCTTTCTGGTAAATTTTCAAAATTTAGGTAGAAACGGACGACTTAATTTCGGATTTGGCCCTTAAGTTATCCTACATTTAATGCCCTTATGTGGAATCCTTAAGTGATATATTGGCTTTTTTTTTTTTTTTTTTTTGGTAGGTTTAGATGAAAGGGACCATAAGTAGGTGTAAAATAGAAGATTTACAGAAAGAAATGAGTTGATCTAAGTGAAACGGAATTGATTTGTGTCCTATTTAAGAATGGATTACAAGTACGTGTTGTAGAAATGGAGAAATGCGAAGCGCTGTAAAGACTATATATACTTTCCGGATGCACACATCAGACAATATGAATACAATGATGCAAGTAGTTACCCACACAAACCAGAGTTGTGAAAAACCCAGTTTTTTTTTTAAAAAAAAAAAGCCCAGCCCAATGGGTTTTATTGGCAGGACTCATAGCGAGTCACTTTTTTTTTTTAACTAAAAGTTACTTTTTTTTCAAGTTGGTTATTAAAAGTTTTTTTTTTTTTTTCAAATTTGTCACTAAAAGTTACTTTTTTGGGAGGTAAAGTGACTTTTTCATGTGATATATGTGTTGCATTGGCAGTTTTCTAAGAAAACTATAAAAGTAAATGGAAAAAGGCATAACTTGTTACTCATTACTCTTCTGAGAGCTTCTGTACTTGCTGCCACTTGTGAAACAGTCAGCTTTACCCTCATTTCAGCTTTTATTTTTTCTAAAATACAGTGGATGGTTGGTGAATGCTTAAGTTCTCAAGGTGGTGTTGAGAACTCTTCTTTGTCGATTCTTTCTTCTATCATAATGGTCTTTTATAGTTTTCTCCCGTGATAGTTAACCTCCGCTCAACGTTTTGTGTGTGTGTGTGTCAGTCAGTCAGTCAGTCTTGTGTTATGCTTCTTGTATGTTCTTCGTAAGAGTAGGTGATGAATTTGAATATTTCAAGCTTCGAGAACTCTCAATGCTAAGTTAAATATAATGTCTGAGATGAAGAAATTCGGAAATAGGCCAGAACTGGTTCCACTTATTCAAAAGCTTCTTACATCTGTTAAGTCTGCTTATCGTAACTAGAAAGCATACTTAGAAAGCTTAAGAAAGGAGGAAGCTCAAAAGAAGTAAGATTACAGAAAGCAACGGGGAAAGGTGACGGAGAAATTGACAAAGGAAAAAAGGGCCATAAGAGATTTTGGTCACTTTTCAACTATTTACAAGAGACCAGACCACTATGAGCCCTGTATTGGGCAATATTGGGTTTTATTATATTTTGCACGTATATTTAAAGCCATATTCCTACTTAAAATATCATATGAGCATTCACGTTCTATTCTACAAATGAAACTATGAAATTGCTTATCGGGCTGCAGTGATTCATCTCTGGCGCGGGTTCATAGTTCGACCCTAGCTTCCGCCAAGTGCGCTTTGTAGTGGATGAATCAGGGCCGTGCTGGGATACTAATGAGGGCGGTGGACAAGCCTACTAAAAGGGCGCCTATACAAATGGGAATATATATATATATATATATATATAGAGAGAGAGAGAGAGAGAGAGAGAGAGAGACAGACTTTGAAAGAAAGTATGGGTGCCATTTTACATCAAAATCACCGCCAAATTTGTTTTAGTATTAACGTAAATAGCTAACCTCGAATCGAAATCCTCTTTACTACGGAAAAACTTTTAACTTCCTGTAATAACATTTGTGTCAAATAAAAAGAACCTAAATGTATCAACAACTTAATATAGCACGCCCATGGACGCAGGAGGCTCATTGCCGCGTTTACAAAAGCTGTCCATTGATTTCTGTCCTTAGAAAACCTAACCCAGTTTCTATTTTATATTTCAATCTCTACGAGAACCATTTTAATATTGTCCTCCCATCTGCGCCTCGGTCTTCCTAACGGTCATTTTCCTATTTGGATTTCCAGTTACAACTTCGAAAGCTTTTCTAATTTCTTCCATTCTGGCTACGTGAAATGACCATTTGAGCCTCCTAGACTTGATTACCCTAACAATGTTTGGTAAACGGTATAAAATTATGCAGTTCCTCCTTATGATGTTTCTGCCTTTCCCCATTCCCGTTCATTTTGGAGTTCGAATATTGGTTTAAGAATCTTGTTTTCAAATACTTTCAGTCTGCGATTTTCCCTCAGTCAGTTACCATGTTTCGCAACCATACAGCACAGGCATGATTATCGTTTTATATTTTGAGCTACAAATTCCTCAACAAAATTAGCGACAACAAACGATATTTAACTGAATAATAGCACGAAATCCCTACTTTCAGTTGACATCAAATTTTTTAGTGATTATGGTTTTTTTCTGATCCTAGATATTTTAAAGTATCCACTTTGTCGAAAGAAAATATTATTTGGTATTTTAAAGGCCAACATACACTAGCGTATTTTCAGCGCGCATTTTCGGTCCGTAAAATGATGTCGTAAATTTCGGTCCGTAAGTCGGCCCATACACCTAGCGTAAAAATAGGCGCGTAAAAGAAGAAGAAAAAGAAGCGGTTAGTTTTCGCTCTTCCTTTTGCCTGTTATTTCAGCACGCGGTCGTTTTCCAGTTTGCTCAAGTTGTTTGAACAGGACAGATCTATGTTTTAAATGCAGGTCCTATAAACATTATGCTATTAAGGAAACGAATAAAAAGAAAGAACAAAACAATAAAAACATTTGGACTAGCAAGTGATATTCAATGTAGGAGTACTTTTTATTTCTTTTCATAGTATCGGAATGTGAAAATTCCCATAGAATGTTTTAACAAAGTTAAATCAGACAGATTTTAAAAAAAAAGAAAGAAACAAACAAACAAAAACAAAAGCTAAATCCATAATTTTGCGAAAGTAGTAATTCAATTTAATAAATTTTCTCACTAAATTTGTTAGATTTCTCGAATAAATAAATAAATAAATAAATAAATAAATAAATCTACCCTCTGTGGCGTAACATATCTCATGGAACCAGGGCCTACCATCCAGCTTGTGCCACTCATGCCTTTAGGACAGGGTGCGAATCCCGGGGCGGAATTTCCTTCTATTTTGTTTTAATCTCTTCCAAAAGCAACAAATTGAAACATTGGTCCCTCACAAAGCAATCAACTATCTCCTGTTAGAAACTATTGTATCCCCCTTCAAATATACACAACCTAATTCGCGCACTGCTATTGGGTAATATATGCTCAGCATATCTGCTGCTCTTGTAGAATCTAGTCCTTAATGAAAGGGTCAACAAAAAGAAGGAAAGTCAACCGTCTCCAAGTACAAACAAACCAAGTTTTAATTTCGAAATGTGACTTGAAAAGCTATTTAAAAGTTACAAAGAATATCTAGAATAATTAAAATTTTATATTTAGAAAACGAATTAACACTTAATCTGGGATATAACATAACCAAATGAAAACAATATCAATTGTATTGTTGTACTTTACTAATATGAAATGCGGCAACTAATTCACTCTCCTGTTTTCTTTCACAATCTTTGAAGCATAGCATTTGTTCTAACAGTGACGATATTAATGCACCACGCTACATTAATTTGGATAGTACATTTGCTCATAATAAGAAGTTTTTGGAAGTTAAAATATCTTTTTAAGATAAAAAAATACTTTACCTTAAATACAACTAATTTTTAAATATATAAGTGCTTGTGTTATCCCTTATCCATTTAGCAACTGTAGAATAGATTGCTTTATATTTAGAATAGTTCTCATTAGAGTCTTAACTAAGTAGGGGGGCCAGCGGGGCGGTTGCCCCGGGCGCTGATAGCAAGAGGGTGCCGAAGGAGCAAGAAGAAAGGAAAGTATTGAAAATGAAAGTAGATTTGTTAAAAATTTTCTTGTTCGCTACGCCCGCAACCCAAATGTTTCAATAAGAGTTAGAACAAGTTTTTACTTATTACTTAAAAAAACTATTATATATGATTTTTTAATGACGATGTGACATACATGCTGCCAAGTAATGACTTACAGTGTAAACAAGAGCGTTTTCAAAATCAGAAACGGTCACAGTCTTAAATACGTACGTATTAGGCATTTTGACAATGATGAGTTTGGTTAGTTAATCACGTTTTTCTAACCAATCGTTTTAATCATGACGGTGAGAATAAAGGTATGAAAAATGAAAGGAGTGAAGAGACACACAAGTTGGTGTTTGCACGGGAATATTAAAAATGAAGGTAGACAAGGAGAATAATAACGTTCTTGAAACAGTTTAGAATAGGGACTTAATGGGTCAGAACTTTACTCCACGAATTTCGTCTTTTTCAAAGACTGATAGCTACCAGTGTTTTTTTTTATTTCATTGACATATGAAATGCTTCCAATTTAAAGAAATTTATTGGGATCATTTCTCCATTAACTACTTGTATCGCCAGGATTCTTTTTTGTGCTTACGTATCTAGTTGTGTGATATTTTGTGATATTTTTTTATTTATCTACATACATACAAAACACACACACACACGTACATTATATATATATATATATATATATATATATATATATATATATATATATGTGTGTGTGTGTGTGTGTGTGTGTTTTAATATTTTTATTAATAAAAGTAACCTTAAATTCAGAATTTTCAGTCATTAAGAAATTAAGTAAGTACTATAATTTTAAACATACACTATGTGATCAAAAGTATCCGGACATCCGGCTGAAAATGACTTAGAAGTTCGTGGCGTCCTCCATCGGTACTGCTGGAATTCAATATGGTGTTGTCCCACCCTTAGCCTTGATAACAGCTTCCACCATTGTAGGCATACTTTCAATCAGTACTGGAAGGTTTCTTGGGGAATGGCAGCCCATTCTTTACGGAGTACTGAACAGAGGAGAGGTATCGATGTAGGTTGGTGAGGCCTGGCACAAAGTCGGCATTCCAAAACTCCCAAAGGTGTTCTATAGGATTCAAGTCAGGACTCTGTGCAGGCCAGTTCATCACAGGGATGTTGTGGTTGTGTAACCACTCCGCCACAGGCCATGCAGTATGAACAGGTGCTCGATCGTGTTGAAAGATGCAATCGCCATCCCCGAATTGCTCTTCAACAGTGGGAAGCAAGAAGGTGCTTAAAACATCAATGTAGGTCTTCGCTGTGAGATTGCCACGCAAAACAACAAGGGGTGCAAGCCCCCTCCAAGAAAAACACGACCACACAATAACATCATCACCTCCGAATTTTACTGTTGGCACTACACGTGCTGACAGATGACGTTTACTGGGCATTCGCCATACCCACACCCTGCCATCGGATGGCCACATTGTGTACCGTGATTCGTCACTCCACACAACGTTATTCCACTGTTCAATCGTAGAATGTTTACGCTGCTTACACCAAGCGAGGTATTTACCTGCGTGATATGTGGCTTATGAGCAGCCACTCGACCATGAAATCCAAGTTTTCTCACCTCACGCCTAACTGTCATAGTACTTGTAGTGGATCCTGATGCAGTTTGGAATTCCTGTGTATGGTCTGGATAGATGTCTGTCTATTACACTTTACGACTCTCTTCAACAGTCGACGGTCTCTGTCAGTCAACAGACGAGGTCGGCCTGTACGCTTTTGTGCTGTACGTGTCCCTTCACGTTTCCACTTCACTATCACATCTGACACAGTGGACCTAGGGATGTTTAGGAGTGTGGAAATCTCGCGTACAGACTTCTGACACAAGTGACACCCAATCACCTGACCACGTTCGAAGTCCGTGAGTTCCGCGGAGCGCTCCATTCTCCTTTCTCACGATGTCTAATGACTACTGAGGTCGCTGATAATGAGTACCTGGCAGTATGTGGCAGCAGAATGTACCTAATATGAAAAACGTATGTTTTTTGGGTGTCCGGATACTTTTGATCACGTAGTGTATGTAGTAGCCAAACTACATTTTGGATTTCAAGTACGAACATTAAACATATTCTTTACCTCCATCGATCAATATTAAGAAATTCGCAAATACTGTCTCTTCAGAGTTTTCGTTACATTTCACAAAATATTTTTGACCGTAAAACAATCAAAATTAAAATCTTTATGTGGTCACATACAGAATAAAATTACAAAAGTTTACAATTATTACTGGAAATTGATGCTGTTACCCATTTCGAACATTTTTAAGTCACGTAGTTTCTAATGTATTAAAATTTCATTTCTTATATATAGTATGAAACGTAAAAAGTTGTAATTTTTTTATAACTTTTCTCAAAGTGGATTTGTGTACAGCAAAGGCAGTTTTGTAAGTTTAACAAAATGTTCAAACTAAGCCTCTTGAAACACCTTTGTAAAAGAATAGAGAATGATCACTTTCAGTTGTTGCAATAGTCTGTGCAAGCAGCATGATAAAAATTCAACGTAGCATAACAAGAACAGCTGTTTCTCTTATTTGTAAATAAATAAATAAATAAAGGAAGGAACGAAGCTTGATAAGGTGAGTGTAGGGGCGCCGAATTCTACTTCACCCCTGGCGCCGAAATCTCTAGCTACTGCTCTGTTTTTCATCCACCTTCTAAACATTTATATTGTTTACTAACACTTATCGATTCGACTGTGATATTCCTCATATATATATAATTTTTCGAACTTTTAATATTCTCATTCACCGGGCGCAAATTCTTATTAATTAATACACTGAGAAAAGTCCGTTATCCGGACAGCGGTATATTGTACAATTATACGGAATCATTATGTTTACTACAGAAACCTGCACGGACGTTACCATATGCTACAGACTTTCCCCGCTTAGATGTTACATCATGCCGTTGCAGGATGTATGACATCTAACAGTCTTCCATATATCACATACGTATACGTATGTTACATACGCCAGTTGTATGTTACATGCGTATATCTGTATGTGAGTTCCTGACCATCTATATACAGTTCTTTCGTTCGTACAGAAAGTACGTTTATTCGAAACCTGTATGCGGAAAATATGTATAAAATGTGCTTTTTTCAGTTATACATTTGCTGTACGTTAAGTCCTAAAACTACATGATTTACACATGTAACCTACGTTTTTAAGTACGCCACATACATTTTTTCTGAGTATATAATTTCACAATACGCCCTATGTCCGCCTGTCATGTTAGTGTATAAGATATAAGAAATTTACAGCATTCAATGTAAGGTCTACTGAAAAGCTTTTGACACAGTAAGCAGACACTTTTGATCGATGTAAACCAACTTTTAAATTAAAAAATGATTGATTCTAATGACTGCACCAAACCACATGTTCAAATTAAATATAACAAATTTGGAAGTTTTTTAAAAATCATTTAGTTAATTGTAAACAAATTAATTTAAGTTGTTGGCCAATGTAATGACTATTAGTGAATATTCTACATTTGAACGCATCGTTGGATGATTAACAGCTAATGAAAATATAATGAAACTAATTGTAAATCTGAAGAGAAGTGATTCAAATAAAAGCGTATAGATCTAATTAAATACTACTAAAATTATTCCTCAACAAAGTCTTAAAATTCACTTAAATTAGGAATATTATTAACAAATGTGCTGTCCATCGGCGATTAGGGGCGTGAAGGTAATTGCTGCCCCCACTTTTTTGGCTTTACACTATAAACTAATTACATGCCCCTTACTATTAGTAGTGTTTTGTCCCCCTTTTTAGTGTTCATACCCAATTGCCGTCACTGGTACTTTCCATTTCAAGTGAATAGATCTGTGTTTTGGCGCAACTACAATTGATTACGAAAAGTAAGATAATTTTAACGCTTGATTAAAATTATTATAGTTATTTAGTATACTAAATATTAAATTTGTCTTTAAAAAAAAAGGTTTGCACGTGTATGTTATATGGGAACATAAGAAACTGCAAATAATAAAATGTGGAGTTGTTACAAATGATTATAGCTGTTTCATGAATTTGGCGTAGCTATCATATTTGGCATATTATCACGAAGCATTACCACAATATAGACCTTAATTTATTTAATTTCGAACTTAGTCAAATTCGGTCCAAACATTAGCTATTCACAACACTTTAATCTCCAATTCACCTCAGATTAGGTTATTTTCAAACAAAGTTAAACTATTCTGAACAATTGGTTTGTTTAAATTTCACTACATGTTGGTACAAACATCCAACTGCTTATTAAAATTAACTCAGCTACCCAATCTTAGTTCAGATTTCTTTTTCAAATGAAGTTTAAACTGTTAACTCATTAAAGACACTTTGAACCAAAACCATTCGTTCGTTTAAATTTATTATTATTATTATTATTATTATTATTATTATTATTATTATTATTATTATTATTATTATTATTATTATTATTACATTTGTTTCCCAACTTATGAACCAATGATTTGAAGCAATCTATGTCGGAAGAGTTTTCATTTACTGATTCAGAAAATAAACAGATTTGTTTTATTTTAAATTTTCATTTTTCTCAGTGTAAAGATCCGTCGAATTGTATGTTTTTAATACTCATAGTTCTTGTATTCATTGAATAAGACATATTTCACTGTAAGAAAGCGTAGTTATAAGGAATTAAGCAGAAAGTAAAAAGAAAAATGTAAACAAACTTGTATGTTATACGAAACTGAAAACAATTAAATATCAATTAATTTCGAAGCTCTAGTAGTAAAAATGACACTAAAATAACACTATTAAGTAAGAAGTTGTGTCAATTATTATAAAAATTCTCCTAACACTGATGGACATGCTACTTATAAACATAATAAAACTATTGAGTTGATTTTGAATTTAACGTCCCTTTCAGCAGCGAGGCTATATGAGACGAGACCTACTGATTAACGTGGAATCCGAACCACATGAGCTCCCACCGGGTAGCGAACCTGGATCTCCCACGCCAAAGACAGGCACGCTAACCGTTTAGCCACAGAGGAGCTCAGTAAAATGATTGAGTTGTTCGTGAAAGAAATTATTTAAGTGTCAGATATTCATTGTTATTTAATGTTTTGTGGTAATAGACCTTAAGTTAACGTTTATCTGGGAAGAATTGATAGTAACCACACCACAAAAATTGAGAAATGCTTTAATGATATACTACAAGTTAACATGAACTATTATGAGTGTAATCCTGTTTCCTGCAAATGGGTGTCATTTCAATTTTGGTGTTAGGTATGTTCTGTTTTGAGTCTACTTAAGCTTTTCAAATAAGTGTTGGTACAGTCCCCATCGTGACGAGATATAATAAAATGTTGAAAAATATTCAACATAGCTGGTACCCTGGATTGAACTAGAACTTTTAGGCTGAAAAGCAAGCACACTAAAGCGAGCAGTACAATGATTGTGCTATTTAGACTTAGTATGTGAGCATTAATGGTGAAATAGGATTATTAGGTCTATTAAATTTAAATATACGTACAATCTGAGGTTTGAAATAATTCACAAAGAAAGAAACATTAGGCCATGTATTGCGGTTTCTCACATTTTCTTTTTCACGAGTAATGTTAAGATCACGGGAAAAAAATAGTGACTTTCTGAACCTATTTTGTTACAAGTTCTTGTAAAATTGAGAAGGTACTTAAAATAACAAGCAGCAGGTGGTCGAAATAGCAAAAAATTTTCACCGAATTTCGATAGTCAAACGCAATTTTTTGCTGTTTTATCAGGCAGATATCGAGATAATATCTTGTTGAAGGTCAGGATTATTACTTTTCATTCTTAAATACCTAGAAATACCTATACCTAGTAGGTGCCTGTAGCCTCTATGCTGGTAGTGATTTCTTTCAAAAATATTGTACGGGTAGCGTGGGACAAAACAAAATATCAGAAAGCTGAATTTGAACATTGTTTGGTGAAGGAGTGTTCTTCATAAGAGTGAAATGTAATTTATCTTTGCTACTGGGGACATTTTTATTCATATTCGACCGGAGAGAACCAAGTGAACGAGAAAGTGTGTCTGGAAGTAACATTTTATGTTGGTTGCCAGGGACGTACGCAGGGGGTGGGTCCTGGGGGTCCGGACCCCCCCCCCCCCAATTTCTACTTTTGTGTAAATTTAGCCTAATTTTAGGGACAATTTTAGGAATTTTAATATAAAATACCCTCAAATTGAGTTTGGACCGCTCCCGAAATAAATTCCTGCGTACTCTATAGTTGGTTGCCCTTACCTTCTTTCCCTTCTCTTGCTTTCTCCCTCTTTTCTAAATAGCATGACATTTTTAGTTTGTCGGGAATTGGTCACATGCTATTAAAAGTCATGTTATACTTCTTTTTTTAATATCAGAATATGAGCAACTCTAAAGTGTGACTTCATTTTTCTGTGTGTGTGGGGGGGGGAAGGACTAATTGTCAAATAATGTTAAATTCGTAGTCGAAAGACATCATGTCCGATTGGATTGGGTTTGAATTTAGCGACCTCTCAGACAGCGAGGCTATATGAGAAGTGAGATCCAAACTGCGTGGGCTGCCGAGAATCGAACAGGATGTCCTGCGCCGGAGAAGCTTACGCTGACCATATAGCCACGGAGGAGCTCTCATCATTTGCGAATTCTAATTAGAAAGTATTGGATTTAAATACCTTTTCCTCTATGTACTGAAAATTAATTATGAATTTTAATTAGGAAGTAATGTCTCGTTTTGTGCAATAGAAAATATTAATTTAGCCGAAATCATGTATTGTATAGAAAGACTGAAACTAGATTGGAATGATGATTTCTGGTGAGTCTACCAGCAAATCTCAGCCACGATTCGCGAGGACAAAACAAGAACAGGTTTTCTCATCTGAAAACAATAAGACCAGACAGGGGAGAAGGCCGTGGAAAGGGCAAGAGACCACCTGCTGCTCGAAAACCCTTTCATCTGAGCCGTTTTTACGCGCCGTATTTACGCTCGAAGTTAAAAGCACCCAGACTTTTCCAGCGTATGAAAATTCGGTACGTAAACGTACGCCAGGTCCCATACACTAACGTATTGACAGCTGCTAACAAGACTAGCGCAAGAAATTTTATGGCTACGGCTGAAAAATACGTTAGTGTATAGGCCAACATACACTAGCGTATTTTCAGCGCGCATTTTCGGTCCGTAAAATGATGTCGTAAATTTCGGTCCGTAAGTTGGCCCATACACCTAGCGTAAAAATAGGCGCGTAAAAGAAGAAGAAAAAGAAGCGGTCATTTTTCGCTCTTCCTCTTGCCTGTTGTTTGAGCACGTGGTCGTTTTCCAGTTTACTCAAGTTGCTTGAACAAGATGGATCTATCTGAGGCCATGGTTTTAAGTGCAGGTGCTATAAACATTGTGTTGTTAAGTAAAAAAAAAAAGCATAGAAGAAACAGACCGGGAGCCACGTCGAAGAGGATTAAAAATTCACATTTATCTATTACGTCCAAGCAGCTCAATCCATTTTTGGTACAATCTTAGATCATTGTACTTACTGATCTGAGATCACTAAATATTTATATAAATCGTACCTCGAAGGAGGAGGACACGGGACGGGAAAAAGTTATATTGAATTTTTTACGTTGTAGATTGCAAACATTTAAATTTCTAAACAGACACAATGATGATTTAATACAATCTGAACGAGCTTGTTGTGTGGTTTCCCCTTACCTTCCGAAATAAGCCTATTGTTTGGAACTGCAGTTTACAAAGAATAAGGGAGTAAAGGAGTGTTCCGATAGTTGAATAATTGATTGATTTTTTGTTATACAATGTTTTAGACTGTTGACTTTGGTCGTTAAAAAGTGGGCTATTACCTGACCAGGATAGCAGTGCGGTTTTGGAAGGATGGCGCTCCTGTTGTGTTTACATCAGTTTCTTGACAAGCGCGGTGGGACAGGGGAGCGGAGAGTTTCACTCTGCAGTGTATCCAACGGTTTTTAAAAGTTGCAGTTTGGATGTTATGCATAACCTAATCTCTTTCCGCTTAATAAAGAGCGCCGTAAGTTATGTGGTTGTAGTGAACCATTTCTGCAGTAGTGCAGATGTATTGTGGATAGTGATATATGAATGGAAATTGCCAATTTAAGAACAACATAGCACAATTGACAATTCAGTGAGCTTCTACCGTGTATTAAGCAGATTACATAAAAATTGATTACGTTTCATTCCATGGCATTATAAAACACTGTAAAACGCTGCTCACTAGTTTGTTCGCAAGTTAATATGGAGGGTGTATTTTTTTTTTTTTTTTTGCTTGTTACTTAAGATGTTCTGCAAATAACTTCAATAACTTTTGAAACTGTTTGTTTTAACTTGAGCCAGGGGCGGATCCAGGCTGAATGTTTGGGGGGCGGTCGTTCGAAGTAAAATCATGGTAAGAGTGTATTGCAAAAAAGAAAAAAAAAAGTAAATCAAATTTAGAAAAGGAGAAGTAGCTATTGTCTGCAATTTCTAGAACAGAAATGGCCACCTGCGATTTGGAAGGAAGACATTTTTTTGAGCAAGAACGCCAATGTAAGTAATTTCTTGCAATTTGTTGCTTGACTTCTGCAACGTAAAACAAAAAAGTAAGGCCTACCTCTTTTAGGTTTTATTTTACATTTATAATACAAAGGTGAAAATTCTTAGTTTTTTTTTAAAGAAAAAAATATCCTATTCTGGGGGAGGCAATCGCCCCGATCGCCCCACTCCCTGGATCTGCCCCTGACTTGAGCATATGCGTGAAGTGATTTATTATTAACAGGACAAAAAGAACTGTGATAGATTGATTACAAGTAATGCGATTAGAAACACTGCTGCTTGCATTTTAGTTCCAAAACCGGCCGCCCGCACTCGTTGGCTGGTCAAGTAATACTGAATGATAAAATCAATTTAAAGAAAATATGATTTATTAATGGTTGCAGCTTTCGTTTTTTTTTCTTTCTTACAAAATTAACGAAGAATATAGTAGTAACAAATATAATAAATTATCCCCTCACGGGATACCAATTTTTACTACCTTATCCACAGCTCAAAAATAGGCTAGAAAGGAAAAACAAGACTTATACAACTACCTCCAGCCCCATTCTTTACAAATAGTTTGATCCTTGTTACCTCGACTGTTGTAAGTTGAAGGGATCCTCTCCGCTGCTTCCCTACCTTTTTTTATTTCAAAGTTTATCTTGCCATTTAGTTTTTATCTAACTAACTAACTAACTAACTCTATGGCCTATGGAACCCGGAGGTTCAATGCCGCGTTCACAAAAGCTCTCCACTGACTTCTATCCTTAGCTAACTGCATCCAGTTTCTACTATGTATTCCAATCTCTGCGAGATCCATCTTAATATTGTCCTCCCATCTGCGCCTAGGTCTTCCTAATGGTCGTTTTCCGATTGGTCTTCCTGTCAAGACTTTGAAAGCGTTTCTACTTTCTTCCATTCTAGCTAAATGACCCGCCCACCTAAGCCTCCTAGACTTGACGACCCTAACAATGTTGGGTAAACCATATAAATTATGTAGTTCCTCGTTATGAAGTTTCCGCCATTCCCCATTCCCGTTCCTCTTGGGTCCGAATATTCGTCTCAGGATCTTGTTCTTAAATACTTTCAGTCTATGTTCTTCCCTCAGAGTAAGTGACCATATTTCGCAGCCATACAGAACAACAGGCATTATTATCGTTTTGTATATTTTAAGCTTCAAATTCCTCGACAGAATTCGCGACGACAAGAGATTTTGAACCGAATAGTAACACGAATTCCCTGCTTTTAGTCGACATTTAATTTCTTCGTGAATATGATTTTGCTCTGTTAATATTGATCCTAGATATTTTAAACTATCCACTTTATGAAAAGTATTATTTAATATTTTAACGCATCCATAATTTGCTGTATTCCGGTCCCGACGCACTTCCATGAATTTAGTTTTCTCTGCATTTACTTCTAAACCCATGTCCCTGGAAGCGGTTAATAAGATCTCTGCATTTCTTTCTATTGTTCTCCTATCATCCCCTATTAAATTTACATCATCGGCATATGCCATAACCTGGTGAATACCGTTCAACTGTAGGCCCTGGTTGCTATCTTTGATTTTCCTTATAGCGTATTCCAGAACGAAGTTAAATAATAATGGCGACAACGCATCTCCTTGTTTCAGGCCATTTTCGACGTGAAAGCTCGTGGACAAAAATTTTCCTACCCGGACTTTACTTTGGGATTCATTTAAACATATCTTAATTAATCTAATTAGCTTTCTCGGTATTCCAAATTCTGTAAGAACGTTGTATAATGTTTCTCTCCTAACCGAGTCGTACGCCTTTCTAAAATCAATAAATAGTTGATGTATTTAGTTTTTATCTAGTTGTTAAAAATCATTTAAATATTTATTTATTGAAAGGTTGGGTGTTAGCACAGGCAAAATGGATTTATATATCACTATTTACAAATATTAAGTTTTGGCAATATTAAAATTTCAGAACAGAAAATTAGCAAACAAAATATAACTTGTATTAATGTAATAAATGGTTTACATGTTCATTTTCTACTATTCATAACATTATAGGAAACAACAAGCAAATTTTTTTTTCAAACATTTAGTTCCAGTGTTATACGTTAAGCACAAAGACTAGAGGCGTTTCTGAAAAATCTGAAACACTCTTCTAGTTTTCTGTTTGGGTGGTTGCCCCACAGCATCTTGATGAAGCACAGCTGAAACCGTTGCTTCAACTTGTTGAATTTCATGAATAAGCTTCCAAATAGTTGCGTGGGACATTCCTACTAGATGATGAAACTTCCAGTTCCACAATTCATAAATATTATTTATCCTAGAATTGCTGTTAAAGGTAGCTTGGTGAACATTCCAATTGTCTGGGGGATATAGACTAGGGATGGCCGGATCCGGATCTGGCCGGATCCGAAGATCCAGATCTGATTGGGTCCGGATCCTTTGGATCTGGATCTCGGATCTGGATCCGGAACTCAGATTTCGAATCTGGATCCGGAACTCGGATTTCGGATCTGGATCCGGATCTCGAATCTGGGTCCGGATCTCGGATTTCGGATCTGGGTCCGGATCTCGGATTTCGGATCTGGATCCTGATCTCGGATCTGGGTTCGAAACTCATATCTGGATCCGAAATCCGGATTTCAGATCTTGATTCTTATCCAAACCCACATCCCACCCAAATTGTGATAAACTTGAATATCTGAAATTCGCTGAAAGTAATTTCACGAAGTCCTGACAGTGAAGAAGAAAACAGAAAATTAAGACGAATATTGACAAGTCTATTTGTCTATTTCTACACTAAAGATCATATGTTTGCCTTAGTTTAAAAAAAAAATCTGATTTGATCCGGATGAGTGTTCGAATGTCGAATCTAGGTCCACCTGGTTGCAGGACCGAGATGAAACACACACATATTTATATTTGAAACCGGAATACAAAACTCGAATATTTAAAATTTTTCAATACACCTATTTCATTGACAGTTAAGAAAACATAAACAGTTATGACAAGTATTGACTAGTTTTTACGTATATTTATCTTGCTCAGTCTGCTCAAAATATCAAATGTATACCTTACAATTAGATTTAATAATTATTTAGTAAATCACAATATGAGCACCGAGAATAAACTACAACCTTGACTATCACTATCAGCAGCTATTAGAGAAACAGAACTTATTTCTGTATTAGATAATGTGGGTAACTATAGCTTTTCGTCTATAGAAGACGGAGAGTGTATGGTATTATCACAGGAAATATTTGATACATAAGACTTAGATTGTCAGTATTTAGGAGCAACTTTTAAAATAATCAGTTACTTTAAATGTGCTACGGATTAGCCGAGTCGAGGGGTCTGCGGCATTAGGCTGTGGATCGTTTGCTGTGAATGTCTTGGATTCAAATCCCGCTTCGGGCATAGGTGTTTTTAACTGTCCTCGTTTACTTCTATGTCTGTGTGGTGTCATAATGGTTACAGTGTAATCCTTGCAAATCGTTCAACAGGTTAAATAATCTGATAAAAAGCTGTTAGCTTTTTATATATAAAAAAACAGAGGTTAGCGCGTGCCTTCGGTGCCCGTAGTCATGGGTTCAATTTCCGGAGAGACACTCAACAATTTCGATGTTAACCCAGCATCGTGAGGACAATTGGGGAGTTATCTTAAGTAAGAGGTAGCGGACTCTAATCTAGAGAGTCTGCATTAGGGACTTCGAGTGTCGATGCGTTGACTACACATCTCCACTTTGAACGTAAGCCCGCTGGTAGGAACCAAAGCACTGTGGTGCCAAGAATTTAGTTTCCTTTATCATAAATGCCTTCTTTATTATTAAATTTTATCCAGTATTTTCTTTTCAACTAGTTTGCGAAGCTCAGAGCTAGCTACTTGTTTTCTTTTTAATTCATGTTCATAGTTAGAAGAACTAATCACTAAGGAAAAACAATCTTTTCAATAAAATTCGCCTCGCGTCTTTCGTAGCTCTAAGTTTAGTTATTTTTAGCCTTTTTTTTTTTTAAGTTGAAGGGCGGTTTATCATTTTCCCCTCAATTTCCCTATTTTTTTTTCTAGTTTTACCTATATTTCTTTGCACGGACATTGCGCCTATACGCACGTGCTTAGTGTGTTCATTTACAAAAGCGGGCCATTTTTCTGCCACTATAGAAAGTAAGAGTGCCCTGTATCAGAGAAATATTAATTGACGTATGTAAGTGAATATATCTGTGATGAAGTCATAATTACTCAGTTTTTGCATCGTACATAGTTTCCTCATCCTCATTAATCTCTTCACCCCCGCTTCCTGAATTCCAGTTTTAGTATTCTTTCTTGATGGGGGACTGATGTCTCATGTAGGCTTATTAACTATAACATCAGCAATAAAGAGAGTAGGGTTTAATTTGCACTAATTTTAAAACATTACGTTAATTAAATAATAATAATAATACGGAGCGAGTTCAGGCTACTTGTTAGGATTCTTGCTTCGCAATTGGTTAATACCGGGTTCGAATTCGGAGACCAGCCATCCTGACTGAGAATTTTCCAGGGTTGTTCCTCAGTTATACTGGGCAAATTCTAGGTTAGTACCTTGATCTAAGGCTCTGGAGACCTTCCATTCCTTTTCCAATGTTGTTTGCATCTGTTGATTACTACAGTATAAAGTGGTCTCTTTGGATGTATCTAGTAGCTTATAGTAAATAAACAATAACGACGTAATATATCTTCACGAAACGTGTGGGTAAATTTAACTACAGCCTAAAAGTCCCAATAGATAGCTAAAGTTTTAATATCAATTTCCTGACTTTTAAATACTATTTTCATGTTTCAGCTTTCAAATTTTCTTGTATGTTCGCACCGAGAACTGAACCTGAGATCACATGAACAAATGCGAATATGTTAAATATTTTTGAACACTTTAATACACAAAACACAAAACGCTTCAATGATACGATGCATGGATATGTTTTGGTTACGTCCTGCAATATATGATTAAAGAAACCTGGAGGGTGAAGAAAAAAATAAAAGAAATCTCTTTTATATTTACTCCGACAAACTCCCGACCTCAAAAGGGCAAACATGAGTTAGGTATTAAAGTCATACAACGAACACAACCATATCACTCTCCTGAATTTCTCGTGTGTATGTTTAAAAGTCTACTGTTGTTCCACGCCAACCAGTCTATATTTTTTGTTGTATATACCTTCGAAGTGATATTCATTATTACATTTGTTGATGGTTGGACTCTAGTAAGTCAGAAACTACTATTAATAAAGAGTTGGTTTTGTCTAGTATTCCTGCGATTAGAAGGGCCTTATCTAAAAGATATTTCATTTGTATATGAGAAAATAAGAAAGTTTATTTTCTAAAGAATAAAATAAATATTTTTAATGTAAAGCTAACATTAAGTTTTGAAGAGGAACTAAACAGAAGAATTTGTTACCATTTACATCAGTTTTCAGACAGTTCAATATACTCTGAAATGGGCAGAAGTCAAACTTGGAAACATTTTACTAAAGCGACTTCGACAGAAAGTGCAACATGTAAATATTGCAAGGTTAAAATAAAATAAAGAACATTGGTAGCACAAACGTGTTAAGGAAACATTTAAAAGCACAGCAACCTACTATATTAGTGAATCCGAAAAAAGTTTTGACGAATTTTAGATATTCAATTTTATCATCACAATTTCAGATGTAGGTTTGGATTAGGGATGGCCACAAAGTTCCGGTTCCGGCGGAACCGGTTCCGAGAGGAACCGGTTCTCGGAGATCCGGTTTTCAGAATCGGTTCTGGAACCGGTTCCGGACCTGGATCCGAAAACCCGGTTTTAGAACCGGATCTTAAGAACCGGTTCCAGACCTGGATCCGAAAACCCGGTTCCAGAACCGGATCTTAGGAACCGGTTCCAGATCTGGATCCGAAAACCCGGTTCCAGAACCGGATCTTAAGAACCGGTTCCAGACCTGGATCCGAAAACCCGGTTCCAGAACCGGATCTTAAGAACCGGTTCCAGACCTGGATCCGAAGAACCGGTTCTAGACCTGGATCCGAAGAACCGGTTCTAGACCTGGATCCGAAGAACCGGTTCCAGACCTGGATGCGAAAAACCGGTTCCGGAACCGGATTTTCTAGAACCGGATCCGTTCAGACCCGAAAACCGGTTCCACCAGGAACCGGTTCTGGCCATCCGTAGTTTGGATACGAATCAAGATCTGAGATTCGAATTTCGGATCCAGATCCGAGATTCGAATTTCGTATCAAGATCCGAGATCCAGATCCAGGTCCGAGATCCGAATTTCGGATCCAGATCCGAGATCCGGACCCAGATCCGAGAATCGAATTTCGGATCCAAATCCGAGATCCGATTTTCGGATCCGGATCAGAGATCCTTATCTAGGTCCGCATCCGGCAAGATCGGAATTTTTGGCCATCCCTAATATAGACGGGCACATTACGCAAACAAATATTCCCAGACCGAGCTTTAACACGGCGGTTCGTATTTGACACGTAGGTGCTATCAAAATAGTCCAGAAGTTCCAGCTCTTCCTCCGAAGTCACTTGTATTAATTGATGCACATCTGCTATTGGAAGAAATGCAAATCTGTTTATTTTCTCGCAAAATAGACGAAAATTTTCATTGCTCTTGTACCGTTCTAAGAGTCCAAGCTCTTGGACCTTCCTCCATGTTGACTGAGTCAGATGAAAAAAGTAACTCTATAAACGAGTTGAATCTCCAAAAGTTGCATTTACAGCCAGCATTTACGCTATATCAAAATCCATTACCATAGTTACAGGTCCGGATATTCACTAAGTTCACTGCACTGATGCACCACCGCACGAAACAGTTCTTCATATGAATTTTGTGTCTTGGTCTACATTAGGGCGTATACCTAGTAAAGGAAGTCTCTCCTCAAATAACATATACTTTTTTTTTTTTTTTTGAGCCATTGAAAAGTTGGCGTTCACCATCCATGTTTCACTTTTTAATAGCTTCATAAGGCTATATTTAAAGGAAACATCCAGAAATATTTATACGTTTTTCTTCCTTTATAGAAATTTGTTCTCTTCACATATATCCAACAACAATTTGCCAATGTTTACTCAGATTTGAAATATAATATAATTCTTTTAATAGCTCCTAAAAAAAAGGCCACTCTTTTCAAATGACTCTGTTAACTTGGAAGGTCCAAGAGTTTGGGCTCAGAGAATGGTACTAGAACGTTTTCGTTTTTGTAAATAGCGTGGCATCATTTATTTATTTATTTATTTATTTATAACAGGTTTCAGATACAGCACTAGGCCATTTTACTCTGAAACATTTTAACAATTTGAGGTCAAGATGGTACAAGACAACAGCGACATTACAAAAATAGCTTATTTATAGATGATCTGAAAGTATACTCACTTGAAAAAACGTCTACAGTTTCTGGTAACTGATTATAGGTACTGATAATTTTGTTTAGAACAGACCTTTGGACAATATTAACTCTCACCGCTCGAGTGTAAAAGAAATCACTAGACCGTGTTGTTCTAGCGGGTACGCGAAAATTGATCTGACTTAACAATTGTTCATATGATATGCGGCCATTTACAATTTTTTGCAAAAATATTAGGTCAGAAATTTTGTTTCTCACTAGGGGAGGTTTGATATTGAGGGATTTTAAAACGTTATTTTTTGGAAGTGTTCGGAGGTGAGGTACTCAGTAGGATACAATGGCTAAAAAGAAATTAATTACGGAATTTAATTTTTTAAATGAGTAGGGCAGGCCATAGACCAGATAGGAGAAAAGTACTCAATAGTGGGAGCAACATATGATTTATAGATAATTTTCAATTCGGCAAGAATTAGTCAAATGCTATTGGCAGTCATACTTTTTTTTTTTTTAAATATCACAACAGAGGGCCAGAGCGACTAAGTGCTAAAGCACTTATCTCTGGTGCGTGGTGTCCCTGGTTCAATCCCCGTGCAAATAAGTTTGTGTGGGCAACATCATGTCCGTGGGTTTTCTCAGGGTACTCTCGTTTCCTCCCACATTTCATTCCACCAATTCTCTCATTATCATTCACTTCCCTTAATTATTGTATCCTTTAGTCTAAAGGGCATAATCGTGGGAAGTTAAACTCAAAGATTTCAGTTTAGTATCACAACGTGGATAACTCTGAAGGGTGGATAACCCCTTCATCTTTATATGCGCCTTTACCTGTGTAAAAAAAAAAAACTAATGTCCAAATATTAAATTAAATCTTAAATTCCTAGTCGAAAGGCATCAGGTTCGATAAGTTTAACGAGCCTATATGAGAAGTAGAACCCGAACCGCATGAGAAAAAAATGAAATGAAATCTTTAAGTTTAACGTCCCACGGTTATGCCGGTTAGGCTAAAGGAGACGGTGATAATGAGAAATGAGTGAAATGAAGAAAGTGGGAGGAAACGGGAGAACCCCGAGAAAACCCACGAGCACGGTGTTTGTCCACCACAAAGTCCACACAGCGCGAACTGGGATCGAACCAGGGACCCCAAGCACCGGAGGTGAACGCTCTACCACTGAGCCACCGCGCCCCCACCGAACCGCATGAGCTCCCGCCTAGAATCGAACAGGGCGCCCCGCACCGAGGACGCGTACGCTGACAATATAGCCACGGAGGAGCTCTCATAATTTGCGAATTCAGATTAGGAAGTATTGGATTTAAATACCTTTTTCTCTGTGCACTCAAAATTAATTATGAATTTTAATTAGGAAATAATGTCTCGTTTTGTGCAATAGGAAATATTAGTTTAGCCAAAATCGTATATTCTATGGAAAGACTGAAACTAGATTGGAATGATGATTTCTGGTGAGTCTACCAGCAAACCTCAGCAACGATTCGCGAGGACAACACAGGAACAGGTTTTCTCTTCTGAAAACAATAAGACCAGACCCGGGAGAAGGCCGTGGAAAGGCCAAGAGACCACCTGCTGCTCGAAAACCCTTTCATCTGAGCCGTTTTTACGCGCCGTATTTACGCTCGAAGTTAAAAGCAGCCAGACTTTTCCAGCGTATAAAAATTCGGTCCGTAAACGTACGCCAGGTCCCATACACTAACGTATTGACAGCTGCTAACAAGACTAGCGCATGAAATTTTATGGCTACGACTGAAAAATACGTCAGTGTATGGCCGGTGTGGCTGGTATAACGCATCAATAAAATGCAGTATTACGATCCCGACAAACTTCCATTTATTCAGTTTTCTCTGCATTTACTTTTAAGCCTATATCCCTGCAAACGTTAATTAAGATTTTTGCATTCCTTTCTATTATTCTATCATTACTTATTAAATTTACATCATCAGCATACGCCATAACAAGGCGAATACAATTCAGCTCTAGGACCTGATTGCTGTCTTTGATTTTCCTTATCGTGTTCTCCAGAACAAAGTTAAATAATAATGACGACAACTCATCTCCTTGTTTCAGGTCATTCTCAACGTGAAAGCTCGTGAACAAGAATTTCTCTACTCGAATCTTATTTTGGGATTCATTTAAACATATCTTAATTAATCTACCATTTTCATTATTGCAAATTCTGTAAGCATGTTGTATATACAATGTTTTCCTCCTACCAGTCTAAAGTCAATAATTGATGTACCAGGATGTTGTATTCTCTCATTTCTTTTCAAGTAATTGTCGAATGGTAAATATCTGGTCGATATTTGATCGATTTTACCTAAATCCGTTCTGATAATCTCCAATAATTTCATCTGCGTATGGAGTCAATCTTGCTAATACAATGTTTAAGAGGATTTATTGGGTGTTGACAAAAGATTAATGTCTCGATAACTATTAAATCTGTTTTGTTGTTTTTCTTATGAACTGGAACCATGATTGATTCTCTTCAATCTTCTGGTAATTCTTCCTTGTTCCAGATAGTGAGTTTATGTATCTTGCTCTACAATTTTTCCCCTCCAGCTAAAATTAAGCCAACCAGAATTTCGTCTACACCCGAAGATGTGTGTTTATTTTTTTAAATAGCGATTTCTATTTCTGTCTGGTTAGATTCTGGAATATGCCGTTATGCTGCATGCATTTCACTTTCTCCATGAGCTTTAGTTTTTGGCTATGTATTAAGCAAATCGTCAAAGAAATCTTTCCATCTATTTAAGATCTATCTGTATCAGTGAGAACTGTTCCTTTAGGTTTCATTAATATATCAGCACGAAGTTGATAGCATTTTTAAGTTCGTTGATGCATTTATACATGTCCCGAATGTTTTTGTTTTCA
Source organism: Thermobia domestica (assembly GCF_964235325.1). Lineage (NCBI taxonomy): Eukaryota > Metazoa > Arthropoda > Insecta > Zygentoma > Lepismatidae > Thermobia > Thermobia domestica. Next base: position 277,534,777 of record NC_137457.1, on the reverse strand, counting down.
CTATTATCTTCAAGGTAATTAATTTTTTAACTTTCAAAAGTTGCGTTTCTTTGTTCTAAAAGTTTTAAAAGTTTTAGAAGTCACTGCCAGATGACAATGAAATTTTATGTAGTTATTTCGTTCGGATTTTGTAGACAACGCAATTTCTTCCGTTTTCTCTTCTCTGCTACTTTAGTACATTCCTGGTTGAACCATGAATGCGTGCTACGTATTTCTGCGTGCTCCAATATTTCTTTTGCTGAAATTTTAATGTTATCTCTAATTTCAACCAAGTATCGTGAACACTAGTGCACTCCGAACCTTCTAAAACCGAGAATCTATTCGACACTCCCATCTGGCTCCCCTCTCACCTGACTCTCTTCTATTAAAAAAAAATTAAATCGCTTCGTTTTCAGATATTGAATATTTCCTTTATTCAACGATAGTCTCTCTCTTACTATCACAATCAACTCCTCTGAACGACCGAACATCAGTTGTGCTAGACTGTTCTTTTCTGTCTACTAAATCATGATCAGTTTGAATATGTGATTTTCCATCTGATGAAGTCCAAGTGTATTTATGAATGTCGCGATGTTGGAATTTTGTAATCTTCACGATAAGGTTTCTGGATATTGCACAGTTCACGAGTCTAACGCCATTGTTACAACCTTCCTTATGCAAACATTTATTCCCTATAATCAGTTTGAAAATACTCTCTGGTCCTACCTTCGCATTGAAATCGCCTAACAGAATTTTCACATGGTATTGCGGGAGATGATCAAATACCCGTTCTATTCTTTCGTAAAAACTGTATTTTTAAATCGCCATCCTTATTTTCTTTTGGGGCATGTGCATTTAAAATAATATTACAGCACCGACCCTTAAGAGAAGTAAAAGAAAATATATCATCAACAAAATCAACCCATGTAATTGCTGATATTCGTTTGTGAACGAAAAGCCCAGCTCCTAGTTGGTAACTTTTAATTCGTTCCCCGTAAAAGAACGTAAAATTTCCCGACTTGATTCCTCTATTTCCTTCTCATCTAACTTCCTGATATCCCACTAGGTCCAACCTCTATTTCTAAACTCATTTTTTTTACAAATTTTAACGCGCCTGACTTATAGAGACTTCTTACATTTCATGTTCCAAATCTTATCTCGGTTTTACTTTGCGGAATTCGTGCCAAGTTATCAGTTCTGATCCGAGGATTCTGCGAACTTATCTGAACAATCCTTTTTTTTTACAGGATGAGGTTGTTAGCCTCACACCAAATTCTCAAGCTCGAGGATCACCCCTTGTCTTTCCGCGACTGCTTATTCAGTATATTCGGAGCTAACCTCTATATCCCAGAGGCCTTCTCCTCGATCCACAACCTGAGGACGCGCCGTGCCGTGGTGACAGGAAGACCACATTTTACGGAAATTAACACAGCTATATTTCAGAAATACAACAGGTCTGGACAGGAAATACAATTATCTGAACACTGCTTTAAAACACACAGGAACAATCAATATGCTCGGATATATGGATGCATATTAAGACTGTGAAAGCTTCGATGCCGTAAAAATCGTAAATTAGAGACTAGTGTCAGTATAGTATTACATAAATGCATCGTACGTTTGACTATCCGAACTATTCTCGATGTATCACATTGTTTCGTTTTATAGCTACATAACTTTATAATATTTTTGAAAGTGATTATACTCTTTACCTGTTCTCTGCCAATAGCAATTGTATGAATTTATAATACAAAACTGAAATACAGAAGAATAAAAAAAATGATGTGATATTTCGCAGGGCATCGTATATAAAGGGCGCCTTGTATTCTTCACAGGTTCTGTACCACCAGTCAGTATTTGAATTTATTAAACAAAGCTGGTATACAGGATAACTAAAACCACTTATCTATAATGTGATGTTTCGTAGGGCGTCTTATGTAAAGGGCGCACTGTACCTTTCACGGGTTCTTCGCCAACAATAACTGTGTGTATTTATTGTACTATTTCTGTGCTATACAGAAGAGTAAATAAAACCGTTCATCTTTGATGGGGTCTAGGAAGGGCGCCTAATGTAAAGGGCGCACTGCACCTTTCACAGGTTCTTTACCAATAAAACTGTAAGAATTTATTACTAAAAAGTTGTACCACTATTTATAGTGTGATATTTCCGAGGGCGCACCGGGACACGTCCCGGTGTCCCGGTGGGCCAGCACGGGCCTGGGATGAATATTGTGTGCATGGCTTTTTCGGGGCTCTCCCGTTTCCTTCCACTTTCGTCATGGCACCATTATTATTCATCTCAGTCTCCTTAGCCCCGGTACATAGTGTTAAAAAACTGAACTAAACTTAAAAATAGCAAAGAAAGAAAAATGTCGCGAAATCCGTGAAGCCCATCCGTGTTTTGTCGGACATATGTTGCACCACTGACACTTACTTCTGTTCCACGGTGGGGACACTTATTTGGAAGTATAAAAGCTTTTTCATGCCAGCCATCCGGAGTGAGATTTTCCTGGGTTTTTCGCATTCACACCTAGAGATGCAAAAGCTCGGAAAAAACCGGCTTTAAAAAAAAATAAAACTTTTTTTCTGCTTCGCTTTTTTGCTTGAGAAATTTTGGCCTTTTTTTTTAAATTTTTGCTTTAAATTGATAAAGCATACTTTGTTTTGCTTCTCTACATCACAAGAACTCATTTGAGTAGTTGATGTAGATAATAATATAAAACCTCTAAAATAAACCACGAATTTCGAAAAGATTTTTTTTAAATTCTTAACATATTTACATTATGAATTCCAAAGGAATAACCAATATATATAATATATAATTATTTTTAACTTCTTATACACAAAAATAAGTACTTTTTTTTTTTAAAAAAAAAAGATACACAAATAACTAGCAAAATTGTATGTAGTATTTTTACTTCAAAATATAACACACCCTATTTTTGAAACAAAAAATAAAACATGAGAGAAATACATTTATATGATAATCTTAAAAGCTGCACATCAAGAGCTTGGTTTCGGGTGGTTCTGTACATTTTTGAAAGTTTTAACTTTCATATACGTTGTATGAATATTTCGAACAATTTTTTCATTCATTGATCACATACGTAATAATGTTACCACCTATCAGGTGCTTGGAATGTGCAAAATCGGTAAAATTCCGAATTCTATAATGCACTGACTGTTTCTTAAGCTTGTTCAGAATCGGGAAAGTACCAAGTTTTCTGTTAATGGATCATATGCGTAATAGACTGTTCATCTGATCGTGCGGTTTCCTAGACTTATAACCACCATCACAGTTTACCCAGTCCTGAAGGTTTCTGAATTTTTAACGACAGGAATTCAACATATCATTACGAAACAGAGTTGGCAAAAGCCATGGTTTTTATTGAAAAAGCAAAAAAAAAAAAAAAAAAAAAAAAAAAAAAAAAAAAAAAAGTTTTTTTTTTTTTGTTTAAAAAATTTGTTCTATGTATTTATATCACATATGGACAGAAATAAGCTTGTTTCGTCTTGGTGTTAGTATGCAACAACTGGGTTATGCTGGAAGGGGTCACATAAGCTTAAAGCGAAATCCAAACCGCTTTTCGGCTTACATCCAAGAGAAATGGTCCTCCATTTGAACTCGAAACCGATACTAATTGGCCGCAAATGCAATACGTCTGCCGACTCACTCACGAAGGACTCCTGAAAAAAATACGTTGACTGATCCTTACATATTTGTTAATATAATCGTCAAAGAGTCATTAGGACAAAAGGACAAAATGATAATTAACAAGTGGAACCATTATACAGAATTACATATGGACAATTTCAAAGTACTACAGAATACAGAAGAACTAATTTAGTCCAAGTCAGTTCACTACGACTTTTATTAGTCGAACTGAAAGAAATATAACGACTTACTTTGCATATCAGTAAGAAAAATGAATAAAGATACGAATTATTTGAGTCCACTTTGGCTCTGACTCATTTATACATAAATGGTTATCAAAGATTCTTGCCTCAATAAATGCCTCTCGTGGGGTTTGTATGACCCCTCTCCCAAAGAAAGTACGGCATTTCGATGTATTTTATCAATAGTAAACATTATTAAAACGAAACAATGTTTAGAATTTTCCTTTGCTTGCATAACATTAACAGTAATAACAAACTATAAAAAAAATACGAAAGAAACATCCATAAGGTTACATAAAAAAAAAGTTGCTTTTGTAATATAATCTCTCTGAGTAAAGAATGGGACATTTAGGTCTGAATATAATGCGAATTGGGTTCCTGTCAGCAAGGCATGGCGCGTTCTCATGTTGCGGATCGAGGAGAAGGCCTCTAGATATAGAGGTTAGCTGCGAATATACTGAATAAGCAGTCGCGGACAGCCGACTAGGAGTGGTCCTCCAGCTTGGGGGTTTGGGTAGCGCTAACAACCTCATCCTAAAAAAAAAAAAAAAAAAAAAAAAAAAAAAAAAAAAAAAAAAAAAAAAAAGCACTTGTTCAGAAATATTCACAAAAGCGTCAGACAAGGACTGATAACTTGGCACGACCTCATCAAAAGAAAATGGACATAAGATTTGGAACATGGAATATTAGGAGTCTTTATAGGGCAGGCGCGTTAAAATCCGTAACGAGTGAGTTAGAGAAATACAGGATGGACATAGTAGGAGTTCAGGAAATTAGGTGGGATGGAAATGGATCTGTGAATTCCGGAAATTTTATGTTCTTCTACGGGGAAGGAAATAAAAATCACCAGTTAGGAACAGGGTTTTTCGTTCATAAACGCATATTACCAGCAATTAAACGGGTTGAATTTGTTACTGACAGACTTTCTTTTATTACTCTTAAGGGACGGTGGTGTGATATTGTTTTAAATGTACATGCCCCAACTGAAGATAAGGATGACGATATAAAAGACAGTTTTTACGAAGAAGTGGAACGGATATTTGACCAACTCCCGCGATACCATATGAAAATTCTATTAGGGGATTTCAATGCGAAGGTAGGACGAGAGGATATTTTCAAACCGATTATTGGGAACGAAAGTCTGCATAAGGAAAGTAATGACAACGGTGTTAGACTCGTGAACTTTGCAACATCCAAAAACCTAATCGTGAAGAATACAAAATTCCTGCATCGCGACATTCATAAATACACTTGGACATCACCAGACGGGAAAACACATAATCAAATTGATCACGTTTTAGTAGATAGAAGAAGGCAATCTAGCATAATTGATGACCGGTCGTTTAGAGGGGCTGATTGTGACACTGACTACTACCTGGTAGCAGCGATAATACGAGAGAGGTTATCGTTGAATAAATGTAATATTCATTGTCCGAAAACGGAGAGATTCAATTTAAAGAAATTAGAAGAGAGCCAGGTTAGAGAGAAATACCAGATTGAAGTTTCGAATAGATTTTCGGCTTTAGAAGATTCGGAGTACACTAGTGTTGAGGATACCTGGATTGAAATTCGAGATAGCATTAAAATTTCAGCAAAAGAAAATTTGGGACACGCGGAAATACGTAGGAACAAACCATGGTTTGACCAGGAATGCAAAAAACTAGCAGAGAAGAGAAAACAGGCAAAATTACGCTGGCTAGAAAATCCGAATGAAATAACTACTCAAAATTTCGCAGATATCAGGCGGGAAACTTCCAAAACTTTTAGAACAAAGAAACGCGATTTTCTGAAAGCTAAAATTAAGGAACTTGAAGATAATAGTAAAAATAAAAACGTACGGGACATGTATAAGGGAATCAACGAATTTAAGAAAGACTATCAACCTCGTGCTTATATATTAAAGAAATCTGACGGTACAGTTCTCACTGATACGGATAGCATCTTAAATAGATGGAAAGATTTCTTTGACGATTTGCTTAACACGCAGCCAAAAAGTAGTGTGCATGGAGAAAAGGAGATACACACCGCAGAAGCGTATATTCCAGAACCCAACCGAATAGAAGTAGAAACCGCTATAAAGAAATTAAAGAAACGCAAATCTCCGGGTATAGATGAAATTCTGGCTGAGTTAATTTTAGCTGGAGGCGAAAAATTGTGGAACAAGATACACAAACTCATTCTTCTTATCTGGAACAAGGAAGAATTGCCACAAGAGTGGAAAGAATCAATAATTGTTCCAATTCACAAGAAAGGCGACAAAACTGACTGTAATAATTATCAAGGCATTTCTCTTCTGTCAACATCCTATAAAATCCTTTCAAATATTCTATTAGCAAGACTGGCCCCATACGCAGATGAAATTATTGGAGATTATCAGTGCGGATTTAGACGAAATCGATCAACTATCGACCAAATATTTACCATTCGCCAGATATTCGAAAAAAGTTGGGAATACAATAGCCCGGTGCATCAACTATTTATTGATTTTAGAAAGGCGTACGACTCGATTAGGAGAGAAACATTATACAACGTTCTTACAGAACTTGGAATACCGAGAAAGCTAATTAGATTAATTAAGATATGTTTAAATGAATCCCAAAGTAAAGTCCGGGTAGGAAAATTTTTGTCCACGAGCTTTCACGTCGAAAATGGCCTGAAACAAGGAGATGCGTTGTCGCCATTATTATTTAACTTAGTTCTGGAATAAGCTATAAGGAAAATCAAAGATAGCAACCAGGGCCTACAGTTGAACGGTATTCACCAGGTTATGGCATATGCTGATGATGTAAATTTAATAGGGGATGATAGAAGAACAATAGAAAGAAATGCAGAGATCTTATTAAACGCTTGCAGGGACATGGGTTTAGAAGTAAATGCATAGAAAACTAAATACATGGAAGTGCGTCGGGACCGGAATACAGCAAATTATAGATGCGTTAAAATATTAAATAATACTTTTGATAAAGTGGATAGTTTCAAATATCTAGGATCAATATTAACAGAGGAAAATTGTATCCACGAAGAAATTAAATGTCGACTAAAAGCAGGGAATTCGTTTTACTATACGGTTCAAAATCTCTTGTCGTCGCGAATTCTGTCGAGGAATTTGAAGCTTAAAATATACAAAACGATAATCATGCCTGTTGTTTTGTAGGGCTGCGAAACATGGTCACTTACTCTGAGGGAAGAACATAGACTGAAAGTATTTGAGAACAAGATCCTGAGACTAATATTCGGACCAAAGAGGAACGGGAATGGGGAATGGCGGAAACTTCATAACGAGGAACTACATAATTTATACGGTTTACCCAACATTGTTAAAGTCGTCAAGTCTAGGAGGCTTAGGTGGGCAGGTCATGTAGCTAGAATGGAAGAAAGTAGAAACGCTTTCAAAGTCATGAATGGAAGACCCATCGGAAAACGACCATTAGGAAGACCTAGGCGCAGATGAGAGGACAATATTAAGATGGATCTCGCAGGGATAGGAATGCAAATTAGAAACTGGATGCAGTTAGCTAAGGATAGAAGTCAGTGGAGAGCTTTTGTGAACGCGGCATTGAACCTCCGGGTTCCATAGGCCATAGAGTTAGTTTTAGTTAGTTATAGTACGAATTGGAGTGAAACGTGATGGAGTATGGGAGTGAAACGTGATAACCCATAAATGTGTGTTCATCAAGATTTTACGAATAGCTACACTTTTACGAACATTTTTCATATTTTGGTGTAAACCATTTTTTTAAATGACTTTTTTAAACCAGCCAACCCTGTTAAAAACCGAAAAAAAGTGACTTTTTACCCTCTACCCTGAGTCCGTCCATATAAGGATTGAATATTAGTTCTAGTGGCTCCAAAATATTCGTTTGGTAATAAAGCTTCATTGATTTTAACCTTTTTGTCTGCTTTGCGTGGAAAAACTATTTGCACATATGAGACACTTAGAACATGACTTCACGAATCACGGAGACGATAGAATGCTCTCTTTTATTACATTCCGACAAACATACCCATGCATCGTTCAGCTACTACAAACTTTCACCTATACCCTGCAAGCTAAGGTTCGTACAGCTTTCGATTGTTCGTCTTCCTCTCCAGGAAGTCGTTCCTTATATTTTATTACCGGAGGTAAATCTTGCGCAGTTATACGATTTACAGTCACGGCGAAACATTGTACTGCCCTTGAATGTATTTATTGAGAAAGTGGGTTTTAACGTCGCACGAAGGAATGTACGTTGTGCACCACATCGTGGGTACTCCCTGGCCTACGTTGTCTGTAATGTTAATATTGGAGAGACCATCAACGGCAGAGGTGTTGCGGTTCAGTGGCGTTGAACCCTTTCTTTTGTTGTATACTGTTTACTTATTTGACTATAACTATAACTATACAAGAAGGGCATGAGTGTAATGCTCTCAGAAGTTGATAATTGTTAGAGCCATTTTCGAACTACCCACAGTAACTTTTCGCGGGTGTTTACGCGTGCTGCTTTCTAGCAGTGGAATTCGAGAGTATAAACTTGAAATAATTTTCTGATTGTAAAAGAAAGAAAAAGAAGAAAATCAATTGCAAACAAGCATTTTTTTAAATGACTAAAATACCACGCATATAAGAACTGAGTAATTATGATTTCATGCGCATATTCTGTTGCACAGCACAATTAACATTTCTTTATGTGAAGGCAGTCTTGTGTTTAGAAGCAATCTCCTTAACATAGAGAATTCCTTGAGACTTTTGAACTAAAGTTCATAAATTCACGATGCCAAAGGTGGCCCTTGCTATGTGAGGTATGACTTATCTAAAGTACTTTGACAATTTTTGTTCTTGTTTAAAATAGGACGGCGAAAAAAATCCATGAGAAATTCTTTTTGTGCTAGAATAACAAAAATATAAAACCAAAAGTTAGTATTATTTTTCGTCTGTCTGAGAAATCATATTATATTCTTTGCAAATATATGAAAGAAAACCAATCAATACTAATGTTGTGCTTATTATTGGTAGACGGGTTGATAGAATTAGTCCTCCTTCAGTTTCAACAAAAAAATCAGAAGAGTCTATTGTCTGGAGTTTCAGACGCGATTTTCTTATTTTGGCGCTGAATGTGTCTTACGTGCTAATGGTAAAATTGTTCAAGTTGATCCAGTATATTACACAGATTACATCAACCATATTCGATACTTCTATAGTGTGATTAATCTTTTGTACAACTGAAAAAAGAAAGTAAAAAAAAAAAAAAAAAAAAAAATTGTTTTAAATTTCCCACCTGCTTGCTTTTAAGATAATTTTTGTAGAATGATATTATGATAACTGTGTGATTATTTTTGCGTTAATTAACCACTGTATAAGAGCTTTTCTAGGCTAATTTAGATTTGAATCCGTTCCGTATTTATAATGAATACTCTGTATTAACAGTTCGTATTAAGTTCTGTTCTGTTCTTTATTTTTCAGTGTCATGCGCTCTAGGTCTCCTCATAGACGATCTCCATCAAGAATGTCAAGACGTTCTCCAAGTTTCCGCGGAGGCCCAGGAGATATAAGACCTCCCGGACGAAGGGGAAGGTCCCCAGACCGAAGGGGAAGAAGAGTGGTGCCAGGCCTAAGACCGAGATCTCGCGAAAGAAGAGATTACAGACATTCTCCGAGACGGTAAGTTTATTTTAAACCAAGAAAAGTCTTAAATTTTGGTTTATAGTTTCGAACAGGACAAGTATTAGGTAGAATTACACTACACATAATGTTACCGAAATAAGACGAATTAAAATTTACTAATTTGGGGCAACTAAATTAGAAAATGACATTAAAAAATTAAAGGCTAGTTCTGTTTTTTGAGGTACACTCTTGGCATAAAATTACAGTTTTTGCACTAAATTTTGGGTTTTCCTCATATAGTCATTGGCAACACTGCAAGAGCATATATTTTTCATAATACGATATCGGATTTTGATAAAGATTTTCAGTTCGTATGAATTGTACGAAAATTGTATAATTGATATTGCAGTTAGTGATACTGCAATGTGCTGCCAAGATAATTACGTTGTAATTCTAATGAAAGAGCAGGGTGTCTATCGGTCACGAAATTCACGAATGTCACGAAAAAGTCACGAAATCAGAAAACGGTCATGAAAGTCACGAAAAAGTCACGAAATTTAGCTTTTGGGTCACGATTTTTTAACTGTACAAATGTAAGTACAGATTGGAAAATTTCGTTCTATAAAACGTCAAAATTCACCGCCAAAAATGTCTATGTTCGGCTTTAGACAGTACCAAATCGCAAGCAAAGTACGTTTCTATCGCATGGATGAAAATTCAGCCTAATTTGGACCCAAATTTGCTCTTCAAAATGTTAGGAAATTTTATGACTTGGTGAAGAAAAGGTCACGAAAAAGTCTCGAAATTTCATTTTGAAATTTTAGTAGACACCCTGAAGAGGAAACAACCGATTATATTAACACACCATATCCTCTGTAGATGTGAATTCAATAACGCACAAAGAATGAAAAAGTGACCGACTGGACCGGGACTCGAACCCATTCATTTTTTCACTCTGTGCGTTACTGAATTCACATCTACAGACAATATGGTGTGCTAATATAATCGGTTGTTTCCTCTTTCTTTAATATCTATGTGAAATCACAACCGCCATAGTGCTCAATATATGGACACAGGGATTGTCCAGTTGCAGGAGGGGGCTGTGGTACAATCCGCGGCAAAAAACCTGCAACATGAGCATATAAGTTTATTGTGAAATGACGAAGTCTTTTGCTTCAAAATAAGTGTGCACGGGAGGAGGCTGAGGTTTATCCTGGCGTGATTCGTTCCACTTAGGCGTTATGTTCATTCCCTGTGCTGTTAGGCGTAGTTTCACAATAAACTTACATCCTCATGTTGCAGGTTTTTTGCCGCGTATTGTACAACCCACGTTGTTTGAGTGGTATGGTTTGCCCAAATGCCCCCCCCCCCAAAAAAAAAAAACTGTTTATTTTCCGGTTGGACCCACCTGGGGTTTTGAGCTTTTTATTAGTATATTATTAGTACAACTAAAGTGCTCACATTGAAAGTGATTTTTATCAGATTTTGGACTCTTCTTGGGCGAATTAGGTGCTTTCACATTAAGGAATACAACAACATTCAACATAAGACCTTTATAAAGTTCTGAATGCATAGAACGAATAAAAAAACCTTACCTTAGCTTGAGATAATTATAAATCAAATTAATGTATGGATTGTGCTTATAGCATATTTGTAGCAAAATATGCAATTTATATATTTTAGAAAATACTTTCCGTGAATAGTGTGCTCGCCGAATCGGCCATGCCGAGGGACGTTATATCTCATGTTTGACGGGTTCAAGGCCATAGGTGCAGGTACTACCAGTAAATATGTAGTGCATTCGTAAAACTATTAGTATTATTTTTGATTACCTTTGGTAACACAAATATTCTTCAGTAAAATTTGGTTTTCCAACAGCAAAAGTTTAGTTCAGTCATTGTTAGTACTCTTCAAATAAGCATTCTGTAGAATCAACACCAGCAATAGCGTAAACATTCTTGTCAAATTTAAGAAGCTTAATGCTCAGAGTTCCGAAAACTATAACGCCTACTATTTCCAGTGCTGAATTCAAACTTCTGTACTAGTGGAAGTTTCAATGTACAGTAAAGAAAGCTGCATTTTCGAAGAAGAAGAAAAAAAAAGTCGCGAAAGAAGTGCTCGGGAAATTCCCGCAATTGAACGCACAAAGCATCGGAAGCAAATACTTCAACAATAAAACTATTTATTTTATGCTGGAAGATATTGAATTTAAGACATTTTAAAACATTTAATTTATAAAACATGTATTACATCGTTGTTTTAAATTAATTTTCTGGAAAGAACCGTCTTGCAACACGGACGTCGTTAGTGGTTGGGTCGGGGGACGCATCCTTTCCAGATTTTAGTCAACTGTCAAAGAAAATAAGACAACTTTGTATATATAACTTTTGTCGGGAAGAGGATTTTGATTCATCCGACACTTCCCTCCTCCCCAGATTTAAAAAGCTAACGACGCCAGTGCTTGCAGCAAATGCTCGGGAAATTCCTGTAATTGAACGCACAAAGTATCGGAAGTGAACTTCAACAATGTTTGGGTTTTAAATTAATATATTTGGTGTTCATACTTGGTGAACATTACTGAGGCTCCTGGGATGATTCGGTCTACATTTGTTCGTTCGTCTGCCTGTACCACACACACTACAGGGTACCACTGTCCGTCTTTTGAGTTTAAATTTTCAGGGTACAAGCACGAAACATACTAAATTTCCTGTATAGATTTTGGAGGGTATCCATGCTACAAAGAGCAATTTTCGGTCTTTTACGTTGAAAGTTTCAGAGGAGAAACTCGAGACACTCTAAATTAGCTGCATATATTTTATCGGCGATCAAACGTAAAATTTCAAAATGGCGGCAATTTTTTCAAAACAGCAATGAATAGAAAATTGTTGCAACTTGTGAGAACGATAATCTTGATATATAAATCACATTTTAACACTTTTATCCCAAAGACATTGAAATATTTCGGGAAAAAAAGAAAATAAAAAACAAACCCGAAAATACCCAGGTGGTTTGGGCTTTTCAAAAAAAACCCTGCTGTGTGGAGAGCACCGACCTCGAGAGTGAGAAAGTGAGAGGCTATTCTAGGAAGCGGACTGGATGGCGTAATGGTTAAAGCATCGGCACGGTATGCCGGAGGTCCTGGGTTCGAGTCGGTCCAGTCGGTAACTTTTTCACTCTTTGTGCGTTACGTTGTAATAGTTTAAGTTGGCATTCTTGTGTTACAGAGAAGAAAAATGCTTCGGAAATGTTTTAATATTCCGAATAATTTCTGCTGTATTAGCAGTGAGGTATTGCTTGTAGTAAGTGTTCAGTTTTGCCACCTATAGTAATGGCGTTTTGTGTGTGTTTTGGGTTTTAGAGGATTAGGCTAAAAGTGTATCCATGTGTGCTAACTGCACTACGTTTTTACCGAAACTTAGTGTATTAATGGAAAAGGACTGTGTATGCCATCTACTGTACTCGTTTTTAGTCAGCTTACTGATTGTCTATCTCTGTATGGTTCCCTGTCTTACGAAATGAAGAGAAAATAAACAGTTGTATACTCTAATATACTCTCTGCGATCAGACCTGTGCTTCATGACTAAGGACTTCCAATTTCTGAACGCCCAGAAAATGTTTCTGACTAAAATAACTTTGTCTCATCAAATTGCGAAGAGCAAAATACATTAGCTCCCCTAAATGCATACTACTTGGAAAACAGATCTCTCATTTCAGGGCTTGTCTTAGGAAATGCGGGGTCTAATTGGGAACAATTTTGGTCGGTCCCAGATTCCCAGCTAATTTGCAATGTGCTGTTGTTCGTACTTGACAAACCAAGCGTATAGTAAACTCTAACATGGGGCTCAATTGGGAGAAGTCAGTCCAGTCGGTTTAAAGGCCGGCCCTGGATCGAATCTCAGAAAGAGAGGTCCACAGAAGGAGAGCTCACTTGTTTGGTCAGAGATCAAGAATACTCTAAAATTAAGACAAAATTTTGAGCATCATGCTTACAACAGTGGAATTATCTACACCATTCCGAGTAACAATTAGCATTCCCAGTGGCAAGAAGAAATTTGAGAAGTTCTTTAAAACTGAAGATGATTTTAATATATGCTGCAAACTTACAGAGAACCTGGTGGGTGAGTTGAATATGAGGCACAATCCTGATCAGTAGAATAGAATAGAATATTTATTGTCATTAAACAACATTTGTTGCAATAGACATTGTCAGAATATAAATAAATATATACAAAGAAAGAAAAAAAAAGGTTACAATTTACACTTGTCTTCAAATTCGTTGATACTATAAATAGAATTACTTACAGGAAAAGATTTACAATGTTTTTTGAAATCATTATCACACATCATTCGTATATGCACTGGCAATGTATTATATAGTTTCATTCCTGTATATTTATAACTTCTTTGTGTTATACTTAGCCTAATATAAGGCGTATTTAAGTCATCTTTATGTCTAGTATTATATGAATGGATATTGTTACGACAACCTAAACTGCTCGCATTTTCTTTAACGTACATAAGACAACTATAAATATATAGAGAGGGAACTGTCATAATTTGTAAATCCGTAAAATATTGTATACACGATACACTATCAGTTAAACCTTTTATTGCTCTTATGGCTTTTTTCTGCCATTTAAAGACAGTCTGGGCACCTGGTGAATTTCCCCACAATATTATGCCATACTGTAGGTGAGAATGAAAAAAGGCATAGTATGCTGCAAGAAGCATTGTTTCTGTAACTGTTGTTTTCAGTTTACGTAATAAAAATAGCACTTTAAATATTTCCTGCATAAATTTTCAGTATGTTCACTCCAGTTTAATTTCGGATCTAGATGGATTCCCAGTAGTTTTACGGAATGGTGCATATCTACCTCAGTCATATGATTACTAACAGAAAAATATATAGCCTCTGTTTTAGATTCATTTATATAAAGTTTATTATGCTTTAACCATATAGATGATATCTCAAGCATTTCATTGCTTTTAGTTTTAACACTTACTAAATTCTTACCCGTATTTAGAAGAGTTGTGTCGTCAGCATATAATACAGATTTGCAAGGTAGAAAACTCGGGAAATCATTTATATAGATAAGAAAGACAGTAAGAAAAAAATATAATTTTTACATTATATATACTCCTAGAAGCTTGTAAATCGTGGCCTGGAAAACTTGGAAAAATGAGGGAATTCGTGATCGCCAAATAAGTGGGAACTGATCTTAACATACTAACATTCCAGTTAATGACCTCTGTCAACGTTCAAAATTTCTTCACCATTCCTTAAACAACATATGACTTAGGATCAATAAATGATAAATTGTTTCGGCGGTCATGAACCTTTGCATATTAACAACCTCCAACCGTCGTGCCTAAATTGCATGGGAATAGATTAATGTGTGACAGTTGAAGATCGCTACTACTCACCATCTGTAATGAGTAGGTTCGAAGCGGGAACAGAGAAAAACCACACAAATTTAACTTTCATTTAAATATCTGTATTCTATGAAATATCATGTGTTAATGTTGATAATGTAAACTGTGTATAACGCGTCAGATCACATATCGTAAGCATCTAAGAAGTCAGTCACGAATAACTCGTACATAGCTGAGATACACATACCTTGTTAATAGATGACTGTCTGGACTGGATGTTGAAGTTCTATAACGATGAATAGCTCGTGCTGCGAATAGTCTATGTTCGCCGACTATTGTTCAACCATAATCCAAGTTAATGGTTGTACTGGACAATGCTAGATCTTCCTAGATCTACTCCTGGACTGGACTCACAGTTGACTAATTACTGTGATAAGAGTACAAGTGGTTCTCTCTGTCGATACTCCACTTCTGATCCAAATACTTTCGGACCAGAGGTTTTTATTCTCAGTTTCCAGACATTCTGGAATTCATGTTGTTGACTTTTTGTATATCTCAGCTATTGGTAAAACATTGGTTTCACCCGAATTACATCGTGATCAAATTCTCAGACCAACAAATTTCTGCAAATCTGACAGTTATGCCACAGTCAAAGTGTGTCACTGTTACTGCATTACATCTTGATGACATTTCAATTCTTCAACCAAAACATTGCAAATCACAATAACATACAAACTGACGACTTAGCGTCTAGCCATAACATTCAACGCATTTACAAATTATTAACGTAAACAAATAAACACAAACACGTGTTTACACTATATGACAACATTTCATTACTATACTTTGATACAACATTTAATAACTGAGATGTTCTATCTCCAAAATAATATGTTCCAAAACCGTATATATCCACAATATATATAAGATGTAGAAACCTTTCCCTTGATGATCTGTATCACCATGAAAAGTTACTGAATATTGCTCAAAGACTATTGGAAATATAGTCTCCCCAAATATGTGCGCAAATGACTTCGCATGCTCAGCTCTCAGTAATGCCGCTATCTCGAAAAAAGAGCTAATTAAGTAATTTAATTATATTTTCATGTTCAGCAACTCAGAAAACATAGAGAAGTCATTTTCGTTTTGTTGGAACAGTGTTATTTACGCTAAAACATGTGCTTAAGCTGACAGATTATACGGCCATTTGAGATTACACTTATAATTTTACTACGTAGTATGTGTTTTATAACTCATTTCAAAACATGACGTCCTCAGCACCAGGAGACATTCGTAGAACATATCTTTCGGCATTTCCTTAAAATTGAATAAAGTACAAAAATTCGAAGAGCGATCTTAGTTGAAGACCTACTAACATCTTACAGTTATATTCTCAACTAAAATACAGGCTCCGTCAGAAGAAGGTATGGAACGAGGTCATTATATTTTGAAATATACTGTAACTCAAGATGTAAATATTTGGCATGCTTTTTGACCGCAGAATCACAGTAAAGAATAAAGGAATAATTTACAAAACAATGGTTAGACCGGTAATGTATACGGAGCAGAAACATGACCAATAAAGAGAGCATAGATTGAATGTAACTAAATGAGAATACTGCGCTGAATGTGTCGATGGTAACAAGAAACAGTAAAGTGTAAGAACAACAACCAAGATTGTAGAGATATCTAAGAAGATCCAAAAAAGAAATCTGTAGTTGTATGGCCATCTAATGAGAACAAACGACTATGTGGTCAGAAGAGTGATGGCAATAAAAGTAGATGGGAAGAGGGGGCGAGGAAGACCAAGAAGGAACTGGATGGATATGGTTAAGAGTGACTTCATAGAGAAAGCTGAAATAGGGAAGGAATTCCGGTACATGGCTTTATGGAGAAGACTCATTACAAAAGGCGACCTCACATCAGGGTTGGCAAAAACCATGTTTTTTATTGAAAAAACCAGAAAACCTGGTTTATTCGGTTTAAACCCACCCCCCTTTTTTTGGTTTAAATGATTTGCTCTATGTATTTGTATCACATATGGACAGAAATAAGTTTGTTTCGCCTTGGTATTATTATGCAACAACTGGGTTATGCTGAAAGAGGTCACATAAGCTTAAAGCGAAATCCAAACGCTTCTCGGCTTACATACGAAAGAAATTGTCCTCCATTTGAACCAGGGACGTAGCTAAGGGGGGGCCCGGGGGGCACCGGCCTTCCCAAATCTTGGCTTGGCCCCCCAAATATTTATTTAAAATTATATGTTACAAATTGTTTTTATCCGACAATAAATTTTAAAAATATCCATAGTAAACTGAAATTATTCATATTTCTAAGAATTTTTAAAAAATTCATTTATAGGTATTTCTTAAACATTAAAAGTGAACGGTAATAACTTTTACACCGTCACCTTCGTTAACATTGCGAGGTCCTTCCAACCCTTAGAGTCGCCTTGAAGTACTAAGGCTAAAAAGCTATACGAATGCACTTTGTATAACCGACTAAGAAAAAAAAATGAAAAGTTGATTCGACTCAAAGGCTAGGAGAATACTTCTCCCACATTGCTGGGTTTTGCAACATAGTATCTTATAGTATCTTTTAATTGTTTTACGAGAAGGTACTGAGTGTAGGTTTACTCTGGCGCTGGCAACTGTGGCTGAGCGGGAAAGAGTCTATTTTCTTACTGAACGTGGAATCCACACTGTTATGTTTGCTATGCATGTGTTCTTGAAATTAAGTTAAATATGGAGAGATTTATAAAATCTGGATATTTTATTTCACACGAAAAAAGTGATAAGCAATTGGTGAGTACCTTCAGTGAAACTGATAAGGTGCGTGTTGTTGCTTAGGAAAATATTCATTCGGACAGTGTTGATAAGGAAGGTGCTAGCATCTCACAGCAAAACATTCATGTGAATGACTGCTTTCAGAGGTCCAAAGAAACTGGAGATGTCCTGAATCTGCAAAACGATACATCTGGAAAAGAAATAAGAACCCGTCGAGAGTGCTTAAAGCATATAGAAAAAATAGTGGTGATTGTGATCCATTTGGGTCGATAGGGATTGGCTTTCCGAGGCAACGATGAAGATGACAGCAGTTTAAATAAAGGGAATTTCTTGCAAACATTTGAGTTGTTACGACGTTTTGATTCTTTTTTATAGAATTATACAGCGCCAGGGAATATCACTTATGTATCCCCAGAAATTCCAAATGAAGTTATCTTGTGCTGCGGTGAGGAAATCATCAACGTCATTGTAAGTGCCGCTAGAAAATTCAGCGTTATGGCTATGAAACGCGAGATGTTAATGTTTCTGAACAACTTAGTGTTTATGTGAGATATGTGAAAAATTCTAAACCGATAGAGCACTTTTTGAAATTTGTCAAACTTCGTGAGGTAAATGCTGAATACATATCGAAAACAATTATCGAAACTTTGGCTTCTGTACCGGTAGGTGTTAATAAGGACTCAAAATGCATTGGGCAAGCTTACGATGGGGCGAGCGTTATGAGAGGCCACATAGGTAGTGTGCAAAAGTAATTTCGAAAGTCTTATCCCCTCGCACTGAATATCCATTGCAATGCACATCAATTAAATTTATTGTAGAAGTGTGTTCGTTCGAACAAGTAAATACATTTTTTGATTTATTGCAGACTTTGCATAACTATTTCTACGTCGTAAAAGCTCATAGACGAATACAGCAGGCTCAGACAGCGTTAGGTTTGGAGCACTCCAGTATGTCTGATTTTAGACATTCGTTGCGCTTCACATGTTCATTCATTGAATGCTATAAAAAAGAATGATGGAGCTATAATCTTTGCATTAGAGGGAAAGGATACTAAGAAGACTACTGAAGCTGAGGGTATTGCGAACAAACTGAAATCATTTGCCACTGTTTCATGCTTGATTGTTTTTAGTAAGATCTTGGGAATTACTAGTGGCCTGAATAATTTTCTACAAGGAGAAGATATTACCCTAGCAAACGCCCAGCTACTTATTTGTTCGGTTGTTGAAGCCATAAAAGAACTTAGAACAAAGGAAAATTCATTGCGTCTCTACACTGAAGCATAGGAGTTTGTCAAACAAAATGGTATAGAAAGTTTTAATCAACCAAAGAGCAGAGAAAAGCGAAATGATAGTAGTATAAAAGATTTTCTGGTTTCGGGTAGTATTCCGAAGAAAAAAACACAGGTTTACACTGAAGCGAATTTTCGTACAGAACTCCTATATCCAATGGTTGAAAACATTGCGAACGAGTTTGACAGACGATTCTGTTAGGAAAATATATCTGTAATTCGTGGTATTCAAGCGTGTCATCCTAAATCAAAACTGTTCTTGATGAAGGAGGCAACGGGAGAGTCTGCTACACAATTCGAAATAGATTTTCCTGAACATGAATTCATTGTTATAAAAAATTATGTACAATCTCTTATGAAGGAGAAAGAAATTACAAATATCTCGGACCTGTATGCTGCTCTGTCCAAGCCAATTTTCCCCCAACTACGAATTTGGTGAAAATAGCCTTGACGCTACCTGTGTCATCAGCTTCTTGTGAGTGTTCTTTGAGCGTGCATAAAAGGTTCAAATCATATCTTAAATGTAAGTCTGGTTAGGATAGAACATCAGCGTTAGTCGCACTTGAAATAGAACAATAGATAGCCTCTAAGCATGTAGAAGATAAAATTATTGATATATTCGCAAAGTCGTTGCATAGGCGTCACAGTTTGTGTTCAGCAAGTAATTTGTAAATACAATGTGGCAAAACGTTCTCAGATGATGCAAGAACAGCATTAAAGAAAATAGTATTGTAATATTAGGCCAATATTTTACCAATTATTATTTTATTATATATGTACTTCGCTGATTAGATTTTTTTTGTTCACGGAAGTTCAAATAATTGTAGTAACCTCTTGGATTGATTTATGTTTGAGACGCACGGAAGACAACTATTTTGTAAACAATAAAATGTACTACACTGTAAACAATTAGGGTCACATTTATTGACCGATTACCATCAATTCTGGCTGCCAACAGAGTACCCTAAAATTTACGGTAATAGTATTTAAGTTATGGTAATAGGGCATACATACGACCTTTTTGTGGCCTAACTTATAACCATAAATTTTACAGTAATACTGTAAATTTTAGGGTAACCGGTAGGCAGCCAGAATTGTCGGTAATCGGTCAGTAAATGTGACCGTAATTGTGTACAGTATAATATATGAAGGAAGTCAGGATCCTTGAAAAGTAACAGTAAAATATACGTCTCGATAGCCTGTGTGTTCAGTTTAGGTAGCCTCATAGAACACATCGCATTTTTTGGGTAGTGAACGTCTGTTACTATATTATTTCTATTTTCTCAAGCTACAAAGTATATAAAGGTACAAAGCAAAAAGGTATGTATAAATGTACCAAAAAGTATTTGTATGAAGTATTGGGTTTTATAATGTCCTTGCATAGGTAAACATTATTAATACATAATTTTTAATTATTGTTTCATTATCGCATTTCGCAAGAGAGGTTCACATTTCTAACCTCCGAAAGAGTAGTTAAAGTTTAATTTAGGGCAGTTTATTGGTGAGTATTCCAAACGATATTTTCCGCGAATTATCCTGAGTACACTACAGTATATATATATATATATATATATATATATATATATATATATATATATATATATATATATATATATATATAAAATATGGGTTATTCCATTTGTAAATATGGCCCCCCCAAACTCAGAACTCTGGCTACGTCCCTGATTTGAACTAGAAACCGGGACCAATTGGCCACAAATGCGATACGTCTGCCGACTCACACACGAAGGACTCCTGATAAAAATACGTTGTATTGGTCTCTACATACAGAAGAAGTAATTTAGTCCACCACGACTTTTATTAGTCCAAGTTAAAGAAATACGACGACTTAATTTGATATCAGTATGAAAAGCGAATAAAGATACGAATTATTTGAGTCCACTTTGGCTCTAACCCATTTATACATAAATAGAGACAAAAGATACTTCTGATTTCAATAAATGCCTCTCGTGGGGTTTGTACGAACCCCCCCAAAAAGTACGCAATTTCGTTATCAATAGTAAACATTATTAAAATGAAACAATATTTAGGTTTTTTCTTTGATTGCAATTGCGTAACAATAATAACAAACTATAAAAAATCACAAAAGAATCATTCATAAAATAAAATAAAGTTGCTTTTGTAGTATAATCATGAGTAATGAATGGGGAATTTAGGTCTGAATATAATACGAATAATATAGGGAGTGAATCGTGGTAACCCACAAATGTGTGTTCATCAATATTTTATGAACACTTACACTTTTACGAACATTTTTCGTTTTTGGTTTAAACCAGTTTTCTTTCTTTCTTTTTTCTTTTTCTTTTCTTTTTTTTTTTTTTAAACAGCTGGTTTAAACCAGCCAACCCTGCCTCACATACATGGGAAAAGGTAGAGGGAAAGAAGATTAGTACAGAACATTCCCGACTAACCGAGTTCCGGGTTAACCGAAGTGGTCCTGGAAAAAGAAAGAAAAAATGCCGGAGTGAATGGCGCATGTTGTAGTGTATATAGACGGATTCAAGGTTGAAGGGTTGTTCGTTTCACTTCCATTAGCGTCACAGACGCAAAAGCTGGGTGAGACAGAAAACACTGTCTCACGAGCCCCTTCCTTACCCACCGCACTCCCGAGGAATACGTTTTGGATCCGCCTCTGGTAGTGTACGACCAGAAGCCAAGGCGACGTGTCAATTTGTATAAATTAAAGTGCTTTGAAAACTAGAAACAAATTGACAGCTCAAAACCACGTGCAGATTTGTCTTGAAGAAGGGAATCTTCGTCATTTTAGCAACAGTGGGTGGAGGGTTTTCTTTGCAACAGACCTCAACATTCCAATGTTGTCCCTAAATAGTAAACACGTGTTTTCAGAAGGAAAGGAGTGTCTTTCATTTCTTTGTGCGTGGAAGGGGAAAAAAAAAGAAAAAGAAAAAAAACTGCATACAAAATAACTGCAACACCTAAGAAAAATCGATACATTTTGCGAATTGTTATGTATATTATGAAGGTTATTAATTGCAGTGGTTTCAAATTATTTCTTATAGATCATTTGGTGTTTTATCTACTACATATATAGAGTCAAATGATTCCAATACAATATATTACATAATAATACGCTGCAGATAGCCATTATTACAAAAAATATGAACATACTTGTTTTCTTGCACTTTGTATGAATGCATGTTAACATCTTATTAATGAACAAGAAATGGATGCGAGTTTTTTTGAACAGTAACTGTTAGGTGTATAAAAGCCATAACTGCGTCTATACCCCATTCAGTACTTTGTATGTTTCCCATGTGCCGCTTTCAGTGCTGCCAGCCTACTTGTCATGCTGTGTACGAGAGACTGGCACAAGAATACGTCTAATCATGGAACCAAACTTGCATCATAGCTTCAATAAGTTCCTTCCTTGTTTTGAAGCACTTCCCCGAAAGCTTGCGGGTCATGATATACTATAAACTTTCAATAGGAGTCATGTCTGGTAACCATCACAACCTTTGGATATGCATGTCTTAACCACAGCAGCTCTGTGACACGGCACATCGTCATCTTGAAATATGAAATAATCTAAGTTTTTGTCTGAGAAATGATCCCTTGCTGTTGGTAGAAGTATACTGTTTAAAATGTCCATGTACTGTGCATTAACTGATCTATCGCAAATTTCTAGTCTTCTGACACCTTTCTACGTGAAACAGCTCCACATTCCAACCAAACTTCTCTGTCGGTGATATACAGTCGCTATTAAGTTCTTCCCCACTTCTCATCCATAGTTGGATGCCACTGCCATTCCCAAACACCTTAAACTTTTTTCATTGGAGAAAATCACATGTTCCCATTCTTCAACACCCCACGCTTCGTACATGCTAAGAAAGTGTTTCCTGGTTCGTACGTGATTTGCGTTAAGTATAGGCTTCTTTGTAGGTGTTTTCTTCCGACTTCCTTGTTCCTTTTGCTGTCTAACAATTGTCACGTAGCTTGCACTAACACCAGTATCATTGGACACAGTTTGAGCAATTTTTCGTGAAGAAGATGCTGTGCTTGTCATAGATAGGGCCTTT
The DNA here is from genome assembly GCF_964235325.1 of Thermobia domestica. Lineage (NCBI taxonomy): Eukaryota > Metazoa > Arthropoda > Insecta > Zygentoma > Lepismatidae > Thermobia > Thermobia domestica. The sequence goes on along the minus strand of NC_137457.1, from coordinate 277,511,815 downwards.
ATTTTTCTGTGTATCTGATGGCATGTTTTTCGCCTTCGGCCATATTTGTCTCTCAAAGAGGACTTCTTATATATTGTTAGCTTTTTAGTAACTACCAACCGTTGTATGATGCAGTTCAAGTTGTTCTGCAATTTGACGTTGCAAAATGGTACAACGCCAGTGTCTCCCCCCCCCCCCCTCATTTACGAGAGAATGTGTCGGGGTCAGTATTTTACCCATTTTTAGTACGTAATCACACTAACTATTGAGAAGCAATCACAAAGCACTAAATATCATATACAAATCATAAACAACAACTCACAAGCACAAAAGGTTACGTCTGGAAGAAATTTTTATTAACAACGATCAGCGGATCACCATTCACTTGTGCATACATGAAGCAGTCATTTGCGTATTAAATGTACTTCCACCTGTTGAGCAAAGAGCACACAAAATCCATGAGCAGTAATAAACAAAAACATATCAAATTGCAATAGCTAACAATTGTATGATATGTTAAGCCCCTTTTAGAGATAAAACTAATTAACCATTTTCTAAGGAAAAATTAAAACATTGAAATTTTAGCAGGTGGTGCAGTTATTTTGTAACAGACTTTATATTTGAAATGGGTACAACATAGACAGCTACAAAAGTTGAATTTGAAGACAATTGATAACGATAGTCTTTTAAAAAACAACTTACAGAGTATTAGGTTCGTTTTTTAACAGACATTTTATTGTATATATATATTTCGCTAGAAATATTTTGCATTATGTATTTATTAAGTGGTTGATATTGAAACAATGATCCTAGAATAAGTTGTAATTTTATTTTATTGATTGCAGGAGAAGTAGGAGTCCGACTAGGCCGAAAGCTAGGTCATATTCCCCAGCATCGCCTACGAAGAGAAAGCTTTCTCCTGGAAGAATTCGAGGAAGAAGTCGAGACAGCAGATCGCCTCCTCAGAAACGAACACGGTAAGTAACAGATTCCGTATGATATCCACTACAGTTTGTGTTTCAGCAGTTCAGGCGACATTACGTCAGGTGAAGTAAGATTAGTACATCGAATTCTATAGCCGCTATTGATAGAATAGCTTGACTAACTCAGTACATCAGGGCACGAAATTTCCGAACGACCAAAATATTTAGTTCACCGATAGGCACTTGACCAATTTCATACAAAACAGTTGAAGGATGACGACTGAACTCTAATCTAACTACTGTACTCAGAATCTTAAGTTTCCTGAAGTATACTGAGTTTCTCGGTCGGAAAAATCGGAAATAATGTTCGAAATTTTTTTCCCGTCGGTATTGTAATGTTGCATGTATAACTTACTGAGAACCGAATACATGGGCATTAATGCAATACAGGGTAGGGCGAAGATGCATTTGATATGAATTAATTATTCAACAACGAAACTATGAAATTACCATAGACTGTATTATAACATTAAGTTAAATGACGAAGTGTCCTCTTCCGTTTTCAGTGTACAAATTACCTCTTTTAAGCACTGAAAACATTACATCACAATGTCGCTGGACAATTTATCATTTACCAAATTCAGGAATAATACTCTCTTTGTAATGTTTTAGATCATAGATTTTTTTAAAAACAAACCTTTTTACTTTTTTTATTATTCCCCAGAGAAAAAATGCTGTGAGGTACGAATACATGTTCATTTTTTGATAACATTCCATTCATTGTGAACTTACTTAATTATTAAACTAATAAGGTTTTAAATCTTGTATAAAATCATATCTTACAACGTATTATTCACGAACCACGTCATAACGTATTAACTAAACTAACTCACTCTATGGCTTATGGAACCCGGAGGTTCAATGCCGCGTTCACAAAAGCTCTCCACCGACTTCTATCCTTAGCTAACTGCATCCAGTTTCTACTTTGTATTCCAATCTCTGCGAGATCCATCTTAACATTGTCCTCCCATCTGCGCCTAGGTCTTCCTAATGGTCGTTTTCCGATTGGTTTTCCAGTCAAGACTTTGAAAGCGTTTCTACTTTCTTCCATTCTAGCTACATGACCCGCCCACCTAAGCCTCCTAGACTTGACGACCCTAAAATGTTGGGTAAACCATATAAATTATGTAGTTCCTCGTTATGAAGTTTCCACCATTCCCCATTCCCGTTCCTCTTGGGTCCGAATATTCGTCTCAGGATTTTGTTCTCAAATACTTTCAGTCTATGTTCTTCCCTCAGAGTAAGTGACCATGTTTCGCAGCCCTACAAAACAACAGGCATGATTATCGTTTTGTATATTTTAAGCTTCAAATTCCTGACAGAATTCGCAACAACAAGAGATTTTGAACCGTATAGTAACACGAATTCCCTGCTTTTAGTCGACATTTAATTTCTTCGTGGATATGATTTTTCTCTGTTAATATTGATCCTAGATATTTGAAAGTATCCACTTTATCAAAAGTATTATTTAATATTTTAACGCATCCATAATTTCCTGTATTCCGGTCCCGACGCACTTCCATGTATTTAGTTTTCTCTGCATTTACTTCTAAACCCATGTCCCTGCAAGCGTTTAATAAGATCTTTGCATTTCTTTCTATTGTTCTCCTATCATCCCCTATTAAATTTACATCATCAGCATATGCCATAACCTGGTGAATACCGTTCAATTCTAGGCCCTGGTTGCTATCTTTGATTTTTCTTATAGCGTATTCCAGAACGAAGTTAAATAATAATGGCGACAACGCATCTCCTTGTTTCAGGCCATTTTCGACATGAAAGCTCGTGGACAAAAAATTTCCTACCCGTACTTTACTTTGGGATTCATTTAAACATATCTTAATTAATCTAATTAGCTTTCTCGGTATTCCAAGTTCTGTAAGAACGTTGTATAATGTTTCTCTCCTAACCGAGTCGTACGCCTTTCTAAAATCAATAAATAGTTGATGTATCGGGGTATTGTATTCCCACTTTTTTTCGAGTATTTGGCGACGTCATAACGTATTATTTTCGTCAATGAACTACTTACTGCTACTGAAAGCAATTGAGAACTGAATAACTTCTAGTGTTAAGCGACTTATGACAAATTTTCCATTTTAATGTTTGTGAGCTCGTAAAACTAATAAACAATTTATACGAACTTGGAAAGTTACGGAAAAATTTTATGTTTATGACAATGTTCGTTAATGTTTATGACAAAAGATTATATTAAGATTTTGAGAATGCTGGGAGATTAGTATCTTCCTAATTTCAAAAAAATGAACATGGTAAACATTTATAGAGAAACAGAAGTAGTAATCGGTGAAAGAAATCGGATGGTAGAGCCACTTATTCTCCTCTTTTCTACCCTCCTTATGAAATTCATCTAAAAGATTGTATGTCAAGTTCTAGGAAAGATTCAGCATTTTTTTTTTCCTCATTTGTTCCCAACGATATTTGTGTTCCTTCTCTGTGATAAAGATGATGACATATTTCCGTTTATCTGTTCACCATTATGTATTGTATGCGTTATTGGTAATTTTTTAATATCTGTTTCCATATTAACAGAATGCCCATTGTTCGTACGGGAAGGATAAGGTTATGGAAAATATTTGAAAGATACATACTTCTTTAAAAAAATAGTTTAAATACTTTTTATGCAAGTTCGATTTCAATTGAGTTACTTAAACGGTAACATCTTTTCCTTCCGTTGGGATCAAATTTCGTAAAACTCTTTATTCTAAAACTACAATAGGATATTTATACAGAATTTCAGAGTTCTAGTCTAATCATTTCGTATATGGAGAATACCAAAAGAAAAATTCTAAGTTCCCCTGTTCCTTCTCTTAGGGGTCTCATCTCGCAAAATTCAATCTTATCTGCAGTCTAGTGTGCAAGAAAATTATATAAAATTTAATTTCTATATCTAATTAAAAGAAGAAAAAAATCAATTTTCTTTTCCACCCTGTAGAGGTACATTCTGTAAAACTTCATGAGTACAAAATATTAGGATTCTGCAAGTAATAGTTTTGGAGACCAGGAAAAGAAAAACAAAAACATGAAGCCATCTTTCTCCTTTTATGGGTCGCATCTCTCAGTATGTTCAGTTGCATGTTCGGTGTTGTAGGTATTAGAAAATGTAGAACCTCTCCTTAGAGGTCGCGTTTCGCAAGATTCCGTCTTTTTTCTACAGATTCTGGAGTCTTAGAAACTTAATGACAAAGCGCTCATTTTCTATTCGAATGGTATGTGGTTCGATTTCAGACTGTGAACTTAAGGCAGATATCATTGTAGGTTTGTTTTCTCCAGGTTGTTCCACTCTCATCATGATTCATTTGAACGTACCTTTCGTTAGCCTGCAGGTCGCAGTCTCGGGAGGTTAAGCTGTTGATTTCTTTTTCTTTTTTTAATTACAATAATTTCATCAGCATCGCCATCCAGCGCGGGAATGTGTCATCGATCTTAGGCATATTACCTCCTGGCAAAGAACTGGACGAGATTTTTCTTCTATAACACACAATAAGACGGAAGGAGACATATCCGAGGAGGCTGACAACCACTTTGACTATGTTCATGAAGAATGTTTTGAATCCATTTTGGATAAATATACATTGTTGGAAGTCATGGCTAATACCGGTAAATTTGGGAGTGGTAGCAACATTATCTACAGATTTTACTTTGTTTCTCAAAATCGTTAAAGACCTGAATGATATTGTTTATTTGTCCGATGTTTATTTTGGAACAAATATGATAGCTACAGATAATCTATGTATTCTTACAAGTAAACCTTACGTTTGGGTGAATCGAGTTGCTGACTGAGACACATATGAGAAAGTAGTACTAAATGTGGTCAGTATTTCAGTGAAGTTGTAGGTGCGAAGCTCCAGGGGTTTAGGAGATACAGCTACCAGAACATCACATGGAAGTACAGAATAGTCTTCATACAGTTGAAAGTAAAAGCTCTGTAAGACTTCTTGTAACGATAAAAGGTGAATAACAAATATATGGGTACATATTAGGACTAGGGGGAAGTCATATAGTAAGGGTATACCTGACGGTGGCCATCTTGAAATCCGCCATTTTGAATTAAGGTTAAGTTTTAAAAATAGGAATAGTGTCATGTGATACATGATTTAAGGCGCAAATTTAATCAGAAGAACAATGGTGACGTTAATTTTGATTTACGCGCAATTGGTAAAAAGTTACAGGGAAATTAAATATTGTTTCAGCATATGTATTAGTCCTTTACCCTACCTTGTAAATTTTGTGTGAATGATAATAATTAAGTAAAAAGCAGGTGGATAAATATTAGGTCTATGGTAAGAGTTGCCTTGATGGCGGCCATGTTCAAATCAGCCATTTTGAATCAGACAAAAGTTTTAAAGAAAACGCATAACAGTGACACCTTATCAATAGCAAATTTTACCATAACTCCAACGGTATAACCATTTTGCTTTATCATTAACCAGCACAAAATTAAATGGATCGCTCCTTACGACTACTGCTTTGACGGAATTGTTAACGACAAATGTGTCAAGTGTAACTCGATTGCCTTTGTCAGGTGTGCTCACTTTGAGCAGAGCATTTGTGCAAGTCATGCACTCTTTTCTGAACTACATATTCATTGTACTAATTGAAGACTTTTCTAGAAAAAAACCCAAGTTCAATTATGACTCAATTCCACTTTGGTGATTTTTCCTTAAATTAGCAACTTGTTTATGCGATAACAAATGCTGGTTAATGATAAAGCAAAAATGGTTATACCGTTGGATTTATGGTAAAATTTGCTATTAATAAGGTGTCAATGTTATGCGTTTTGTTTAAAACTTTTGTCTGGTTCAAAATGGCGGATTTCAACATGGCCGCCATCAAGGCAACTCTTACCATAGACCTAATATTTATCCACCTGCTTTTTATTTAATTATTATCATTCACACAAAATTTACAAGGTGGGTAAAAGACTAATACATATGCTGAAACAATATTTAATTTCCCTGTAACTTTTTACCAATTGCGCGTAAATCAAAATTAACGTCACCATTGTTCTTCTGATTAAATTTGCGCCTTAAATCATGTATCACATGACACTATTCCTATTTTTAAAACTTAACCTTAATTCAAAATGGCGGATTTCAAGATGGTCACCGTCAGGTATACCCTTACTATATGACTTTTCCCTAGTCCTAATATGTACCCATATATTTGTTATTCACCTTTTATCGTTACAAGAAGTCTTACAGAGCTTTTACTTTCAACTGTATGAAGACTATTCTGTACTTCCATGTGATGTTCTGGTAGCTGTATCTCCTAAACCCCTGGAGCTTCGCACCTACAACTTCACTGAAATACTGACCACATTTAGTACTACTTTCTCATATGTGTCTCAGTCAGCAACTCGATTCACCCAAACGTAAGGTTTACTTGTTAGATAACTTAAAAATGTATTAAAATAAAAAATGTACAATTTGCTGTGAATAATAATTTCACATTTTGATTTTTCTTTGACAAGCTGTGTATTTACAATATTTTAATTATAAGTTATCCTTCAATAGACACATTCCGTTTCCTTAAAAACGTACATAGAGCACATGGCTAAATGATTAGCCTTCGCGTTTTCGTCATAGGAGACTCGGATTGCCAGATTGCCATCGGAGGCCTAGTGGGAATTTCTGTAGTTTGGATCTCATTTGAATCTCGACATCGTATAATATTGATGCTGAAAAGGAACGTAAAGCAAACCAAATATGCCATACAGATGTGCATAAAAAATTTTCAAAGGTGACCCAACAGGTCTTCTAACTTTCCTATTCTGGTGATACGCATCTGCTAAGAAAAAACTCGTTGAGTACCTTAATTAAATAAAGAAATAAATAAAAGGAAATAAATGTGGTAATCTTCAAAACTTTCAAGATATATATAGGGTGTGTCAAAACAACACCGTCAACGTTTGGGATGTGATTCGTGACACCAAGATAAGATAAAAAGTATAGACCAACCTGGATGCACAAATGCTTCCTTTCGGAGTTATAGGCTGCCGAAAACGTAAAAAACTTGGAAAGGTCCATAGTTCCAAAACTATGGGACCTACCGTAGTCGAGTCAAGACCTCACTTAGAAACTAATATGTGCACTATCCAATAATACATATTTCAAAATCCTAAGGTCCTTACGCAGCAACTTTTAAAGAGGTAGTTTTGCTACAGGCATATAATTAGAAGTACTCACCAAGTATCTAAAAAAAATCGTTGCGGAAATACTGCAGGATTCTGAAACATGAATATTTGAATAGGGCACATACTAGTTCCTAAGTGAAGTCTTGACCCGACTACGGTAGATCCCATACTATTAAAGCTATGTTTCTTTAAAGTTCGTTTTTTCATGTTTTCGGAAGCCTATAACTCCGAAAGGAAGCATTTGTGCATCCAGGTTGGTGTATACTTCTCGTCTTATTTTGGTATCAGGAATCACCTCCCAAACGTTGTCGGTGTTGTTTTGAAACACACACACACACACACTATATATATATATATATATATATATATATATATATATATATATATATATATATATATATATACTGTGTATCACAGTTCGTTGTTCTTCATGTTGCCTCGTCTTCGACCAAATAATTGGCATGCGTGTAACAATGGTTGTATTCTTTCAAACAAGCAAATAAACGAAATCGTTAAATTATTCTGTTTAGGAATTCAGTGATTTCTTGTTTCTTAAGTTTGAATTCTTTTTCCTAGGTCAAAAAGCCAATCACCCAATGATCGATTGGGTTCATATCACAGAGGCCCACCAGGGCCTCCGTCTACACATAGCTACCAGGGACCAGCTTATCCACCACCACCAGGTGTAGAACCAGAGGAACGTCCACGTGGACCGACTACATTTGGAGAGAGGTTTGTATTGGTGTGGGTATGAGCAAGGAGAATGGGGATAGAACTAGATGTTAATGGCTGAGGTATAGTATGCATATTTATAGAGCACGACGAGTTAAAAGGAAAAGTACACTTGGTGAGTAGTTTTTGTGTACACTGTAGCCCAATTTATAACGAATAACGTTTTAAAATCTTCTAGATGCTTAAACATTTATATTTATGGATTAGAGTTTTATCGTAAACACATGCCAACTTGAAAAACTACTAGAATGTATTACTTTCAGGTATGTTTTGGTAATGTTTGGAAAAATGAAGAAAAGAATGTAATGACGAGTGATTTTCTTATTATTACTTAGCTGTATATGATATAGACTTTCTTTAATGTGATAAGGCTAGCGCGTTGACTTTTTTGCATTCGTGGTTTCCAATGCAAGTCCTGGTTTCTGCGTAATTGCAGATACACGTCCTAGTTACCTTCGAAGCAGAAAACGGGAATTTATGAAGTAGGCAAGCAAGTGCATTTAAAATAAATTCCATCGTATTAATTTTTCTAATAATTTAAAATAATTGCAGCGATTATAATATATTAATGTATTTCTGTAGATATTTAGTTGTTCAGTTCAGTCAGACATTTTTGAAAAAATAAATAAATAAATAAAAACTTTGGAACATGACCAAACAAGCCTCTTTGCTGAAGTAAAGTAGCAGCAAACACGATGAATAAAATGCACTAGGACTATGAAAGTGGGCTTCTTCTATTTGATCGATATAATAATAATAATGATTGGTAATACTTTCGTATTATGTTTCGTTGTAGCCCCGCATAGCGCAGTCGGTAACGCTGTAGTTTTCATGAGAGTGGTCCCGGGATCGATTTCCAGTAAGAACACTCGGTCGAAAAGAAAGGTGTAACAACTTTCTCATGACAGCCACCCTGAGTGAGATTTACTCCAGGCAAATGCTGGGATGGTACTAAAATACATGGCCCAGGCCACTTCCTTCCTTTCCCATTCCATTTTCTCTTCCCCCTTCCCCGGATAGTGTGCTTGTCTAGAGATGTCATCCTTCATACGTGACGGGCTTAGACCCATAGATGCTTTTAATACTTAGAAATATGTATGTATTGAGTTTCGTTATAAATGTGCTACAGTGTATTTGACCAAAAATATTACTTTTTGTTTGTTTGTTTGTTTTGTAATATAGTTTCGACAATCTTCAGAAGAGATACTACGTGATGCGTACAAATTACAGAAAGCAGTAATGTAGGTTGATTTGTATTAACCTATATACAATACCTGTGATGAAAGAGAATTGACAAGATGCAGCTCTGAATATTTGAATGATGATTAGTTGTAATAAATAGAAATTCCATATAGAATGTTTAGGAAAATTGAGATAATCAAATTGTACTTTTACACAATAAGAAGACAATAAGTGAAAACACAAGTACAAGTTTTACTTCACAGAGGAGAAAAGATAAAATGTACTTCGTACTTAATATCTGGTCTAATTTTTGAGTCTTTAGTTGTATTTAATTGGATCGCAAAAAAGTATTAAAAACAATGAACCTTTTGACGGTACGTTGCAATGAAAGATACATAACGTTGGAATTCAATTTATATAAGAAAACACACGTAAAGGCAAGGAGAGAGAACACCATAAAAAAATGATTCCTTGCTCTATTTGTATGTACAGAAACACAGGGATTACCAGTAAATGAGTGCAAAAGTGAAATTATATACCAAAGAAACAATTGTACCGAAGATCGATTAAAAGTATAAATAAAAGCAAAGATAACTTGAAGGAAATAATCTGCATATTGACTTTGAATAATAACTCCAATTATTATATTTTTCTGAGTTGGTTGTATGTTAATAATGCTTTCTAATCAATACAAGGCCATGTGATACACGAAAAGAAAAGGAAATAATTGGCGGAGGCCAGCTAAAGCTAAATAATAATGAGAGAAAGGAAAATAAAAATAAGGATACTACTCACTTATTTTTATTCCTCTTTTTCTGATTATGTGGATTATAACTAGATATATTTTCAGAAGTTAACTGCAATTCTGATCTAGTTACGTGTTTTAAGCCAAATTAGTATGTAATATACACATAAATTGGAACATTATATTTTCTTTTTTTATTAGCTGGTGTATTATTCTTCTATAACGGAATGGAAAATAGTCAATTGATTTTAAGCTTTAAAGACTGTGTATGATATTTATATTGTTGTTCTATAAATAACTTAAGACTTTTATTTTTATTCTTTTTATAATAGAGCACTTAATATTCTTTCACTTTATGGCTTAAAATACGAGTGTATTTTGCGTCGAACAATGTAATCGCCTACAATATTAATCCATTTGACACTTCGAAGAAGAAAGAAAAAAGTGCTAAATAGAAGTTATAACTAGCACCTACCTCAATAATTTGTAATAAAACATTTAAACATGTTGATTTTCGGGATAGTTCATGTTCCATTATCAGGGACTAAAAGGACAAAAATATAAATAGAAGAATAGAAGCACTACGGCAGTACCTTCATTTCCTGATATTCAATTTTAGGCTGTTTGTCTGATAATGAAATGCGAATTGTTCCAAAAATTAAATGGTTTAAATAATTAGAAAAGCGGAGAGCTAGAGGTAGATGATAGCACAAACAACCTAAATAGGCCTCAGATAAAATATTTAGACGGCGATGTACAGGTTTCAAATATTTTACCTTATAATTTCTGTTATATAACGAGGTAGTTCAAACTTTTTTTTTGAATCCTCTACTCGCGCTTAAAGTACACACTATTTTAAGTAAAGAAAAACACCCATCAAGTTCCACGGATGTAATCACAGTAAACTGTATTATTGCTTAAACTGGAACCGATCATTGAAGTTTACAACATTTCAGTTGTTGTAGGATCAGAATTTACAGTTTCTGTGATGTAGTAGTCACATATGCACTAGCTAAAACTATTTGTAGCTACTTTGTGAATATTTTTTTAATAAAAAGTCGAAAAAGACAGCTTGTGGCCTTCAAAAGCGTTTTCTCTCAGAATAAACATAATCAGAAAAATAATAACAGAAGTTTATGCAAATATAGTTTAGATAACTAATACGATATGTGAATTTAGCATTGGGTATAGAGGAACGCTGTTTTGTTGTTGGACATAACACGTGCAGTCAAAGAATTACACAATATTAGATGGGGACTTCAGACTCATCTTGTTGCGTTTTTTAATAATGTTTTTTACATATCGTGATTGAAACGGATTGCCATAATTGAAAAACGAAATATTGTGACAAATAACAAGGTTTTATTTATTTATTTATTTGCGGGTAGGGTGGGTGTCTTGAGGAAAATTTTTCAAGTGTGTCGAATATTCAGAAGAACAATTAAATCTAAGTGGCAAATAAGACACGTCGTTTACTAGTGCAAGATGTATTGCAAATACCAATCAATCCTGCAGATGATAATCGTAAAAATCTGAAGATATTGCAAGCAGGTATTGCATAAGTCGTTAGCAATCGTATAAAAATGGAGAAAAATAATTTAAACAAAACTTAAACATGTATTTAATAGAGAGAATTTTATAGTATAAAAACACCTAGAAATATCTGTGTAACAATGTAAAATGTTTTCCCTATCTTTATAATCACTTCTATAAATCATATTTAAAAAAATACAGTATGTACATGTGAACTGAACCCTCAAACCCTTTATTGGTTAGATGAAGTAAATAAATGAAATGAAATTGGACTCTTTCCAAGTAATAGTCATAAGTAAACACAGCAGGTTGACTGGTAACAATTTTGACGCATGAGTTCGCTGTGTAGAAGGTCTGAAATGTAGAAAATTGCTTCATTAGCAGTTAGCGTTCGTTACAGTAGTAACCATTCACTGAGATAAGTATTTGTTTCATTGTGTGTTAGCCACAATATACTTAGATGGAGCCAACTTTGTCATGTAAAATAGAATACAAGAAATAAGACTAAAATGGTGTAAAAACTTAATAAACAATATATATTATTTTGTGCATGATTATCACATGTCAGTCGCATTTATTTTAATTTATTTTTAAATCGCAAGAAGTTATACTTGAATACACTTTCAAGATGCCGCATAAACGTAACGTTGACTATATTCAGATTATTATCGTAAGGTATAAACTGCAGCTTATTAATTGTGACAAATAAATGCTTGTGTTCTTTTGCTCTGTTAACATCAGTATACAACAGCATGGTATTCTTTTCGTAAGCAAAGCGAAAGTTTGAATAAAATTGATGTTCGATCGTGGTAAAAGATATATGAATTCTTGGAGAAAGTAGTTTGGAAGACAAATTAAGATATGCACGGTTTCATTCATATATGAAATTAATTTCGAAACCGTTACTTGAGATAGATTACAGACAAATAAAGTGCAAGGAAATGACACTAAAAAGTCCGTGAAAAGGAAGTTTGAAAATAAATAAATAGATAAATATATATATATAAAAGATGCAGATTATTTGTACAAAGACATATAATTACTTAAAAACGGAAATTGATGGATTTTTAATCAAAGTTTTAAAAAGATTAGTATAAACACCATTTATTACGTCTGTAAGAGTTTCCTGTACTACGGTTTCTGCCACTGAAGCTAATTTTTTTAACCAGATGATTACACATTTTAAGGCACTCAAATTACTTTTTAAAATTTGTTGCAGTTTTAGTGCGTGGGCTGTAGTGGTTCCTGTTGGACTTAAAAAAAAAAAAAATCATATAATCTTACTCTCAGTGGTTTGTGTCTAGGGGTTATGATGATTCTAAATTAAGTCTACATACTTAAATTGTTATTTTCATCATATGGCTGACATTATAAGTTTTTGCATTGAGTGGATTGAAGTCACCTAAATTCGACGAATAACTGTTCGTTGCACTAAGCGACTTACTACTGGACAAGAGGCTTAAAAGATAGAATTACTACGGAAAGCGTAACGAATTAAACAATAATGGGAAATTTCTCTAAAATAATTGAAACAAAAAATGTCTTCAATATAATTAAAAAAAGAAATAGTTTTTAACTCTCAGTTGGATTTTCCTTCCAATATTCTGGAAGTCCCTGAATAGTGACAATTCTATTAAGATAGCTAGGTTCCCTTTTGAACTTTCGTTATCGCTTTCACTCTCACTATCACTAACTCATTTAATCCCCAGCTTCCACTCAAGCTGTTTCTAAAGAAGAAATTGAGTTCTCATTCGAACTCGAGTAGTCTCCATTCAGACTACGGACTAATTATTATATTTGCTAATTAAGTTATCATTTGAACTGCATTCATTACTCTGACTGCTACTAATTTAATTTGGAAGAGTTTCTATGCGAGTTCCCATTCGAACTAAGCCATAATTTTGGTTCTAACTAACTGTTCAAGCTTGAAAACTGTTGTTGATGATAACTCACAACTTAAAACAGTGGAATAGCCAAGATCGCTATCATTTTTCCTAGCCTTTTAGTAACGATGCTGCCTTGAGATAAAACTGAGATAGAGAATAACCAAGCAGGTAACAATTCGATAGTAATACACTATGTTTAATTTCAGGGATCTTTCTTATATCAAGGAATTCTTGGCGCTTATTACTTTATTACAATCAGTTCCTAACGTAATTAATATAGATGACAGATTTTTAATTCCATATTTTAAATTTAAACTAGCTCAGTTGTCAAACTACAGATAACTACTTGTACAGTACCAAAATTGGAATAACTTACCCAACCAATCCTTTGTAGGGGTATCTCAATTCGGAGAAAAGCCATGACTTACATGTAAGTGCTCCTGTAATTCTTTATTATTATTTATTAAATTTTTCTTATTTAGTTAATCTCTCCTCAAACAAGCAATTTCATTTAATTAATTTAGTTGCCATTAGTTTCGATTAAATAAAAGGTAATTGTATACGATATTTCTAAACTGCACTTAAGTCGCAATAGTTTCACAATTAAGCAAGAAAATCAAAATTCAATATTTGAATTCTCGGCTAAAATTTATCAACTACAAAAATTAATTTAATATGAATTTATAAGAAATTTATAAGAAATTTTGTCACTAATATGAATTTATAAGAAATTTTGTCACTTTTCAAACGAGTCATTCTGAAACTCTACAAATGTCTGTAATCTCAGGTTGCCAACATTATGTCAATCCGTACACGTTATTAAAAGTTTTTATGGATCTACTAAATTTCTTGCCGATAATGAGAAACTATAGTACTTAGCAACATCACTACACACTTTTTCTAGAATATTAACACGCTTTTTAAACTTTTATTCGAAAATTTAATTGTTGTTCATGCCCAAGTTTAGTTAACAAAGCCTTTGTAACAAACATTTTCATTTAGGAACTGGAGTTTCCATTCATAGCGTGTGTTAAGCATAAAAGACATCTAACACACGTACGTTTCCGCAGTTACAGGCTCGGTTACAAAGCTGTTATCTATAAAAGAAACCATGAAATATGTACTAAACTGAATCCCATACTTAAGAAGATCCATGATTATACTTATATAAGAACAGAAGGTCAAACTATTTCAGAAGGTAAAAACTATTTCAAAGAAAAATATCAAACGTTCTAATTTAAATATTGTGAATAATATTCATTCAAACATGTAACGATAACAACAGTTGTAACCCAAAGAAGTTCCCAAAAAAGGGAATAAATATAAAAAATGGAAATACTTGTAATGAGTAAACGTTACGTCATATAACTTATATACTGCACTTTAAATTATTGTGCAAAAATAAATATTTCTTAAATTAATATTTTTCAATAATTTGTATACAAAGACAATCTTTCATCTAATAAAATATGGTAATTTTTAGTACTAACTTCAGATAATTCAATATATCTCGTGGAGGTAAAATCAGTTTGAAAAATTAACTTGGCAAATCAACTTTGCTTTATTCTTATAGTATCGTCAAGACATTAAATCAAATCGAGGAAAGAACATAGTAGGAGTGGAAAAACACGAAGATGTCTTGTGCATAGGAACAACATCGGAGAAGTCGCATAACTAAATTTTGCATTCAAATGTCATTAGTTATAGTTCCCTAGCGACTTGTAAGTTTCGATGTTAATTCCAGTATCCGAAAAAAAGTACTGGATTCGTTGTAAGCCTTCTTTTGAAACTAAAGGATTTTACACATACGTAGATGTATGGTTATGCGTTCTGCCACATGTATGAGACATCAGTTTGGTAATTGAGGTAAATGAGCAAGCAAGTAACAGTTACAATCGAATGTTGAAAAAAAAAAAAAAAAAAAAAAAAGTGATAATACCGTGAAAGAAGAAAAAAAAACCGTAGTAGTATGAATGCACCCATCGAGTAACATATGCGTTCCATTTGTTATATTTATCAAAATAAAGTAATAACAATTTGCTGTACTCATCGTGCACTTCTAATTACATACTGCTTACGTTAATTTGATGATAAACTTGAGTAAGCCTGGGAGTTCCTGCAGAAACTCACCTTTTCAATAGAGAGGAAACAAAATATCTGTTTATTATGGATTATCTTAAACAGTAATCTAGTTTTTATTAATTACTAGTTGTTGCGCCCGAGCATTCGGCCCACAGTAAAGCTGTATAAGTTTAAGTTGTACTTAATTAAAAGATATAATTGTTAACGTTTAATTTTTTTTTTTTTTTTTTTAATTTTCCCACCAGCTAATGGGCCGTTACACGAATGTCAATGCTCAAACCTAAATATGTTCGCAGCCCTTGTGGTAAAAAAAAAACAGCAAATCACAGTATGATTATTATCCCTTTTCAAATAATGAATTGAAAAGATACAGTTTAAATTGCAAAATTAAATCGTCATAATATACTATTATAGAAATACACAAATATTAATGCTCAAATTTAAATATGGTTATTGCTCTTATCCTATTTTGAAATAATTAAATTGTTTTAGGTTGCAATTAAATCGTCACAATAGTTCTAAATCTGCAAAGTGCCTTTACGTTGGCGATGTGTATTGGCGTCAGACAGCGCAACTAGCGACACTTGTTAGCGTGACAGATTACTATTCAGAATTAGCGTGAAGCACTGATACATTTGCCTTTTATAAATAGGATGTGAATTTTGATTAACGACTATGATGCAAGGAATTTGTGCTATATTTATGTACCGTACGACACATGAGAAGAATTAAGTAAAATCTTGCTCCGTTTAAGTAATGCTATTTACGTAACGTTTAAATAAATTAGTGCTTTCCGTTCATGTGAAATACTTTAAGAATTCGGTCTAGTTACATATTCAGATAAGTTGGGGCAAAATAATCTAATTGTACTAAACTCTCACGTTTGGTTGAATTTTATACTTACATTTTGGCCCAGTATGCTGTGTTGTGTTTCTCATAATATAAATTAACGTATGTGCATAATATTTTGAAGTACAGTAATATTGTTGCATTTAAAGGTGCTCATTATTCTCATTCAATAAAAATACATGAAAGTTGTAACTTTGAGTTTGGTATGGAACAGATGACAGATTGTAGAACAAGACATGTAAATAGAACTATGTTGTTGCTGTTTTGAGATTATTAGCACCAAACTTTGGCTTGATTAGTAAGGCGCTATTTGTCATTCATTGTGAAGACATGAAAAATGAAGAAATAAAGAAAAAAAATGTGCGCATTTTTTAAGAATATTTATCACGACATACTGCTATTTGTATGCCTGTAAATTGTAATTATTGAAAATTGTAATTATTGTAATAAATCTTAATACAATTAGAGCTATTACGAACCTCTAATTGTATAAGTGAAAGGATCACTTAACAACCATTTCAAATCTAAAACAAAATCGAATTACCCAATACAGTAAGGCGAATAGTGTAAATAAGGTTTAGTCGTGATTTCGAGAAAATGTAATTAGATCAAACTAAATCCTCAAGGAGACATTTTAGATTATTTTAACGCTGTTCGCAGTATTTTTCTAATTACGAGAGAAAACGCTTTTGAGGGTTTCACTGTATGTAATAATCAAAAGAATTACTACGAATAAGAACAGTAATTGTAAATGGCAATGCATCAAAAATTCATGTACACATCTATAGATAGTATTTAACGCGTATAGTGAAGATTTAAAATAGAAAGACAAAGACGTAAAGAAACAGATACCCGATATATGGGATAGATGCTAAATGGCGAAAAATGTGGCGTATATAACTACACAAAAATAGGAGGAAGTTCCAGTAATATGGATCTTTCGGGGCTTCGTTCAGGAGCTGTGGTTTCTGAGGAGTTCCATATTTTTGAAGAAGCTACCCATGTATTTATGCCAATTTAACAACAGGTGTAGGGAATTGTAACGGTAGAACCTACTGAAACAGAAATCACTACTGGCTTATTTTTGAGTAGGATTATCATCTAAAAGCAGAAACTTCAGTAGTATGGGACACAGTAGTTCCCGTTTGACAAAGCCCTTACAGATTCATCTTGTTACTATTTGTTTTAGATTCATGCAATATTTAGGAGATTTTTTTTTCCTTTAAAAAAAGAAAAGAAAATAGAATAAATTCTTATCGTACATCGCATTAATCGTTATTCACTTGAATCAAGTGTGATTCTGTGTAGCCATTAGCCTAGCTATATAAATTGAGTCATTTCTAAATTCACAAATTGTATTTACTAAATATTACGCAGATTTACTTTCGACACACATTAAAAGACACGAAGCAGTTGTGTAGTAACTCTGCCTGTTTATCTTCCACGTGCCGGAAAAAGTGGTGCACGAAAGTAAGAAATAGGCATTTAAAAAGCATGGAACAAAGAAAAGATAATACACAGGAAAAAAAGAATATCGTTAGAGAGAGACATTTCTTTGCATCGATTTTTCGGGTGACCTCTCGATAGTGTATGTAAATAAAATATAACTACTGAAATTAAATGATAGTGTGGAGTGACAGAAATTGAAACAAATTTGAATTTAAAAGTGCCTTAGTTCTTACATGGTCCAACTCATTACTCTTCCATCATTAGCTTCCAGTCTCTGTGGACTATTAGGGCTCAAATTTTGTTTTAAAGTAAGTATCATTTAGGCAGTTCTGTTGCTACAAATTCTCCTAGTTTCTATATAAGTGTCAATAACGAAAATGCCTATACTTAGTTTTTTGTTTAGATTTTTTTTTTGTCTTTTTTTTTTTCCAAGTGCAAGAAATGAAATTATAAATGGAAATAAATATAACACTTCTAAATAAGTAATCTTTGAAGGTAACTTTTCATATTTCAGATAAATCTTTTAAACATCTCAATGACGCTTTTGTGATACAATTTTCGTTTCTTAAAACTAGGATTTGAATTTCTGCCAAGGAATCAAATCTCTCTTGTTTACCATGTGACACAATACCTAGTAAAAGTATTCTCTCACATTCTTCTCGCCCCTTCTCGTTCTCTCCTTTTGGGGTAACTTTCAGCCTAATATGAAATATATGTATATATACACACACACGTGTGTGAGTGTGCCATGCAACTTGATAAAACATCAGATCTATAGAATGTAATATTTAATAGTAATGCCTACTAAAATTTTCATGGCATTAGATCTATTGATACTGCCCAAGTATATGTGTATTCCTGTTAAAGATTACTCCATTTGATAAGAAAACCTGAACTGAGATGTTAAATGACACCAGATTTTTTTTAAAATTAAATTTTAGATCAAGAACCTAAATTTCAGCTCAGTTTGTTAGAACTATACATTTTACCTGCAGTTTATTACTACTAGAATGATCTACACAAGGTTTTGCTTAAGGAAAGACGTTCTTTATTTTCCGTATGAAAGAATTATGGAGAGACAGATATACTGATAATAATTTTGATCTTTCAGACACCAACTTAAAAAAAAAGAAAAAAAAATATCTGAATGTGTACTCTTTATTAAAACTTCTAACTAACCTCTGAGTATGATTTTTTTTTTTTTTTTTAATCATTAAAGTGAAATCAGTTTCTATCTGTAGAGAACATTGCAGATAAAAGAAATAATAAATCAGTAATTTTTGTGTGATCGGACAAATAAATTGGGCCAACATGTTTAAAGTAACAGCACTTTAATTTTGAAAGTATACCAGACCAGATTACAATTTGTTATTTAAAAAGAATTCCAACATACGAATTATTTAAAAAGAATTCCGACATAGGAATTCCAAACAAGGAAATTGACAGTGATTTTCATGCGCTGAAAAGGCAAATTATTATCCTGAAAATGTCCATAATAACGCAGTCATGAAAGTAAGTGAAAATGCGTATATTTAATTAAATCGCTCTATTAAGAATATTTAGAAAAGGATATAAAATATTTATAATACGTTCAATGACATCGGCCAAAATGCAAATTGTGGAGCTGCCTACTGAGATATTTTGAAAAGAATTACTAAGCTGAAACGAATAAAACAGTTTAATAAATATTACCTATAATGACTCCAAGGAATTCTGTATTGGAAATTAATGTTAATGTAATTTTATGTGTTAATTAACAAAATTTTTCTCTTTCAGGATTGATCAATCTTGACTATATTCAATAATGCAGTGTTCTTTCATTTAGTGTGTTGTAATATATGTATTTCAAATTGAAAAAAAAATATTTTAGAGGTAATGTATGAGGTCACAACATATTTTGTATATTAGGTTCCGTGAGTCAAATCTAGGATGTGAAGATAAGCCAGTGTTCCGGGGTGCTGAAGAGGGTGTGGGGTTCGATCTTCTTGAACTTAAGAAGATCACCGTTGGTGTCCAGTGGCATCCGCAGCCCCGGAGTGGATCTCCTATACGTCGCAGCATTGATAATCCAGATAGTGTGGAATTGGCCAGGAATCCAGGTGTGTGTGGATGTTGTATACACGAGGATCACAGTCCTCCCCTGTATTCCAATATTTTGTATCATAATGTGTAATTTTAATGGCAAAACAAATTCCACCCAGCTGAAGACACAACATGATGCAGGAAAAGAAAAATGAAAATTCAGTTCGCGTTTTAACTCTATTATTTGATCATCATCATTTCTCTGATGTATTTATATCTTTTAAACCAATATCCAAACACTTTAAAAACTCAATATATTTTTCTGCTTTAGGGGAGCAAATACAATGAACAAACATAGCAAGAAAGAGTATTAAAATAATATCAAATGGGAATAAAGTGTGAATATTGAAACCTTAAATTAAAATGAAAACTTGGAAATTTCAAATATATTGACATAAAATACAAGCAATATTAAAGTATGATCTTTGAAAAGGGTGGTGGGGAATAATACGTAATATATTGCTCTTAAAAGTATTACAGTAATTATTAAAATATACTACAGTTTTGAAAGAAAACAGTTAATTCTCTATCTATCTATATATGTATATATACTTGCTGCATTTCAATCTTAAAACATACCAAACAAAATATATATCATGATTATTACATGATTTGAAAAAATATAAGAGAAACATATATAAACGAATATATGTTGGTTAATTTAAATTCAGTTTTTGGGAAGATACATTTAAAAAGTTCTAAAAGGGTGGGGAGAGTTAAAAAAAGAATTGTAATGAAATATTAATTCTGACTGAAAGAAAAAAAAAATAATGCAGTATTTGAAAGCAAGATACAAAGGATCATATATTAAAATATGTTAAAATGATTTTAATGTAATGGGATTTACGAAAGAATATAGAAATTAAATTATAAACAAACATATATATTTGAAAACATGAAATATAGTTCAGGGTGGGGGAGTATTTCAGTTTCAAATTACACAGTAATGTAAATAAATATTGAAAATATAAGACAATCGTTACAAATACAATGGGGAAAAATAATATGAATTGAGAAAAATAATTTTTTAAGTGGGTAAACTTAATAAAAATAACTGGACTAGTCTCGAAAGGTACTTTTAAAAGCAGCAAAGAAAAAGCTAACATGTAACGCATGCATAAAAGCAATATGAAAATCAATGGCTATCTGAAATTAGGGGAAAATCAATTTAAAGTACAGTGAAAAGGACATGAACTTCAGTGGGTGCATATAAAAAACGATTTGTCTTATATCAAGAAGCTATAAAATAAAAAGAAATATGGGTAAGTTTCCAGAAGTTTTTAACTTCGAAATGGATTGGGAATTGAGGACACTCCTTGAATATGCACAATAATAATAGTTTTTTTTTTTTATTTATTTTTTAAGAAAATAAAATTCTCTTTTAGTATCTGGAAAGAGTAAATCACAGATTAATTTGTAATATATTTTAAAAAGATAAGCTTTGCACGCTTTAAATGCTTTGGAAATTAGTCGGATAAACTCTTATATGTAGATGCTAATTACAAGTTCCTCATGTCCATTGCAAGTAATGCATTCGATCAGGAAATTATAGAAAATATATTTTTGGAAACAGATTTCAATTCCGATATTGATTTAGTTCAAGAGCTTTTTACGATTTTTTAAAAAAAGCATCGAGTTTAACAATATATAGTGCTTTTTTAAAACTTTCTTCCTTTCGATTAACTTTCCTTTGTTCTTACAATGTGACTTGTTGGGGAAGGCAGTTCTATGATACATCGTACTTATTAAGATTTGCTATAAAGCAGATGTGTGTTCAAAGGAAATGGAAACAGCTCGTGTTCAAGCAATGTATTTCTTCCTCCATGTTGGCAGTTCTCTGTTTTGTATGTTAATTCGCTCACAATTTTTCCTTAGTTTAAGAAACACTGAGAATATCCATCTCGCTCCACTCGCTTTCCACCTTTTTTGAGTGGCGGGACACAACAGGCGTCTTTTAGTTGCAGAGTTATAGACATTCTCCCTTAACTTTTCTTAATAATGGTTGTTAACTTGCAAATAGGGGTGTGGGAAAAGGACTTCACTTATATATATATTCTCAAGATTATAGCTTTTGCATGATTGTACTAAACGTGGTTTAAAATTAACCCTTTATTTGGCTCTATTACTTAAGGCAACATTACTGTCCACTGCGTCATACGCACGAATAATTCCAGTGATTATTTCAGTGACATTATTACTTTTATACAATATTCAACACGTAAGTTCCGAATCACTTGTTTAGATATTTGTAATCTTCGTTAAGAGAAGCTTTATTTGCAGAGTTCGACGAATTTTTGTATGTTGTTTCTTGGTCTGTGGGACGAGCAGTATTGCTCACTAGCAATACATGATTAGCTATTTTAGGGCAGTATTGCCTGGAAATAAACCATATTGTATTTTGTATCCAAAATAATAAATAAATAAAAATAAAAATTACGAAATCGTGCTCAGGAAGGTGTGTTTCAACCATGAAAGCCATTGAAAACATTTTTACATGAATTTCTCAGTTCTTCGCCCGAATTCCGCAATTCTCGTAGGTTGACCATACCATATCAGGCGTATGTAGTGATGAAATAATACTCATCTGGTCAGTAGGCTTCATCGTTTTCTTCCATTATAGTTTGAAACTGGAACAATACTTGGTAGTTTTCAGATTTAATCTTGTCTTTGAAAATGCACTTGCAGCACATCATACAGCACAGTACACTGTAATGTAACATTCCTTGTGAAAGGCATACATAGCCATGAGTTTTTAAGCGTAGGGAGTACGATGGCCAAATGATAGAATGCTCTCTTCTAACGCTGTAGAAGTCCCTCTTTCAGTCATAGGTCACTTGAGTTTGTGGTGGACAAATCGTGCCTGTTGATTTTCTCGAGATATTCTCCTATGTCGTTTATGATATCTCCTTTAGCTCAAAGGACATAACCATGAGATATTAATTTAAAGAGTTCATTTCAGGGACTGAGGATGTTTCAATTACGTTACATTTTGCTTCGAGTTCTTAATGATGTACCTATAATTACTGTCTATAAAAAGTTGCTGAGCAAGGACTGTCGATATATATTTGTATGTGTGTGTTCGTCTGTCAGTTACCTGGTACCGTACTCATATTTCATACATGTGAACATCATATTATTCGAAATTTTATATCATTCCCAGTTTCAATAGAGGGATAAGTTTGGAGATGGTATATGTTCTTTTAACGCTGGATTCATATCAGAAAACCTTTTCTTAGCATTTTCGCTCTGTGACGGTCAATATTGAAACCGGAAGTAGTAGATTTTTGCCGCTTCCGGGACATTAGAGGGGTAAAACCGATATTGAATCTATTCTTGGAACATTAAAATTCATATTTAGAAAAACGTTTCCATTAGTGACCATTTTTGCACTGCTCAGATCATACTGCAATCGGAAATTGTAGTTGTTGGATTTCGGCCTGTGCTTTACAGCTAATTAAGACGGTGATGAGGAGATGGATAATAATAATGCAATGACGAAAATGGGAGGAAATCGTCCACCATATACGCATACGGCGTTTGATCACTACAAAATCCACTTGGCGGGACCTGGGATAGAACGAGGAACCCCACATGCCAGAGGTGAACGCTCTACCGCTGAACTGAGCACTGAAAAGTATCTATATCTGTGAAGTGACCGCATTTTTGGTATAAACGTAACACGACTTGGTGTACAAGCTCGTTGAAACTACTGACAAAATCACGTTTAGAAACGTAATATGCGTTGTGTGTGCAGATTGCTCCCGATTTCACTTGTTTTGTAATCTCTCTGGTCCAGACGTACGAATTGACTACAAAGGAATCGTGAAGATCATTTAATCATAGGGCCTTGGGTTAGACCTCATCACATATTTTCTTTTTTCAAATACTCCATCATGATTTGTGATCCATTAGTATTAACAACTGGATTATGCTCTATATATGGAATTTCGTGACTACTCCTATTGTGAATATCTTATAGTTAGTAATAACGTAGTGAGAGGTGCTTTAGTTTTTATTTAGTAGACTGTTACATGATTTTGTGGGGATTTCTGGTGAATTTGTTGTACATTTAGTTTGCTTTAATCTTTCTAACTTAATTCTTTCTTGCAGTAGTTTTGATTTATAGGCTGCATGCTATAAACTGTTATTCTCGATGCCTTCAGTGCTAGTTTAGTTGATAATTGTTGTGCATATTCAAAAGGGTGTGAAAAAAAAGAAAGAAGAAAATCAAATAACAGCAATAAAAGATAGTGATGTATGATTTCCAATCACAGGTTGAGATTTACCATTTGTTAATGGAGGAGGTGGGAGAGAGGCAATCAACCTTTTGCAGGGAGCAGACATAAACCGATGACTTGGCTCAACTTCCTATCTTCTGCCTTCTACAAGGGTATGTTGTGAAGAAAAGTCATAATTAAAGCAAACAAATAGGACATTTTCTAAAGTACAAGTCTCTGCTGCTATCATACTTATTCTGGCAGCTAGTGGAGCATATGTTATCTCTAAAAAAAAAAAAAAAAGAACTGTTGTATTGACGGACTTTACACTTCTTACATGTAGTGAGTGTTTAGAAAGAGAAAGAAGTGAATCAGATAAACATTATTATGTTATAGTTTAGTGTAATAGTGATATGTTAATCAGAGTTGTGATTTCTTTGTGAAGAGTCGATTGCTTAGTTTTTCAAGAATATCAAGATTGAAGATTGTACAGCAAGAATATTTGTGGAGCTGCTTACAATGAATGGATCCAGGAATCAAGAGGATTTAGTTAGCACCGAAGAAAATTCACGTTGATGTGTGTATGCATTTCAATTCTGTGGTTTTACAGTGATTATAATATGTTTTACACAAGTGCCAGCGCGAAGTAAGTACAGTATGTTTTAAATTTATCAGGAGCAAATGCGTTCATTATGGGAACGAAATAATTGTAAGTGAATTTGCTGATCAAGAAAGTTAAAATTTCAGACCACAGTGTTATAATTAGTAATGCCAATGCGTATAGATAAAACTACAGTACTACTTCTAGAAGGGTTGAAAAAATGTATCATTCTTCAGGCACTTAAAAGGAATGTATCATTAATCGACATTACCAAAGGAGCAAGGTAATTTTCACAGGAAATAGAGGAACAACATCGCTGCTTGAAGCAGTACTCCAAAACAACTCCAATGTTCAATAACACAGTATTTAAAAAGCAAGATCACTTGTAAGTACTTTCAAAGGAGCAAAACCATTGGATGTAGATCAATCACATTTTGAAGGATACAGTATTACTGGAATACTAGATTGGAAACAAGCATTTAGATATTACCTATTTTTATGTGAAGGAACGCAATAAGGAAGGAAGAAAGAAATAATTGAATGTTTTAACTCTAATACGAAAAATGTAATTCAGAAATATTTAAGAGCAAGAGATGTTAGCACACATCTTCGGAAACACATGGTTGCCGAAATGTTCTTTATTATATATATCTTATTTACAAATTAACAACGCAAACAAAACGCACTAAAATCAGGAAGAACAGCTATAATATTTATATTTGTATATATCTGAGTACCAAGTGACAAACAGCTTTGAAATAAAAGTTCTTGAAAGTACCTTCGGAGAAGAATTGTTGTGGCAGAACAGTTCTAACATAAATTTATTTGAGTAACATTTTCTACAAATTTGTACTAAGCGCAATTTTGTGGAAGTGAACACTATTTGTTGGAAAGCTGAGGAAATGAACTCTGCTTCATGGAAACTTTTGAAGTATTGTATGGTAGGAACGAAATGCGGATGTGGTTAATTGCAATATACAAAATGCAAGGAAGAAATTAAGAAATTCATAAAGTATTACAGTGAAGACAAGAAAGCCAGCCCTGCAAAATTCACAATTTATTGTGCATAAAGAAATAATAGAGGGAATACAATTTAAAGATATGTTTACGGTTGTTAATTGGTAACTATAAAACACAGAATCAGAATTGCTGTATTTATGAGTAAGATACCGTAACAGCATATAATAATAGTACAAGAAAAAATCTATATTTAAACTCTTTCAAATGTCAAATTTGCATATCTTGTGTGGAGCTTTAAGGAGAAAATAAAATTTTTGTAACATCAGCAAGCACGGAAACATTATCTGTAATGGATGTGGGAAGAAAGAAAAAACAATCGAGAAAATTGACAGCATTGAGGAACAAACAAAGTGGCAAAAATGAAGAGCTGTTTTACTTTATTTAGAACATCCAAGGAAGCTTTTGAAGATAATAAGTGGGCCAAGTCAAACCTTCAGGACAAAATTATATTTAATTGTATCTTGATTGCTTACTTGAAAATGGAACATTAACATTGTCAAATAGAATAATAATAATATTGACTATTTTTTTGTGATCGCGTAACGAAATCAAACACGGGGACATGCATTAAAAACTGCAAGAGGGTATACTGACTAAACAAAAATCACCACTTGGGCGCGTTCTGTAGGACTAAATGAACAAATGAACGATTGTTAAAAGCAAATCATGTTCTGTCAACTTGCTGGGAAAAACTTGAATATATAGTATTATAATATATATGGAAATAGTTGATAACATTAGCCGTTGATATTTGTTTTAATTCTTCCGTTGAGAAGTACACTGGATAATGAGCTAGTAGCTCTTATCAACATAATAGCAGTCATGCCAATTTAACAGATTATTAATTATTAGAATGAATGAAGAGGACAAAATAACAATGAAATAATAAAATCATTTTTACTTTTAAGTTTAGTACATAGTTGTAGCGGAGAAAGATAAGAGAAATTAAAAAAATAAATCAATAAAAAATGAAGTTTCTAGGTGTGTTGGAGCATATCTAAATACATTATTACTACTACTATCTTCAGACAAAGAAGAGGCTAGTTTTCGAGGAAGGAGATATAGAGGAAACTTGGCTACAAGGGATTCATACTCCCAAAATTCTTACAAAGGTACTTGAAGCACGAGAATGTCACATTTTATTTATGTGGTTTCGTTCTGAAGGAAACATTTCATTCTGAAGTAAAGCAAATATATAAAAATTGAATACACGTATGTAATGTTATTATTTAGAAAGCATGTTTTTTAAAAACTCAGAAAAGAATGTTTACCTTTCAGACAGGAATCACAAAATAAAAATTACATTTAATTAGCTATACTCTTTATTTGGGATGAAAACTCTCTACATGCGGAGAAATTCATTAGTGAGTGTTGGTTCTGGAAAATTTTCTTAATGCCATCCGAACTACTTAACGACGAGTGGAGTCTCATCAGTAGATTTATTTTTTTAAGATAAAGGTTTATTTGTAGAAAGAAGAAAATATCCTATACCTAGACTAATTTCAGTTTGGATTTCGTCTTGTGAAAAATAATTTCTGTGGGTTATAGTTTTGAGTATCACAGTTGTGTAACTGCCATTTTTTTTCCCCACTTACTGAAGACTAGACATGATGTAGACCAACTTTGCTGTATAAAGCGAGATTGAAGTAAAGTATACACAAGTGCTGAAACTTCTTGTATGGATGAATGTTATTTTTGATGGATGTATTTTATATAATATACCGAAAGTGGAAAGTATGTTACATTGCGCAGTATTTGTCAATACTCTTCTAAAGAAGATAAAAATCCGCATAGAAAATAAACTATCTTGTGTAGAGAAAATGGATATCGGTAGCACTTCATTTCAGTTTGTGAGAAAGAAGAGGAATTCATTAATTTGTGAAACTAAGAATGATACCAGACTTTTTAAAGATATATTGATGAAGGAGAAGGAATAATTCGTCCCTGGATACAGACACAGATGAACTCTCTGTAGAATATGATGCACTTAAAACAGGAAATACTTTCCAGGAGGTAATCGAAATGGATTTTTAAAAAATCAGTACGTTGTGTGGTTGGTTCCTTCGAAGAGAGAGAGAGTGAAAAGTTAATTTTATTAGCAAGTAAATAGAGATAATAATAGGAGAGTATTAAAATGCGTAATGAAATGTATTATCATTTATAAAACTATGAAAAAAGCTTTCTGTGACTTGAAAGAGGAATATTGATCTGTCGTAAGAAGAAGAAGAAGAAAAAAATTTAGTAACTTCGAAAGAAACTCGTTTTCAAGTTTCAGTTACGGATATAGTGAATTATGGGAATATGGCAAATTACAATGGAAAGATAGGAGTAACCTTACTTCCTAGAAAAAAAAAAAAAAATGTGAATATAATGAGACTAAATACAACTATTAATAAGCATGTAACACTTGATGAAATGGAATGTTGAAAGGACCATTGTTCAAATTACAAATTAGTTTTGTAAAATGTTATTACTTCCCATTATACTTGGACAGCAGAAAAGAAGTTAATCGACTCTCATTCATACGTGTAGATAATATAAAAATTACTCAACGTCCAACTTTATATTTCAAAAGGAGGAAAGAGAAGAAACATTGTCTGAATCTGAAACAGTTATTTAGGAAAATATATCAGTTGTACGATAATTACTTTTTCAATGTGAAGGATTGTGGCATCATTTCATAAAGCTATATGTCAAAATGTTCAAACATACTATATAAGAAGGATTAGCTCTTAGTCGCTCCGTGTAAATGGTAAAATGTCGCCTTCGTTTCAGACTGAATGTTCTGTAATAGTCCAATAATGAAAAATTGTTATACATGCGTCGTTGTTGAATTTTGTGTGTATGCTGTTGTTCTGGGAATGAATACTTGACGACTGACTGACTGCTTGATATTTGCAGTGTAAATGAGATTTTCAATTATTTATTCTCAAAAGACAAGGTAAACAAACCTGCTGAAAGTTTATCGCCGCAGGAACAGAAGAGGCCCGGCAGTAGATCAACAAGTCAGAATTGTTACTACCCATTTTCTAAAATCCGATTTCATGTATTCTCCTACTTTCCCAATTTATCCATAGTTCATATTTTTACCTGAAATATTTTGAGTTAACACACTGCGTGTATTGTTTATACAGACCTTTTCGTGTCCTACCCATCTTAAGTTTCTTGAAGAACCATATTTAACGGTGTATAAGAGCCACTTCTTTCCCTTGAGAATAAGTCCAGAATGCGTTCCCTTGAGAATGCGTCTTTCACATCGGTACAGTGATTTCGATAATTTTAGTTTCAATAAGTATTCTCAATTTTGTGTTATGTGATATTTTCCTTGTTTCCTAACGGTGTGCAGCAGCATTCCAGCTATGTACAATTCAGTGACCCGTAAATATAGTCAGGTTACAATCGCTTTATATACCGTTTCATAATATGTATATTTTTCTCTGGATGTATGTGTGTCATTGACATTCGCAAACTCGTGTGCCATGTTTCTTGCTAAAATATCATTAACATGAAGCTCTGTGTTAAGATACTTTCTCTGGTTTCCCATCATATTCAGTTACACCGTAATATTTTCCTTCTAAATATATATTCTCGTATTTAAATCAATATTGTAATGCTTCACTATTAAAGAAAATGTATAACCTAAGAATACGTGACTATTTTTAATTAGAGAAGTTAATAGTAATGAAAGCGATGAAATGTCTAATTTGACGTATTTCAATTATGCCGCCTAGGCTCAGGAAGAAAGATAATTAATAAAAGTGCATGATAATGGAATAATTAATGGATTGAAAGTGGGGAAAAAACAATAAAACCCCCGAGAAAACCCAGAAACACAATGTTGTTCACCGTTAACTCTCATAGCCTGGGATCGAACCAGGGGCCACTCGCATCGAAGGTGGGTACTTTGCCACTGTGTCCTCAACTTGATGATAAAAATATAGGAATAGTATCAATCTGTTAGCTTGCAGTGAGAGAGCGAGCTTTGATCGTGTTTGTTTTTATGGTAATCCATTTTTGGGTAATTCGGTTTCTTTTACTATTGTTGTTTCGTCAACTACCATTCACTTGAATTTCGCGTCAACATAATTAATAAATTAAAAAAAAAAATAAATAAAAATCAGCAGCATTCAAAATGTTACCGTTATTCTACTTAGAACGTGAGGGATTAGGCGTAACTTACAACTGAGTACGTCAGCTTTATGCTTAATTTCGTATTCTCATAAAAGGTAGAAATAAAATCACAGCGAAATATAATTTTGCCTTATATGGCTTTTGCTTGTGTTACATTCGTGTAGTTTTTTTTTTTTTTATTTGTTTGTTTGTTTGTTGACAGGACTATGACTTTGATATTTATCCTACTCGAAAACTAGCCATGCATAATTTTAACATTCAGAGTGGGAAGTTGTAAGACGAATGGAAAATGACTTTCCTCGTTTTTGTCGTACTTCTAGAGTGCTGCTAAACATTGCAGAAGTGGTTTGTCAGCAGCTCTCGAGTTGTACGATATTAATATATTGAAGTAATTTAAGAAGTCAGCGATCTAGTCGTAAAACTGCAAGAAACTGTGAAATATTTCGTGTAGGAATCCAAATTCCAAAATTATAACACAGTTTGTTGGACGCCATAGCGATAACAAAGGCCAGTGTGTTAGTAGCTTTTAAGTTGTTAGCAGTAATACCGAGTATTCCTTACCTAATAAAGTATCCAGTTCCTCCTACCTTTCCATACCTTACCAGTTTGTTCTTGTAAGTCCAAGGATCACCGGCGAGCAGTACTTGAAGTACATAGGATGTGATTAAGCTATTTATGATAGCACAGAAGAGTTGTCTATATCTAGTAGATCTCAATGAAAGCCTGATTAGAACATAGACAAGGAGGGAGAAAAACAGCTTGAAGGAAGATATTTGAAAAAAAAAAAAAAGAAGAAAATAAAGAAAATAACTTTTCCTATTGATGTGTAAAAGTGAAGCACGAAAATCGCTCAATACAAGTTTCACTAGATGTGTACCACTGATATTTTTAAAGATATTTGTTTAGACTATAACATTAGAACTAGAAAGAAAATTGGACTAACATTTTTTGTAGCACAAATCTTTTTTACTGGAAATTAAACCAGTAAGTAAACGTACCAAATTGTGAAGTTTGATGTTTCTACTTCATAAAATGGTCTTTGTGCGAAATTATCACAAGTTGGAAGCAGTCAGAGGAGCATATTTACTATTGTATACCACAACAAACCGCTCGAAGTAGATATAAATATTTCAGTGCTAATTTAAAGTAATTGAATTATTGATAATATGAGTGCAGCGAGTAAGAAGAAGACATACAACGTGACATGAAGTTTCAGATTGGTACTCTTGAAAGTAGAATTGCCATGATAGTAGAACCACACATATTATCTAATATAAAGAACTAGAAGTAAGAAAAAATTAAGTATTTGTTACCTTGACCCAAAACAGTAGCTCCGTCAACTGTACAGTGATTTAGTCTGAATCTTAACAATGCGTGTGAAAACTTAACACTAGGTAGAACTTCTAATGGTTAAAAGCCGAATTTTTAAACTTTTACCAGGCTACTGTGAAACAATGATAAATTATGCATTATGCATACATACATTAAAATAACCCATATTCACATTCATGTGTAATATTAATTTTAGTTTAAGTACAGTTTAATATTTATGGACTGTGAGTGAAGTTAATATATAATATGACCTGCATAGAACCTTATTTGTTACGGGAATAGTTTGGTAGTGAAAGCTGTGAGGTAGGTAAACATTCTAGCTTATTATGATAAAAGAGTGTTTTAATTCAAGACATGTCATTTTCGTACGTATTATATACATGTCATTTTCGTACGTATTATATACAACTACAAAATACACACATACAAAAATGTACTTGCATATTAAACACGAATTGTAAATCAAAGTGAAGAGACGCACGCAGTGCTTTGAGCAAATCAGTTAAAGAAAATGTTCTGAATTTTAGAGATAATGTCCTTTCTGCTACCAGAAAAACGCAAGTTCATTTTATTAATATTTATATTGAGAAATTATACCGTAATATTGTAAAACAACATATATTATTTGCAAATAGAGTAATTGTAAAATAGTACGGCGAGTATGTATGTGTGAGTATGTAATAACAAAAAATCATACGAAAGCGAAAACTGGATGTTGAATGCCTTAAGCGTCTTGTATGTATTCAATCAAGAAGGTCTGCATTACTCAAAACTTCATCAGAAGAATGGATTTTTTTTTTTGATTGATTAAGCCAAAGTGAGCAATAGTAAAATATATATGGAGACGAAGTTGTTCTTAACATTATTTCTGGAAATACGTGTTACAGTGTGTGGAAAAGGACGTTCATAAATTAATCAGCATAATTAAATGATACATTGTTATAAAAAATGTTTCTGAAACAGTTTGATTTTTGCAGCAAGGTAATTGACATTATAATGTTTTTCTTTTTCTTTTCTTGGCTATTTTCCAGTTTATGCTTGTGTACGTTTGTGAAATAGATCTTGGAGAGTAATCAGTACGAATATTTATTAACATATTAGGACTTGCTAATATCAAAAGATAATTAAGACAGATGGTATTAATACATGGAAATCCATAGGAATTTAGCAGTTAAATTTAAAAAAATAAATAAATAAATAAAAAATAAAAATAAATGCGTAGATAAATGAAGTATGAAGAATCCTATTCGGATTATATTTTAATTAATTGTGTTTTCGTTCAACAATCACAGATAACCATGCAGAAATCAAGAACTGATTTATAGTAACGCGCTTTATTCTTGATGAAGGGAGAACTTAAATCTGTAAAGTTGTATGAAGAAGGCTCGAAATCACTTCAACTGGAAAGTTGAAATATATCGGAAAAAAAAAAAAAAATCCAAATAAAAAAATGAAAAAAAAACAGTAAAATATTAAAAGCTTGTATCTTGAGGCAGTAAGTATAGCTTGAGTTCATTGCTAGAGAAGTCCAACGGTTCATTGCTGCAGAAACAAAAGCTTTTCATTTGATTCTTTCCTATATCGAAACTCCTACTTCCAAAAATTTGAACGAAACTGTAAACTTCATATAACAACTGTTCTAACAGTAGGAATAAGTTTTGTCATGCAGTGATATGAAACGTGTAAAAGTTTGGACAATATAATTACGATTCATTCATAAAAGATTAAAATCTAACAATGTTATTGATGATTGTACAAGACCTGATATCCCATTTGCCATAATTGTAACAGTATGAAACGAAATAATGTCCAGTATGAAGTGCATATCAGGAAGATTAATGTGTGATGTTTTTAACGTAAACGAGCAAGTACATAAGGAGAAAGAAAACCAACATGAATTCATCGTATTTCATTAATATAAAAATTACTAATTAATATACAAGGAGTTGCGTAATCTTGGTGTCTTCGTAATTTCTTACGGTCATTTTTTGTGAATGCAGGAAAGATATATGCACAAGCTATTAATAGTCTATGAATTGGACTTTTATGTAATAATTAGACAGAACACCGGAAAATCAATTACTAGTTACACATATTTAAGTGTTTGGATTTTATTCTCATAACGATAAAAGTAATAATGTAATGCACATGCCAATACTTTTAACACTCGGTGTCTTTTGTAATGGAATATTGACATCAGCGGACGTGAAAGAAGGTTTTGTGAAGAATGAAGCAGCACTTTGTGTCATGTGATACATTTATACAGTCCAGCATGAAATTTGCGATTTTGTATCGCGAGCGAAAGTTGCTTAGGAAGTGAGAAGGATTATCTGTTACCAATTATGGATTTTTAAATACCACAATTTGTTACGGAATACTTACTTACAAATTTTATGTGCTGTAGGAAATAAACCTCCTTTTCTTATATAAAGGCTTGAAATGTAAAATTCGTAATTATCACGATGATTTGGAAATTCCACACTTCTTGATGAAGAGCCTCAGATAAAAATCAATGAGAAAATAGATATAAAAGAAATTTCTCTGAAGAATTCTTGGAAACGGATGTGGGAATAACACAAAATAATGATTTATATTCTGTAAAGAACCCTGCAAAATTTCGAATTCTTACTGAAATAGTTCCTTGTATCCGGGAACTTGACCTCTGATCGATAATATATACACACATTGTTACAAAACCATAAAATAGTTTTTCGTTTGGAACCTTCGACAAATTATACAAAAAACCAAGGTTGAACATGGTGTGCGAAATGGAGGAAAAATACGACTGTAGATTGTTAACGATGTATACAGTCTTCTTGAAGATGCGGAAGTACTTTGTACTTAGAGATTCTGAGTTTTGTTGTGTATGTGTATGTATATGTATGCTTCTTTATTTAGGTGCAGTCTCATTGGATTAGTTAATTGTTATAGACAATTTCTGATTAATTCTTTTGTCAAATTTCCAATTTTCCTTAGTTTATGTAGATATATTTGCTCGTAAGTTAAACGTCTGTATAGATCAGGTAGGTGATAATGTGCTTTTACATTAAATTCATGTGATGAACATCGTATTAAGTTCTTCTTATTCTGGGTGTTAATATTGAATAAATTTCTTGGTTATAATATTGAGCACGATAATATATAACGAAAGTAATAAATAGTGAAATGTCAGAAGCACAATGTTCCTTCTAAAACAGATACCACGATACGTGGACAGTATGATTTCAAACGTATGAAGAATTTAACCGAACAGTTTTACTAGCAACATAAAACTTTCATCAAATACTTATAGAGATTAACAAAATTAACATTCTAATTGGAAATTATAACAATATAGTGAGATAAAAGAAATTACTGTAGTTATGCAGATGGACTACGAAAATAAAAGGAATAAAAAGAGAGATAATATGGCACAAAATATAACAAGAATTTTAGGGAAAAAATGGATGAAAAGATTGCGATCTTGGCCAATAATTAATTTTACACTACGCAGAAAAGAATTTTAAAAATTATTTTTTAAAAAAGGATTACGATCTTGGCCAATAATTAGTTTTTGGGTCAAGGGTCACAAAATTTTTGAACGGCCCCTAAATCAAGTTTTCGTATTTGGTACGGAATAAGCACACCATACTGAATTAAGTGATAGTTTGGGTTTGGCTACACTATATGTAGTTTTTCAGAAATAAGGCCTACAAGAAAATTTTTGATTGAAATATATTGGATCTTTTGATTCAAAAAGAGAGACAATTTCCTTTTTTTTTCTTTTTTTCTTTCTTTCTTTCTTTCTTCAGATACTTGCCATGAGAATGAAAAATGATGACATATTGTTAAAAGTATTGTCTGGATTAGGATGAATTAACATACGTATTCTTAAAAAAAAATAGTATGAATGAAAAGCACTGAGTGCGTTCTTTAACTAACATTATTTTAATATTTTATTATTTACTTGTTTATTTAATTATTTTGAAGATAATCATCATATTTCCAGTTCAAGGGACCATTAAAATATTTCCCCCTCAAATCATTTTTATTATTGTCAAACAAGTACTTTACATTGTTTTTATCTTATGAAATTACTGTAAATTGTCGGTGATAAACATATTTGCTACAGTTGAAGATATTTACGATAAACCTGCACTGAATATTTTAGAATTTCTTTCTGCAGCCAGCGACTGATTAGTAATTCTTTAAAGACGAAGGCAGCGCAACCGTAAGTAGAAGTTAACGCTCTTTATTGTAAGTTATAATTAACCAGAAGCTTGATTTTTGGGTAAAAGTAGTGCAAAAATGTTCTGAATAGTTAAGACAGACAGAAATTGGATTGATTAAATGTTCATTTCTTCAAGAAAGACATTTTGTTTGCTTGTAAAAAAACTGGAAAATGTAATGTAACATTGAAAATTTCTGTGTGTAGCAAATAACCGAAGAGAGATATTCTAGATCAGTGAAAGCTTTTGTCACATGAAGAAAATCTGCTATTGGAATTAACTCTTGTTTTAGGTCCGGCGAAATAATTGTCAATGAATTGGACCTTGGAAATTTAAAAATTTAATAGGATATTATCCACGTCTTGACTATCTTTTTTTAATAATATCAGTGCTGATAATTTAATTTAGTTGTTACTGTCCATTACTTCTTTCAAATAATTAATATTTTTCTGACCAAAGAATGTGCTACTGTATTAAATTAAAATAAGTCGTAAGAGTTCAAATAACGTACGGTTATCTTCATCAGACGTTAGATTTAATAAATTGAATAAATACAAATTTAACGTCTGCTGAAGATAACGGTTACGACTTATTTTAATTTAATAAAGAAGTACATACTCTGGTCAGAAAAATATTTAAGTAATAATTCCAGAATCAAGATGGATGGAGTTACTTCTTTCAAGTGTATTATAATTAGTAAGTGTTACTCAGTGCCGATAAATTAAGTTATTTTATTGTGTTCTTGCAGTAAAAATCGTTACTTTACTACTTTCGTAACTTAATTCCAATTTCCTGACTCGTTCAACATACTGTTCTTAGTAGTCAGTGGGTTTTCCTCGATATCTTTATAATACTATCTTCGTTCCTACCCTTCCAGTATAAAGTAACCTTCATAATTTGACCATTTGAATACCCACAGAACCGCCTGTCTATAATTCTTGTGCTTCCGGAAAATAACAATAGAAAAGTACATGAAATTTGCTGGGTACAATAGTATGGCGAAACCAGAAATAAATTCCGTATCTTTGAAACCTCACTAGCTATTCTTGTGCTAATAACTACTTCAACAGCATATATCTTAAAAAGAACAGTGCTATCTTATGCCTGGTTAATATATGTGTGTGATTGGAACAATGGAATCCGAAAACAATGAAAAATTACTTAACCAGAAATTGAGAAATCTGTAATAACATAAATAAGTAAATAACAATAAAGAAAGCATTGTAAGGAAGCTTTCGCTAAACGGTTCGCTTCATCAAAGGGTCAATAACAAGGAAAATATAGAAACGAGCAATAACTGAGAAACGTACTGAGCGGAGCCATGACACCATCCAGAGTTAGGTGATAGCGTTGCCAGGTTGAAAGTGAACAGTATTTAGAAGAGGAAAATAAAACTGACAGAACAGTAATGGTGCAGGGGAAAAAACTGAAATAATTCGTGAAAAGAGAAAAATGTATAAAGCACTCAGATTAAGGATTATGATGAAAAATGTAAAGTATTAACAATATTAATCAAGAATCATAAAAAAATAATGCAAAATGAAATCTGCAGAAAGTCGTGAAAAACATTAAAATCACAGATGAAAGTAAAAATAAAATATTCGAGAAATGAAGTGTGCTTGTTGTAGACGGTTAATATTGGGGATGTGGCTCACGGATAGGGTTGTGTTGTTCCATATTTCTCTGAGGGATATGGAAGAGTATAGGGAGATGGTTTTTGTAATACTAATTGTGTCGTCAGGCGTTCTGTTGTAATGGGCTGTCTCGTAAAAGAACATAAACTTTGCAGAAACGTCGGCATTTGTTAATGTCGATCGAAAGCGGAGAGGTAATGCATGCGCTTAAAGGTGTAGGTTTAAAGAACTGTAACGACTGATCTATCTACTTATATATATATATAAATGAAAGTGCCTATGTGACGTCATACCTCTTCAACCACCCGACTGATCTCGATCAGATTTTCAACATAGATGACGTTCGGGCCTGGGATGGTTTTTATCATTTGACTTTGACGGTACAACTTACGAGAGGGGGAGGGGGTAGATATATAAAAATAAATACAAATAAAAGTGACTGCATTTTGACTTCATACTTCCTGAACCATACTGTTGAACTGAAAGTGAGTCTAGTTTTGGAAGATAAAAGAGATGCATTTGCTGGCAAGAGTGCAAATGAAATAATAGTAATAATGTGGGTATATAGTGAGAATCGTTTCAAGGTTAGGATTGTGGTTCGCGTGTCTTCCTGTCTTTTCGAGATTGGAAGAATCTGGAGAAAGAAGTTTGAGAATACTTCACATGGAAGGAATTGTCGAAGGTTTTCGTGGCTGGTGTTCTGGGACAGGTAGGTGGAAATCTTGAATGATGCTCGAGTATCAAATATTATCAATACCAATCGAAAAGGAAGTTCGTTTCGTCAACATTGAAGGTTAGACAGTAGGTGTATTCAATGGTAAATGTTAGGAGAATCACGAGTACTACAAGCTGTATGATGGAATGTTGGGAAAGGAGAAAAATTAGACTGTCACTGGTGGCTTTGACTGTCTCTCGAAAATGAAATAAGCTATCGCGAAACCGAACTTCGATTCGAGATCAGCATCCGTGGTTTATTCCAGTATTTTTAGTATCATGACTTATTTTCTAGTGGTGTCACTTTTTTTTTTGGGGGGGGGGAGGTTTTGACTACATAAAACTGCAGTCAGGATTAATGTGCACTTGTTAGGTGTCGCTTAAACTGCACTTTCTACTAAGTAGTCATAAACAGAAAGGCTCAAATTTACGTGAATTTTAACCTGTTTTTTCAGTAACATCTAACCTATGAAATATTTGACCGTGTGGTGACAAACTCTGGTGGATTCATATGAAACGAATTCGCTTAGAAAGGAAACTTCAGAAGTTGAGAAAATTATAGAAGTTACAAGTGTTAAAGGAATACTGTATTTAAAATGTGTTTAAGTATACTTGACGGCTGTTTTCACAAAATATCTCGTAACTGCAAATGGAAGGCTAGAAAACAGAATGAAACAAATGCTATTCCTTACTGATTTTTTTTTCTTCAATATTCCATGAAAATGACATGGAACTTCGTTATGAAGGTCGACATTTAATTGTATGAAAGAAAAAGTATGATTCATGTGATCCGTAAAGCATTTTTGTTTATAGTATACAAATATTTTAGGGCCTTCCCGCTGGTCTACTTGTTATACTTGTTAGCACGCCTGGTGTACGTGGTTCTGAGTTCGATTCCTGGTGGAACATACTACGGTAATTCAGATTTTATGTTAAACTGTACATTTCATATAGCCTTTAGTGCTAAAAATGAACTAAACTTTAAACCTATGCAAGTTTTAAAAAGGAAAGATCACACCGACATTTGTGCATGTAATTGCGAAAGGTGTTCAGTATGCTCTAATACTCACCAAGAAAACTAAATATAACAGAATTGAAAATGTGGTTATTTTTTTAACGTCTACTTTTCTGTGCATTCCGTCCATCGCCGCTCCAAAATTTTTACACCCTGTCGGAAGATGTTCTTTTGCTCCAGAAACTATGCATTCACCGTCATCCCCGAGAAACCTTCATTCGGAGATGCTTCAAATATGGAAACAAGTGGAGGTCCCTTGGGGCTAGGTCAAGCTAATGGGAGGAGGGTGAGCCACCAATTCAGATCCTACTGTATGAATTGGAGCCATGGCAACATCGAACTTGTGGATGGGAGCATTGTGGTGCTGTAGCAGCACTCCACGTGTCTAACATTTCTCGTCT
This sequence comes from Thermobia domestica, assembly GCF_964235325.1. Classification (NCBI taxonomy): domain Eukaryota; kingdom Metazoa; phylum Arthropoda; class Insecta; order Zygentoma; family Lepismatidae; genus Thermobia; species Thermobia domestica. The sequence continues at coordinate 277,472,889 of NC_137457.1, read as the reverse complement.
CTTGCTTTTTATTACAGTTCGCAATTTTAGCATTAGTCATTATAATACTGGTCCGTAATTGTGGTTCTGTTCCAGATAACTCAGTAGCAGTATCCCTTTGACATCCCGGAATACAGTTGCCGTAATTGTTTTGGCTGACGGTTGAACACGAATTTTCTGCTAGGTTGGGGAGCTTCCATTGCATCGAGCTTTGTTTCGTCCACTGTCACAAATTTGGTCGAAAAGTCCTCTGGATCTGCACGATACAGGTCTAAAAGGTTCTTGAACATGCCACCCTGCCTCTCTTCTGATCAGCATTCAGGTTTCGCTTGACCTATCGTGCCAAAACTTTCTTCATACACAAATGATTGGTTGAGATGTTACGAACTGTGCCGGTTGACAACCCTCTACTCTGTTAAATCCTTATATTGACTCGTCTGTCAGCTATAACCTTGTCAAGGATCTTCTCAGTGTTTACCTCGGGGTTACAGTTACCAGTGGCATACTTTCAGGGCATCTTTGCATGACTGCTTACCACAGCTGAACTCATGACATTTCGCAGCTGTGAGAAGTAATGGTTCAAATTCCCGTAGTATTTGAAGCAAGTTCTCATGAATTTCCTTGACTGTAGAGTTTTCAATTTCAAGTACTTGATGACTACATGAATCTCATTGTTTTTCATTTTCACCAAGTCCTTATAGATGCTCTGTTACTAATACCTGTAACGATAAAGCATCTCGCTTTCAACATAAAGCTGTTACAAGATGTCTGCTTTCTACACATGTTATAAGTATGATTTTACGTAAGGGAGAACGGAACATATTGAACGCTCCTTGTATTGTACTATAAATTCGGTAAGACTTCAAGAACTTAACAAACTAAATTGTCTCATTACGATCCATGAGAACAGATATCGATATAATGGTCAGTACTGCTAACAAAATGTTAAATTGTATTGAACAATTGTTATTCATGGAATCATTATTGATGCTTTAGTCGGTTTTGCAAAATGTACCAAATGGGTCAGGCAATTAATATCTGACATGTGTGCTCCATATGGAATTGAGTTGACTGCTCCTTTATTTTCAAGTGGAATGCTGAATTTAAATACGGCATTAAAAGGTTGGAAAGCAACTCGAGCGATAGACTACTGAGAAATTCCTGGACCAAAATAGCAAATACAAATGTTGCTTTGGAAGATTGTTGAGTGGCGTATGCAAGTAGGTAGTTCCTTGACAATCGATCAAAATGTAATATTTGTTTCAGATCTTAGATTTTGTACATCGATTTGTAGTCCATCAAAATAAATTTAGCTACATTAATATAATTACAGATTATAGCCTACAGCAATTAAAATGTGAGACCATAGATTGTGAAATCTATACTGGAAACATTATAGTTTTAAAAAGGAAATAAATAAAGTAAGTTTTTCGTAATAAATTATATTTCGTCTTCATTTAATTGCTTGCTCATTACTCATTGGCGCTACGGCGCGATGTGAACTTAGTCTCCTTAACAAGCAGCATCCACTTCTTATCACTGACGATCGTCTTCCATCCCTTTACCTTTATCTCGTCTATATCGTCCATCCGCCTCTTCTTCGGTCTTCCCATTCGTCTACTGTAGGATAGTTTTTTTTCTCTCTGAACATTCTTTTTGATATTGTTGAGTCATTCATTCTTTGTACATAGCCCAACCATCATTGTAAGTTTGTTATCGGCAATAGGACACCCAAAACTTTCGGAGGAGTTTAAAAATAATTATGGAAAGAATTATACAACTTCGCAGAATAAAAATCATCCATCATCAAAACTATGTATTTTTTCTCATGCTGCCAGTACCTCATTTGGCAGATTTTCAACTTCCGTAAGAAGCACCCACCATTTTGCTGTAACCTTCAAATGCTGAAAAAGCCTCATTCAAAAAGAAGTTTGTCAAGCACTGTTTTGGGTGTAATAATAATAAATCTTCAAATTTGAGTTTTATGCTGGTGTAATTCCTGTCGAGCATTTCTTATGAGAAGAGAATTGATATTAAACCACAATAAATATAAAAATTATAACATTTTCGGTAGTGGCATGAATTTCTTATGTCATTCTGAGAATTTATTTTAAACGTCCTGGTAGGTAAGGAGGAAGGGTAACATTTATAATTTCTCTTGGCAACCAGTAAGTTATAGGCCAAGTTTTTTCAATAATATTAACTATCTTGAGTGAACAAAACAGATTCTTTTGTTGAGATGTAATGTTACCATAGTGTTGTCTATAAAAAGAAACAACAAAATTTGAATCCAAATCGCGCAAAACAACATGCCGCTACGTCAATACCTATCAAAATAATTGTTTTTAACAATCAGTTCTTACTTGGAAACATTTTACATTTTGATTCATTTATTTTCGAAGTGATTTTATTTTAGATGTGTTTCTATATCATGACATCGTACAATTTATTTGCTGTTGAAAAACTGAATATAGAAACAGGCGATTTCAGCTTCCGCACCATCGTTATGATGCAGTAAAACTGCAACTTGCGTAAACAATTCAATATTAAAACAAATTTTGCTTAATATCTAGTGATCTGGTCGGGAAATCCATAGTTCGACGACCATAGTATTAACTCATTTGAGAACAACAGATTCTAAATTTGAGAGAATATTGAGAAAGTGCGTCAGTTAATTGAAGAATGAAATATTTTAAGCATGGTATAAATGTTGATATGATAATTTGTAAATGAAGTAATATATATATATATATATATACAGAATGACGTGTTAGCAGTGTCAATTGATTTCAGGGAAAATTATTTGAAAGACTTGCTGAAAGTTGGAGAAAATAACATCAGCATTATAAAAGTGTATGTAGACATAATCATGAAGGAGGTAGTGAATTATTATAAGTTTTGAACCTGCTTTAAGCTTCAAGCACCGCTGTACGTTTCAGCACATTTTTATTGATCGAATTGACTATATAATAATACGTTTCTGAAGATGGAAAACTATGCAAGTTCTATAATGAAGGGAAAAATAAAATAAAATAAATCTCAGCTGTGATTTCTCACTTTTTATGGCTAGCAAATAAGGAACGAAAAGAATTTTGTACTAATTTTCCTTGTATGCAAAGCAAAAACAAAATAATATTAGTGTACTGTCGTGCTGTGGATTGTTCTTTCTGTTGCATATTAATGAAGTATCTGTTTCTATTCAAGACTTTAGCACTCGCTATTGATAGATGATATGCAATTGCCAAAAACTCAAAATCCAGAGAAGTTGAATATATATTTATGTTCCTTTTAAGAAAGAAGAAAAGAAAATTGAGGTGACGGGAGATCTGCAATGTATCACAAAATTTGAGAATTTGAGTATTATTATTCACAGACGATTTTATTATGCAGGTTGCCAGTGCTGCGAAACTTCAGTTTTATTCAGAATTCAATTACTTTGTAGTTTTCAATTAGTATGGACCTTAGTGTTACATCAAACAATAGTAACAGCAAAAGGTACAACTGTTGATTACACGTATATTTTATAATTTTGAATGATTCTTTAAAATACTATCACTTTATTTTTTGACGCTCAGTTTATCTACAAGTGTAATTTCGACAAAAAGTTGTTTTGAGTGGACATCTTGTGTACGGTTTTCAAGGATGGAACTTCCAAAGTAGTCAAAAAAAAAAAAAACTCATCAAGAATACTAAAAAATTTATAAATGACAATTGGGGAAAAGTAAAACTGTCACTGTTGACTCTTGTTACGTTAAAACGAGGTTATGCGTTGTAAAAGCTTCTTCGCCAAATTGTCTCTTTACTAAGTAGTAAACCAGGTAAAGATTGTTTCTTCTCAAATATCCTCTTAAACGTAAACATTCAGTTGACTGGTGTTTAATATTGACCTGTTTCCTGTAATAACGTTATTTTGTTGCTGAATGTAAAACTCCTTGTACATGCATTATAATCATTATGAAAAATAACAGTGAAATTATAAAGCAATAATGAGAATAATAATAATCTGTTTCTATTCTCAGTAGAAATGATATCAAGTCGTGTTGAATACAAAACACAACAAAATAAAAGCAACAATAAATCAATTACCTCCAGGTTTTTATATCTGTTTTCCTTCCAGGTTTATATACGTTTTTCCAGACAGTTTACCAAATATTTTAAAAGTTGCAAAAATCTTCCTTAATTAAATAGTTTCAGTACTTACTGCATATTATTATCAATTAAGTGGACAAAATGTTCAATAAATGAGATACGTTCTCAGATTATACAGTTTGAATGCATTTCTGATGATTGCTGCTTTCTGCTGTAATAGAAAAAAACATTGTGCTTCTGACATAACATTGAGTTGTGTTGTAGTGTAATAAATCATTAAAGTTTTTTAAGTTGTAATAAACATAAGATAAGGAAATTAAATCTTCAAGAATCATCAATGGTAAAATAATTATGTAAATTGTAGTTGCGATGTGTTGAGAAGGGCCCAACGATTTCCGAAGTCTTTTTAATTTACAAACCGAAAATTTTAGTTAACTTAGATTATACCGGATTTTGAAAAGAAAGAAACCTTGACATATTGCTACAAATGAATGAACGTACTCATCACATAATCCCAACACTGCTGATGTGTAATCGATATGTCAGTGCAAACGCTAATATTAGTGAAAAATATGGAAGCGGTCCAAATCCTAGTTGTAATTTTGTTACTTTCTTCTCACCTTTCCGTTCCTTACTTGCGGTAGAGATTATACTAACCATTTTAGTGAATCCCATCTCGATTACCCAGCGTCAATTCATTCTCATCCATTCATATGATTCTTCAGCTTTTCACTGATCGCAATTGTTTTCTTTGGACATAGATACTATGTTTACGATGAATTGCAACTGCAGAATGCGAATTATAGCACCGTTTACACTTGGCAGGCGCTTCTAATCACGCTCCACAATGGTTAAATGGCCGACGTCGGTTTAGCCAATGGGAGATGACCAATGAATAGTGTTACCTTATCTCAGTTTCGTCAACGCGCATGTTCTTCTCTGATGGATGCCATGAGTTGCAATTCATCGTCAAATGAGTAAGGTTTACAGCGATTTATGAGTAAGACTGCGCGAATGGGCCAGAAAAAAAAAAAAAAAAAAAAAAGGATGATAAAGTATCGTGTTGAACGTGCCAATCACTTGGTTCTGAAAGGTGTAGATTCTTGTTTTCTGAATTGTCTGCGGAGTACTTAAATTTCAGGATCAGCTCATTATGACATTGTGACCGTTCCAAAATTGCTCCAAAACTGCCACAAACCAGTTTTAGTGAGCAGGCGGAAACCTTTGCGGAGGTTTTAGGAAAACATATGCCAAAATATGATAAGTGCCTTAAACTCTGTGCATGACTGTGTAGAAATATAGCAGAGGATTGTACCTATATTTCGTACACAGTAAAATTTATTCTGTTCATGTACGTGTTTTATTCCTACTTGACCAAAAGTTGAAAAGAAACAGCTCTCGGATTATCCAGACTCCAGGTCCTTTGAATAGGTTCAGATATGAAATCCTCTATAAGTATATCTAGTCTAAGTTCACTAACACTGACGTTTCTGGTGTGAAATGTATGCCTGTGGCCAGGAGCTTTACCCGTGTATTGAAATAGTGAAATACTTTCAAAACAAACGCTCTTCGTTTATTCTCATTATGAACTATGATGAATGAGGCGCGAAAATATTAAATGAATAGTCCGAATGACACTCTAATGCGACCTACTTGACTTTTAGTAATAGTTTTAAATGGGTCGTTTTTATCGTCCTGTAATTTTGTAATATAACATGACACAAGAATACACCACTTGAATATTACATTTTTAATGACTCCCGTTCGGACGACCCGAGTTCAATTCCTGGTAGATCATATTTAGTTAAAATCCTTGATGAAAGGTTCATCACTCACATAGCTCCAGTTCTGAAACGGGATTCATCTCCAAACCACCAACCAATTATATATTAAAAGACATTGTAATACTGCCTTTCAAGCGGACGTGTTCTGGAATATAGAGGAGTGAACTGTAATTAAATTGACTAATCTGTTCCGAAGTAGTTGATAAAATATATTATTTTAGAGTATTTTTTCGACTTTTATCGGCTAGTTTCTCGTGGCATTTTAGAATTAGCTAATTAGATCATAAGGAGAGCCCGTAAGTTTAACTGTCCCTTTGCTTGTTCTGTTTCGGAGAACCTCAAATAACAGTGTTTTAAGTATGTACTCTGTTATCAAAGATATCGGTATTCTGCTACATACGTTGTGAAACCTATTCTAACGAAAGATATACTATCCTTAGTAAACACACAGCACTTGTGATAATACCGCATACTCAACAGTGGTACAGTCAAGTAGTCAAGTACAAAAGCATGGATACAATGAAATTACCTTAACATTTAATTTTTCTTCGTCTATGGCTGCGAGAATTAGAAAGTAGGTGAAGTGGTATGATAAAATATGTGTTTACTGGGCACAATCCAATTGTATATTGAGACATAGAGATTTCGGAAAGTGTTGGGCTCTTTCTCGTCGTGTAGATTTTAAAATAGTCTCATAAGCATTAGGTACATAAAAACATACTGCGCCCTGTATGTTATTCAGAGTGGACGATTTATCTTTATACACCCTTGTAAGTTTTAAACTAAGACAAAAAAAGCCGAAATTTGTACCATGCAAGTACCGGCAGGGGAACATTGTTTGGCATACATTGTGATACCACAACGTTTACAGTGTTGCCAACCCAACATAAAGTTGTATTTTTTCAAATAGCACTGCGTCAGATTATTAGATATTTCAAATCTAGGTATTAAATAAAACATACAATACTTCACGTGTTATGTAGTGTTGCAAACTAAAGACGGGACAGTATTACAAACATAGAAGAACAACCAAATTTTGTAGGTTTCTAGAACAGTAATGACACAAGTGGAACGGATGGGCAATACACATTCAAAGTACGTTAATGTCGAATATTATGAACATCATGTAACATATATCGAACAAGTAGAAACTAGTTACAAGGAGTTAAAAATTGGCAGTTTTTTAAAGGCTTTTATTTCGAAAAAAAAAAAAAATGTTTAGATAAGTATCACATCCAATGACGTACACTCATGTCCAAAATGATTGTCGCATATCTATAACTCTTCTTGTGAGAATATAATTTGATAATGATTTTGAAGGGTACTTTTAATACCGATACTATGTATAGAATCGGGAAATGTATATTTGCGGTAAATTTCATAGGGAAAGAATTTTAAATACGAAAATTAGAATGAGTAAAACAAAATGTTGCTAAATGGACAAGAAAGTTTATTGTTCTTATTTACTGCTCTTTTGACATGAAATTTTCCACATACATATCTTTGCCGATTATACACATACTAACATTATTAAGAAATACCAGGCGAATTCGTTATCAAATTATATTCTTACTACAACATATTTATAGATATGCGACAATAATTTTGGACATGAGTGTACATGGTTTTCAGTCGACACAAATATCATAATGTCATTTACAGCAATTTGATCCCTCGAACTATTTTGAAGATATGAAAAAATGGTAAAATTTTATATATTGCATAAAGTGTCGTATTTGTGGAAACTTTTTAAGACTTTTTGATTTAATTTTCTTCTGTAACATTACAACAATACTTTCTGGTAGGTGTAATTACAGTAAGTTCTCGGAATGACATAATTTTTAGCCACGTTATAACAGTTTTTACCATATTTCCAGAACGGTTTGAGATATCAAGTTGCTATAAACACCATTATAATCTTCACATTAAAAACCATCCTTGCAATTGAATGAGGTGCTTATCTAGAGTTTTTCGAACTAAAAGCCTTTGAAAAAAGACAAATTTTCAACCCATTGCATTTTTGTTCCTATTTATTCGAAATCCTCACAGTATTAGACACTAAAGTACTTCGGATATGCATTGCCCTGTCTTTTTAAATTTACGTTATTACTGCTGTAAAGGCCATCAAAACTGGAATGTTCCTGATACTATAGCGTACTTAGTTTGTAACAGTGAGTAATAAATGTAACGTTGAAAGTTTTCGTTTTATATAGTTATATATAGATTTAAAATAAGTAATAACCTGACGTGGTGCCATTTGAAAAAAATAAAACTATGTTGGCTTGGCAACACTGTTAACCTTGTGGTATCACAGAAGCCAAACAATGTCCCCTGCCTATATGTATGTAAGTGGTACAAAATTCCACGATTTTTGTGTATTAGTTTAAAAGTTACAAGGGCGTATCAACATAAATGGTCTACCTTGTATATAAACACCCATTTTTATTGTTAAAGGAAATCCCACTTGTGAGTAGTATGTTTGAAAAAAAGAAAGCTTGTAAAAAATCGAAAGAAACTCAGGCAGTGCACATTTGACGAAATGCTATTTAGGGATAAGGATAAAGTTTGTAAAAAAAAAATAAAAAAAAAATAAAAAACTTTTTCAAAAGCGCTGTACCTTTCTCCTATTAGAGGAGTCCTTAATTATTTTGAACCAAATTATTGAAGAAAAAATCTTAAATATTTGAACCTAAATGTCTGAGAATTGAATTACCGTTGATACTAAAGCGCATAGGGCGTGATTTACATTCAGGTCAATCTTAAGACTTTCCTTGTGCATTATTAATCGATCATGGTTTTATTGTTTATTTTTAGGTTTTGAAGGTAAGTGACTTATATGATCCTGAAATGTTTTGTATTAATAAGGTAAGTAGATTTTTTTTGTTTTTTTTTAAGAGATATTTTTCACCCAGAATAAGATAGAATTTTTGGCTTTAAATTGCTTGAGAAAGACAGGCAAGTTACTTTAACCACGTTACTATAAATTAAGTTCGTCTACCTGATTTAACAGATTTAGTATTGTGTACAATCTGGTTCAAAAGTAATGGAATACATGACTTTATTTTAAAATACGTATATCTTTAGAGTGAATGATCGATACTTTAGCTTCTAAAAGATAATTAGAAACTTTATGTTAATTGAAGAGATAGGTTTTTGAACGAGATTGTGCAGTCAGTGCTTTCTGTCAAGGTTTTCGTTTTATATAGCTTAATTTAGATTTACTTCAAGAAGTGTGCTTGTATTGTTATAAAGTGACTTACTTATTTATCAGCATTCCCTTTTAAAATAATAATAATCGTAATAGTAAGATGGTATGGGTATATTATAATTTGTAGGCTTGAAGTTGATTTTTTAGTTGAATGATACTTATATAATCGTAAAATTGAGACTGATTGTTCAGGAACTTTGGTGTTTGATGTGTTCAATTACGAGTTCATATTTCGTTACCCATAGAATTACTTAGCAGTACAGTTTTAAAATCAAATCAGATTTTCATGCTTGGTGGCCTTTATGCCAAAAACTGGTAGATAAACCTATTGTTAGAGATTACACAGATATAAAATATATGCTTCCGTATCGTATCCGCAGATAATGAGATAAATATATGAAGCCTATTTGTTGTACGAAAATTACAATTTCAAAAATAGTTCTTACTATAACAATTGTTCCCCCTCCGTTATTTCCTTGAATCCTGTGACATAAGATCGATAAAACTCATATTGCTCTCTCTTACTACTGTAAATCAACCACGCTTGATAAAATGCAATAAAAGTCATGCGATGGAAAACGTATCTACTTCCTTAAGATACTCGTGAATGCACATTTCTGACAGAAAATTGTCAAGCTGGGTAATATCATACTTGTCAATCAATTTTAGAGCAAATTCATTTTTCTTTGTATTACCTTACCATAAGTGTCTTTGCTCAGAATGCAAAAATAAAATGGAGATAAAAGACCTACCAGAAAGAAGAATAAACCACCTCACAGAAACTCCCTAAAGTCAGATTAGCGCTTTTCATCTATATATATAAAAGAGAACGCACAAATCCTTTGTGAACTCATCACGCTAATACGGCTGAACCAATTTCTTTCATTTTTGGGGGGTTATTAGGATTTGGACCCTAGATGGTTTTTATCATATCACTTTAATTTTTAATTACCAGTGTCTTGAGATAATTGACCATTCAAGTGTCCATACGTACAAATCCTTTGTTATTAGTTCATCATAGGTAAAAATAAACGTATTTATATGCAACCCGCATGACCATGTGACTCGGCGGGTTAACATAAATGACAGGCGCTATAATGTTAACATTTACTGAAATTTGAAAGCGAAAAAGTAAAAATTATCTAAGTAACAATGTTTATTGCGTTCCGGGGTGACCGCAGCGAAGCGGGGTGAACGCTGCTAGTATTATTATAAGGAAAAAAAAATCAAATTGACAAAACTCAGTTTTATTCTGGCAGTTACTTGTCTTAAAAGGGTAATTATACTTTATTGTAAGATGTATTAGTAGTGTTTAGAAGAACGTCGTTAAAGGTCTTGTCATTTTCGAATATCCGCATTTTTATCCGCTACCCGTACAGGAACAAAAAATATATTTGCATCCGCGCAAACTTGTACCTATATATTTTTTCTAACATTTATTTTACTTAACTAATTTCCTGCAAGGAAGAAAGAAATAGGGTACAGTATCTGGTAGAGCGCTGAGTTCTGAAGGTGTGGTTCCTGGTTTGAATTGAGACCATATAAGCTTGTGATGAATAACATCTTACTTGTGAAGGTTCTCCCGTTTCCTTCCGTAGTTAGAAGCATTCGCGGATATAAAATAATCACATCTACATACGTACCGCATCCACCAAGATGAGATAGCAAATATATATAACGTGTTTGTTCTATTACAAACCCGCATGAAATTACAATAGGACTTCATGCTTATTATGGGATTTGAAAGCAAATTCAGCGAAACAGTTTTGCTTGTTCGGTTACTTTTTCCCAAAAAAGTAATCACATTTCAATATAAGACGTCAATAATAAATACTATTTGAAAGAATTATCACGAAATTCTGCTTTTCCAGGAATATCTGCAGTTGTATCAGTCATTCACTCAGAAACTAAATATATATCCATAAAGAAGCTATATTAATGCGGATGTCCGCCGCATCCGCGCAAACCTCCACCCGTAGTTGATACCAATAATTCTTTCATTATCAATTTTGTAAATTTGTCCTATTCCCTTTCAGTTTACAGGGCATATCCGCGGAGCATTAATATTTCGTTTCAGTTCAGTTCTTTAATTATAATTCCCATGAATTTACGGATCATCTCCTTAACCTTAGGGCAGTGGTCCTCAAACTGCGCCAAAGAGGCTCCACGAAATGGACTGGACATCAGAATTATAATAAAGTTCAGGATTATGTTCAGTCTTTGGGTACTGTGGAAAAATCCTGACAGATTAAAGGCACGGAACGAAATAGGTTGGAAAATCACTGCTTTAGCGAATAAGCAAGGGAAGTTGAAGTAAATATTCAGTTTGTCTCATCACAGAAAAGGGTGTAAAATGCAAATTTCGACCAAGATATTTCTATTAATGTTATGCCATATCTGATAAAATCACTACTATAAGCGTGTAGTAAAGTAAATTGTGAGTTTATAATACGTCCATGAAGGTCATTGTAATGAGCGAGCAAACAATCAATAATAAAGTGATTGTACATTCATGTTTATACTTATATAAACTATATTTATTTGTTTCGTTATTCTTAAATCGTAAAATTAGTTGTATTTTTTTTTTTTTTTTGTACTTACGTCTTTATTTTTAAATTAAGACCAAGTACAAAATTATACTTGATATTCAATATAATACAATAGTGTGAATTTGAAACTTAATGTGAATTGAGATTATATTAAAGTATATAGTGTGACTGTGTGTGTGCGTGCGTGCACGTATAAGAATGTTATTTATATTACAAGATGATGGTGATAGTAGTTTTGTTATTGTTGACATATGTGTGAGAATATTAGAGGATGTATTGAAGCAAATAGTCTAATTCAAAATCTCTCAATATTTATGGTATTATACTCTTGAGAATTCTGTATATTTTCCATAGATTCTGTGCACTTGATGTCTATTTTCCGTTGTATTTTCACCTACTAATTATTATTATTATTATTATTATTATTATATTTTCCAACATTTAGTTTTTCCTTAAGAGATATGACAGAAAGCACTGTATTGTATTTGTTATAGTTGATACAACACTCCTAGAAACAGTTATCATTTTTTTAATATTCTTTCTCCGTTATCAGTATTATGTGTAAGTTGTGTGTGAGTGTATGTTTGTATATATGGTTGGAGCAAATGAGAGAATGATAATGTAATTTAGCATTGATGAATTTTAAGCTTGGTTTTTGCTTTTTTCCTTTTATTCTTATCTTTTTCTGTAAATAGATAAATGCCGATTGTCCCTTAATTAGTTATACAAAAAAATGTTTCTATAGTACTTGAGTCAAAAGTTGCATTGCGGTTAAGTTTTCTACTTAAAAAAAAAAAAAAAAAAAAATGCTTCTCGTATCAGTTAATGATTGGGTCGCGTAAACAGAGACATCAGATTATCTTCATTGAGTTTGGAGTAGAATAATAATAAAAATCTGACAGTCGCCTAAAGCATTTAAAAAATAAGTTTAAAAAAAACGCATTTCCATTGTTGGAGGAAGTACATTTCTGCCAAATCTTTCTCTTTATGAATGTAATTGTTGAGAGTTTACGTCAAGTCTGCATACTGGAAATGAAAGATATCTCAGATTTTAAGCAAGGAACCTTAAGACAAGTACTGTATCAACTTTCAGCCATTATATTTAGGAAGATAAAGATTTGACAAAAATGTAATTCTTTGAGCAACGTAGGGTTTTGATGAAAACTTTCTGATGGTGGAAGAAATTAACACTGAAGCTGTTCGCATTTATACATATACATACATACATATATATAAAATGAATTGTATTCTTCAAGTGATTGTCAGACTTCTATTATATATTATTTAATACGCGTTCTATTGTTTCATTCTGTAAATTTTGGGCTGAAATAGCTTACAGATGTTTCGTCTGCCCTATGACATGAGGAGCTCATTCTCGTAGGCAATTTTGGATTCAGCTTGTGGTACTATGGTAGATAACTTTGAATCCGTGAGATTTCGTAAATTCTTATTCCCGGCGGGAGCTCATGTGGTTCGGATTCCACGTTAATCAGTAGGTCCACGTCTCATATAGCCTCGCTGCTGAAAGGGACGCTAAACTAAAATCAACTCAACTCAATTCGTAAATTCTTCCGCTTCTGTGTACTTTCTTCATTCATCTGTATTTATCATGCGTTTCCTTTAGCATATATTACATAACTACGTGGCATTAATCGTCACTAGAGTACAGAGCAACTGCATGGAATCCCCAACTACTAAAGATTTAATTTCATTAGTAAGTTACGATCTTAACTTTTTCCGAATAGAATTAAGATTTGTTGCATTTCAGGGAAATAAGTTTAGTAGTTTCTTAACATATGGGGCCGCGTGGAGTTCGTGGTTCGATTTTAGTTCCCGCCAAGTGGGCTTTGTGGTGGATAGCACCATATGCCTAGATATTCTCGGGATTCTTCGTTATTCCCCCATTATTACTCATCATCATCTCCCTCAACCTCGCTGCATAATCATGGAAATTAAACTTAAAAGAAACATATATTTCTGTATAACTAATGGATGGACATACGGCATAATTATAAACTTCAAACAACCATTGTGCATCTAGTTTGCATGCAAATAGTATCATACATTGCCTGTAGAGAAAATAATAATGAATGCAAGGATACCTTTTTAAAATGCAAACAAAATAAATAAATAGTAAAGAAAAAAGTCAGTAAGGAATATCTTTCTGAATCCAGAATGAGATTGATAATATATCATAAATGATGAAATCACCTGGGTTTGTGATTATTGGTCAGTGTCTAAATCTATGTTCATGCTTTAATAACGTCGTGTATAATGATTGTGACAGGAGAAGGCAGGCGACCAATATTTAATCGTCCGGAACTTGAGAAGGTGTTTGCAGAAAGGAAGCAGACTATAGAACAACGCACAGTATCATTAATTGGAGAATCCTCCCGTGGAGCAGGTAATATTCGTAGAGAAACATTTCCGTTTTTATTTTAGAAAGCAGTCAGTTCTTGGTGAACCTTATACACTGTCCGCACTTAGAATATAGTGCAATGTGAACAATAAAATACATGTCGTTTTTACTATTGTATTTGTTTTTACTATACTATTGTACTTTACTACTACTGTATTCAATGCCGCACAGGAAACTGTAGTTCACAGTTCACCTTGTAAGAAAACTAATGCTTCAATAACGTATAATTACAACAAATATCACTAGAATTCGAACACTGTTCGGCATTGGAGTTGCTGTTATAACAATTCTATATGGCGATGCGCGCAGAATGTATAATATGTGGTAGGAAATTACTAAAGAGCAGAGAAAACGTTTTGCTAAATGTACTTGAACGAAAATACCTGCTATTCACTGTGTAAGACATAATTAAATTGAATTTATCATCATGTGTGCATTTAACAATAACGGTATGAACTTGTATCAGCATTTTGTGAAACTCGTATGCTTTGTTTGTGGTGGTTTGTGTGTACTGGCAAACGTGTGACCCTTACTGCCTATTTCAAACTACCTCTTTTTAACGCAAAGAGTGAAAAAGCAACTGACTGGACCGGGACTCGAACCCGGGAACTCCGGCATACCGTGCCGATGCGTTAACCACTATGCCACCCAGTCCGATTCCCAGAACATCCACTCATTTTCTCACTTGAGGTTGGTGCTCACATCTCGGACCACGTGGGTTGTACCACAGGCCCTTGCTGTGATTGGACAATCCTGTATCCTTATACCTACCACCTTATGATAGTTGTGATTTCATATATACTAATGATGAAATACTATTATAGTCCGCTTCACCCGAATTGGCGTGTGGCATCAACCAATAAGCTCGCAGTATCCTGTTACTTAACTTTCAGGGAGGAATATAATCATTCATAATTGATTCTGTCCCTATTTGTGGATAGTTCGGGTGACGCAGACTATAGTATTAGATAATATCAAGAGTGAGTGAGTGAGTGGCTGTTCTGGGATGCGACCTTTGGTGGCGTTGTGATTAACGCATCGGTACGGTATGCCGGAGGTCCTGGGTTCGAGTCGCGGTCCAATCACTTTTTCACTCTTTGTGTTAGAATTCGCGCCTATAGAGGATTGGATGTGTAAAATAAAAAAAGAAATCGATTGTTTTCTCCTTTCGTTAGTATATTTGATTTTCGATTTTTTTTTAAAAAAAATTCGTATTAGATATTTTCTTAAATTACATAGGTATCCAGTAGATTGATTATTGATGTAAATTAGTCAGTATGTTTTCTTTGTTCTTTCCTTGGATGTTTTATTCGTTATGATTACGTAATATAGTAATAGTCCTACTGATTGTTAACAAAGCAAGCAAGAACTCTGTGATGATTTATGGATGTTGATCGTGAAACACGTGTTATTTAAGTTATTTAGTCGTAACAGTTCAAGGATGGATATATTTTATCGTTTGGCTTACATTGCTGTATATATATTCTAAGAGCGGATACAGTATATTCTACATTGCTAATTATATCTTTTCATGTTTCAATATAATATGAAACGTCCCATGGTTCACTCTCCTCAGGCTTGGGGGTAATTCTATCTAAATTTTGCTCATTCTAGCTTTGAAACTACGTACACCTTTAAATAATTAAATATGACTAAAGCATTACTAATCTGTGGTATGTTTTTGACAATATAATATCGCTTCATCAAATAACTACCTGATAAAAGACAGTTATATTACTGAAACTGAACACAAATTAGTAATAATAGTGTTTGCTATCGTCAGATTTTTATTATTTATTTATTTTTTATTTTTAAATATGAAACTAAAGAAAAAGCACCACAGTTTTACAACGTGTTTCTCTGATACTTATACATACTATCAATATTACAGATGTTTTACCGTTGTCAGTGATAACTGTGCTCCAGAACACAACTTAACAAAATTTGTAATGATGTGTGCCGTTATTGTAAAAAAATGTAAAAAACTGTAGGTTAGATTAGTGAGAAATCTTGAATCGCTTTTTTTTTTCGTTGTTGCATACTAAATGAGTAGTTAAGAGAAACGTCCCAATAATATTGAAACTATTGGCATGCAAATGGATATACTGGTTGTATATATTTTATTATTATTATTCAAAATTAAAATATTTTTATTATTTATATGCAAGGAATTTCTCAAGAGGAATCCTTAGTAATTTTGCTCGGTGGTGATATCCACAATTCTGAGTAATAAAGAACATGTGATGACTGAATGGTAAAAGTTTCTCTGGTGCTCTCGGATTCGATCCAAAGCTTGTAAAAGTTTGTGGTAAACAAGAATGTTTTCTCGCGTTTCACTGTTTTTTTTTTTTCTTTTTTCATTCCACGAATTCTTTCATTTATCAGCCCTCTCTTTTAGACTGTAGAGTATAATCACAGGATGCTAATTTAAATATTTTATTTTGTACTATTGTGCAAAAGACATCGTATAAATATGCGTCCATTTTTTTTAGCAGACTTAGAGATAAAACTATGTAAAACTCAACAACTAAATCATGCAGAAGCGGATAAGAATGTTCGTTATTCCCAAAAGTTCATATGCCACCATAAGAACAAATGATTTTTAAATGTGTTAAAATGTATGATCGATCAACAAGCAGTTGGATGGATAATTACAGATTTTTTTTTTTTAATTAATGTCTGATGTATGTATAATGTGTGAAAAATGAACTGGTTGCTATTGGCAAAGTTTCCTTAGCAGTATGATTGCTACTTTCTTTTGGGACTTAAGTATCTCCTACATATAAATATAGTCCTTTATTTGTTATTTTGTAAGTCATAGCAGCTGTGTGCTACAGTCGCCAAAGTAACTTCAGCAATGGAAATCTACTCTGTACGTTTGAATACTACAATAAGGTCCTTCTCAAACGCTATCAATAGATGGCGTTAGTATGCAGGAGCTAACGAGAGAGAAGTAATGAAAAGATATGTACATTCGAATTTATTGTTCGACCAGGCTTTAATTTGCACATATTGCTAATATCCCCATTAAACCTCAATCAATCAATCAGTTAGCACATATAAACACGTAAGTACAAAAAATTGTACAGTACATACATAGCAAACAGCTAACGCCCTTCAAAATATTCCTTCACGACGTCGAACGGTGGGGAAGATACTGAATACCGTCAAGTGTTTGAGATCCGCCAGTGTGTATCACCTGTCACCGCGATGTTATGATGATATTCCCTTTCGTAGCAAAGCAGTTCCCACAAATTACTCCTTTAATTTCGGAATCAGGTGATGTCACAAAGACTAAGATCGGGCGGATAAGGAGGATATAAGATTTCCCACCCTCACCACTTAACAAGCCCCTAACAGAAGCCTCTGTATGGACGATAGTGCTATTAATGGGAATTATGGCTTTGTCTCGCGTTGCCGGGCGTTTCCACCTCAGTGTACGACAGGTGCAGAAGTGATCTGTAGTATTGGAGTTGACAGTGTGGCCCTCACGAACAGAATGAAACTCAAGAACACTTCGGCTGTTATACTCCAAAATGAACATTACCTTCTTAGGAGATGAATTTTGTCGAACTTCGTGGTAAAGTTAGATGACGCCACTTACTAAACTAACGCTTGCATAGAAGTTCATACGGTCGTACCCAAGTTCCATTAATAGTGAAAATTCGCTTGATCATGTATCCCTTGCGTTGAAATCGCTCCACATGAATACGGCATGTCTTGTATCGAGTCCACTTCTACATCTCTGTTAATTTATGGGGCACTTATCGCTCATATATCTTCCGCGTCTGTAAATCGTGTCATAACATAAGGAGCATTCTCCACACAAAAGAATACCCATATATGTGGATAATTCCTGCACAGTTCAGCGTCTGTCTTCTGCTAACCGTTATTGAATCACTGTCACTGACATTCCTTTTTGAGTCGATACGGGATGTCTACAACACAACAGATCACCAGTATTTGCGCGTCCTTGTTTGAATGCCTCGACACAGCCTACAAGAATTTGACATGGTGAAGTACTTTCTTCCATTGCTCTAACACTAATGTGCTGCTGTAGCACAGAGAATTGCAAGATTTTGAAGTATGATCATTGTTCCACTTTACTTAACCTTAGTTGTGGAGAGCACGGTCGGAAATACACTGCGAGTTGCGTATGCTAATCCTTCAGCACCTCTATACAGTTAAGGCATTGAGAAACACTTTTCAGGTGACGCGGTAGCTCAGCGGTAGAACAATCAGCGATCACCTTAGGCACATGAGGTCCCTGATTCAATCCCAGCTCCCTCCAAATGGGCTTTGTGTTGGACGAAAACAGAGTGGGTGGGGTTTCCTGTGGTTCTCCCGTTTCCTTCTATATCCGTTATTCCATCATTATCATCCATGTCAGTGTCATGGAGTGGTCAGAAGGTGGCTGACAATTCAAACGGGACAGGATACCTTTGCCTGATGAAGCTCATGCTGACCTCCCATGAACAGTGACACCAGACGAGTTTGTGACAATTGTTCATGATATCGTTCTGAATAATCACTGTTATGACTATCAAAACCATATCTGAACGTGTGAAAACCACTGTCCATCCAAGCGTGAAAACCATGAAAACCGTTAATAAGTCATGGATTTCGTATACCATGAAAAAACCTAGAATAAACCATCAATTTCGTTATCAAACCTTGAAAATCTAGAAAATTTTCAAATTAATAGAAAAAAAATATCAGAAGAAAATAAAAGTAGTTTTGAGTCGTGTAACTGTGCTTTGGAACTTCAAATTTTAAAAGCTGGAGGAGGTAAAGGGGCGGGTCGTACCTTGGTTCCACTCTACCCTCACGCGCTTTGGTTTCACACCGGATAGTTTTTATTGTCGTTGTGTAGTGAGTAAAGGTTTATTATAAAGTTTCTGACCATGAAATTGAAACATTTTAGACTGTTAAAACCGTGAAAATTACGTGAACTCGATTATTTAGTTGTGAGTAAAAACCTTGGGTGGGTTCCACGAATTCTCACTGTCGATTAGAAGCACCCGAGTTCAGTTTTCAGAGGCACATTCGAACCATATTGGGTTGACACAAACAACTTTGTGAATTGTCCGGCTACTCAGGACAAGACATAGCTTCATGATTTCGACACTGAAACGAAAGAACAATCGAAGCAATGGAAACATAGCACGTTACCACCACCCTAGAAATTTCCTATACACCCCTCAGCAGCGAAGTTGGTGACATCGATCTTCTGGGATGCACAGGGTATGCTGCTTGTGACTTCATTAAGAAAGGTCAAATGATGAACAGGAGTATTACTGCAAACTCCTGCAGAAGTTGGGCCGCAATTGCCGACAAAAAATGTGGCAAACTGGAAAATGGCGTAATAAAATGACACGCGCCTGGTACATTTCCTTTCTAGGTGGGTTAGGATTTATCAAACGCTCCTCATAATGATTTTCATTGCTGCAGCTGCATCCATCACTCAAAGAGCCAGTAAATAAAAACAAAAGAAGTCTTTCGTACTAAATACTTATTAAATTCTTCTCATAGCGTATTAATTTTAAACAACTTGATAGCCAAATATGTTGACATTGAACACATGTTTTTTATTAAACATCTAAAGCAAAACTCCTTGCCTCTACATCTTACGGCCGGACAGATGGCACACATTCTACTGAATAATGCATGGTAAACACATCGGCTTTTCCCAACGCCTTATTTCTGGCTTTCTTAGCCGAAGTTTGTTACACAATTATTCTGATACTCAATCCCCTAATGACATTCACAGACTGACAATTGTATGCCCTTACCGAAATTGAACCTAGGCCCTAGCATGTTAACCATTCAGCGGCATGAAAGCTGATATTTCTTTTTCTCATAAGAATGGATATTACCACTCAGTTCATTTTAGCTATAGGAATATTCTTTAATTTTGTGTGTATGCTTCAGTTACACTGTGAAAGAAGTAATGGGTGCCATGACAGAATAGGTATTAATATTATAATTTTAATCAAGTTTTACTTTTAAGGATACGACTTGAGCATTAGAGAGTGAAGTATATTCTTTAAAAATCTAATGGGATTTTTAAAGTATGCGCGCGTCCTATCGTAGAATTCATATTTTTCATAGATTACATATTCAAAATATATTTAATAGAAACTACAGTTACAAATGTTAAACAATTGACATTTACATGAGAAATTCATGTTAACTCCCTTGGTTCTTTACAAATGTTAGTTCAGTATTTAAGCTCTTGCCATACTTATTAAAACATACCTTTATCAGTGGTTTTCACTGTTGCTTCAATACAGTTCTTTGTTAGCAGATACTTAGGAACG
The DNA here is from genome assembly GCF_964235325.1 of Thermobia domestica. Classification (NCBI taxonomy): domain Eukaryota; kingdom Metazoa; phylum Arthropoda; class Insecta; order Zygentoma; family Lepismatidae; genus Thermobia; species Thermobia domestica. Next base: position 277,452,541 of record NC_137457.1, on the reverse strand, counting down.
GATGTAGAAAAGAGATCTTTCATTTTTTAAAAAAGACGAATTTAGGTCAGGGACCAAATAGGCTACGTCAAAAACTGGTTACTACCAACAGCTAATCAGTAACTTCTACATATATTGGAATACTCCGCTTCCGTATGCTTGTGCTGAATCTAATTGTAAATTAGGTGTAGATTCCATGAGATTTAACAAAGCTTGTTTCGTTATACTAATATTTGATGTATTAATTGTGTTCTGCAATGATTGAATATATTACAGGAAGCAGCCGGTTTGAATCACCGCCTTCGTCGCGCTTCGAGGACACCCCAAGGGATCCTTATTATTCCGATCTCAGAGGACCTAGTCGCTCACATGAGCCAAGTTATCGTAGAAGTAGGTCTAAAGACTATGATCGCGGACCAAGCTATGGAGATAGGGATAAAAGGAGGGATAGAAGTTTTGACAGGTAAAATAATCATATATATATATCTTAAAATATATTCTGTTCGTTAAGAACTTAGTGCGCTTCGAAGTTCATTGATCAGTTTTTAGTAAATAGAAGTTTTCGGATTTCTAGAAAGGCAACTAGTATTGTGTAACTGAAATGTTTGTCCGGGTTCCCTCCACTTTGAAAATAAAGAATTGATACACGATGGGGATAGGGTGATTCGGAAATACCAACACCTGTCTCGCTAAATAAATGTTTCTTTGTAGTAATATTTTTATGGAAATGTAGCAAACTTTGCTTTGCTTTTGGTGTTTTCTTGTTGAAATTTACAAAACCAACTGGAAAACCATATAAAATCTCATAATTTTGGCACTTGTAATAGCTTTAATAAACTAACCAAAATAGGCTTATCACCTTCACTACCATCAAGCTCAAGTTCACAACCAGAAATTCTTATTAAGGTAACTCAAAAATTCACAAAACAGTTCGTAAAATGAACTTCCTTCAAACATATAATAATTATGTAGAAGCACTGTGGATTTATTTTAGTTTAATTTAAAGTCCTTAGGCTCCACCGAGCCAATCCATATACATTCTTCGAGCTTCTGTTATATTGTTTCTTGGCTTCAATTTCCGGTGGGAGGTCATCGGATTCGGATCCCATATTAAGCTGTAGATCCACGTCTCATACAGTCTCAATGCTAAAATAGACGTTAAACTCTGAAATGAAACTAAGCAGCCAATGTTTTGGTTTTGTCGTGCTTTATCGTTTTACTGTTTATTTTTGTAAGTTCATTTCGTTTTCATGCATTGCCAGTCTATGTCGAGTATTTTTTTGCAGAACAGAGAAATTTATTCAGTGAACTAGCTGCATCTGCCGTTGAGACAGGAGATTGGAATCTTTTTTAAAGTCCTCGCAGCTCAATGGACTAGGATTTCTGTTCTTTTTCGACATGATTTCATTATCGTTCTTTTGAGTTGTTTCATCGTCTTCATGAGCGTATAGAAACCCTTTATGGCATGATTGTTAGCACCTTTGAGACTGCAGATTCAAAATTCGATTTTCGGTGGAGCTCGTGTGTTTGTTCACATCTTATATAGCGTGTAGTGAAAAAAGATGTTAAATTCCTGATACATAAACAGATGAATCTACTAATCGTAACCATAGGTCATGAAACTAATTGAAACGAAGCTTTTAAAAAATAAAAATTCGAAAACTTCTAACTAGATTTTAGATTAAAACTTCTAACTTTAGATTTTCTTTGTAATTCAAAACTTAAATTTCGTAAGGCAAAGTTCTAGTAAGTAACTAAGAACAACGTTTCAGCTTAGGTAAGCATGAATATATTTTTCATTTCATTATATTTTAACCAGTTGCACCTTTTTAGACATGTAATTGACATATTTTGTTTGAAATTAACATTGTTATATGTGAAAAAAAAGTATTTTTCAGCAGCTTTCTTAATAAAACAAAGTGGTACTAATATAATGAAAGTAAAACAGAATGAGAGACTTGACTACGTGGTTGGACTTGAAACACACCGTCCTGATAAATTTGTGCTTAGTGTTAACTCCTCAACACATAGGACTTTGTGTGTTTGTGTCTAGTGTTTAAAAACTGTGATGATCAGTGTTGTATTCCTTATTCCAGCTCCTTAGTGGATTTCGATCTACTGTTTCATAATTTCGACAGAAATTGCTTATATATGAAAGCAGTTTGTTTCCCATTTCTGCAGCCATCTTTATACAGTGCATTCACGAAGAAGAAGAATAATATAATGAGTGATATAGTTTGTCTAATATATGTTTAAAAAATTATATATATATTTTTTTAAACCGTCCTACTTTTTTATGTAAGTGAGATCAGAAGATGAAGAAGATAACGGAGGAGCCTTGTGCAAAGTGTGTGCTAAGAAGAGACAAGCTTCGTGGTGTAGTAAGTGAAAAACAGGAATGATTTGATAATCATTAGGACATTGTAATGTTTACGAACTATTCACAAAAGTCTCTTGTAACGTAAAAATAAAAAAAGGACGGTCTTGTGTGCTATTAGTTAGTTCTTTTCCGAATTATGCATGACAAAGGCTTTTTTTGGGTGGAAAACTGTATTGTCATTACAGCAAATTTAAATATATTAAGGTTTCTATGGGAAATTTTGGTGGTAAATGTAATTTGACTGAGTAGCTTATAAGGGAACTTGTTAGAAGTTACTTGTCCAATATGTGTCTAATAGTGTAATTTATTGTTTTAAAATTGTTTATATTTGTGAAATACTTTGGACTTGGGAGCGTAGTTAGTAGGGAAGAGCATGGTAATTAGTAGACTTGGGATGAACATACAATCAATAACGTAAAAGTTTTTAGTATTGATGGGAAGATGACAAGTTTAGATGTGACAGTTTCTAAAAATAGAACTTACAAGTATTTTTGAAACAGAATTCCTTCGTTTTATTAAAAAAAAAAAAAAAAAAAATCAATCGTGAAAACATTGGTTATATTGTACAGAATCTACATGATCTATCCAATTTTAACCAACGTTAGCATGAAGGTAGTCCTTGACTTGCGTGTCACGCATGTGAAACGTATTCCTTTGGTTTCCGTGTTATGGACTCTCAGAATTGGGGTTCGGACTCCGGAAATACTTCCACTAATTTCTATTTAGAACAAGAATTAGTGGGAAGTATGAGGTTTGGCTAAAAAGTAATGGGAATGGCAACCCTGTCACTTGTATACATGGAACAGTGCGGAGCGAATTCGCGCAGAACAACCTTGAACCTCTAGAAGAGAATTATACTTATGAGTTGCCGCTCTCGGTCGGTTTTAATGTGAGTAGCGATTGAAGAGAGAGGTATGCAGTCGTTTTTCCGGAAGAATGACAAATGTGAAAATTAAGCAGTGCACTAACTTGAAATTCCTTGTGAAATTAAAGAAATCACTGAGCGAATGTTCGAAACTGTTGCAGGATGTGTATGGTGATAATACGATGTCATACGCTAGTGTTTGTAAATAACACAAACTCTTCAGTGAGGAACGCGAGAACGTTGATGATGATGATGATCAAAGACTGGGTCATCCTGTCACAGCAACAACACAGGAAAACTGACTAACATTGTACGGAAAGATCGCAGGCTCAGCGTTCGAATGATAGCAGATGTGGTGAGCATCGAGAAAGAGTCTGTCCGCACAATTCCGTGCGACCATTTGAACATGCGCAAAGTTTGCGCTAAAATGGTATCAAAAAACCTGAAGCAGGGAGCACGTGTACAGCGGGGGACACTTCTAAATGGTACAGCCATATGGAGATTTACGGCTAAGGTGTACCATTTAGAAGTGTCCCCCGCTGTACAATGATATAATAGAACGTCTGGAAGCATACTCGGACTTGTTAACGAAAATTATCACTGTTGACGAGACGAGGATCATTCAGTGTGATCCTGAAAAGAAAAGCCAGTCCATGCACTGAAAACTCCTTTATCACTGGGAATGAAAAAGGCACTCTACAGCGAATCGAAAGTGAAGGTCATGCTCATTCTATTCTTTGATATAGGTGCCCTCCTGATTGAATAGGTACCATCAGGTCAGACAGTGAATAAGCAGTGTTATCAGCAGGTTTTGGTGAAGCTGCAACAACGCGTGACATAGAAAAGGCCCCTCTTGTGGAAGAACAATAAATAGATTTGCATCACGACAATGCTCCTTCGCATACTGTTTTGACCATCAAGCAATTTCTGGCAGCTAAGAAGACTCTTCAAGGTTGGAATACCCACCTTATTCGCCGGACTTCGCATCGTAGTTTTTTTTTCTTTTTCCGAAAGTGAAATCCGCCCTCAAGGGAACTCCTTTACAAACTATGGAAGAGGTGAAGCTGAAAACGGTAACGGTATTGAAGACCACGACACTTGAAGATTTCCACAACTGCTTCCAATAATGGAAACTGTGTGTGCAAACGCGCAGAGAGAGAGGAGAGAAATATTTTGAAGGGGATCACCTTTAATTTGTAAATGTGTGACAATAAACCGTACTTTTCGCATCAGTACCGTTATATTTTAGCTACACCTCGTACATGGAACTAATATGTTACTTATTAAGTGAATGGAGTATGTACTGTAATAAAGATTTGCGAAAATCAACGAAGAACGATTTCTTTCCGTAGTAGAAAAACTTTCGATATATATCACTATAAACCAAAGTATTCTTTTTCAGTTACTGCAAATTTACATCTTTGTATCTTCTTTCACTTAACCATTGTACGAAAACCAAAGTATTCTTTTTCAATTACTGCAAATTTACATCTTTGTATCTTCTTTCACTTACCGTTGTACGAAAACCAAAATATTATTTTCAAATTACTGCATATTTATGTCTTTGTATCTTCTTTCACTTAACCATTGTACGAAAACCAAAGTATTCTTTTTCAATTACTGCAAATTTACATCTTTGTATCTTCTTTCACTTAACCATTGTACAAAAACCAAAGTATTCTTTTTCAATTACTGCAATTTTACATCTTTGTATCTTCTTTCACTTACCGTTGCACGTAAACCAAAATATTCTTTTTAAATTACTGCAAATTTACATTTTTGTATCTTCTTTTACTTAAATTTGTACGATCAAGTTCAACAGTATCTATTAACTTCCACATTTTGTATGAACAAATGCTATAATACCTGTTTACGATCTGTTTGATTTGACTACATACCGTATCTGTAGAATCGTGTGGAGTTAGTTTGTGCTATCATTACCAGTAGAGTTAGCCATTTTCATAATTTGATCATTCTGTTTGGAACCAAAGGGGACAACTTAAACAGACTTTACTGTAACTATTGTAATGGCTTAACGCTGAATAGCAGAGAACAGTTTATACATACAATCCTTCAAAATTTGTTTATTTTTGTGTATAGGTTTCGTCAGTTGAGTTTTTCCTTTAATCCTAAAAACGTCGTCAGGATAAGAAGGCGACGAATTAAAATAGAACAGAGATAGAATGGAAATAGGTAGAGATATTTTGTTACATCCTTTGTGTCCAGTTATCATAATCAGCTCGTAGTTATTCGAATCTATCAATATATATGACGAAGATGTACTGTACATATCAGAGGCGCAAAAATATAGCATACGAACATCGGGTCTGTCTATACACTTGAAAGAAGCAACATATGAAATAAAAAGTCACAAATCGTAAAATGAAAACAAGCTACCTTGGAAAGGAAGTTGGATTTACGAATCATTCTTATTAAAAAGGAAAAAGCAAAAATTAAATTTAAAATGGACTATTTAACAAATTGTTATATCATCGTCTAAACAGCACATCATCTTCGCAGCATACGGTAGAGGGTTCAAATTGCCAGTTGTAACAATGTACTTTTTGTAATATCCAGATTCTCTGCCAAGCCACTGATGAAAATTTTAACTGCTAGATGTCATTGATAAAACTGGCAAATATAACGGAAACTCCTTACATTGGCTATAGTGTTGTAAAAAAACGGTTTTTTTTCTGTGAAGTTTTTTTTCAATAAAAAACATCGTTCTTTTTCATGTTTTTTTTCAAAAGTCTGTTTTTTTTCTGGCAACTATTATTTATTGATTTATGTTGCAGATTATTGAAATAATCAATAGAACTTGAGTCGAAGCCCTCGTAACTTACAAATCGTTTGTTTCTTTGTACCTATACGAGCAAAATTGTGTGATTATTCCTTTCGACCCCAGGTCATTTTTGGCGTTTTCCTACATTTCCAGTTAGTGACTTATTGCTCAAAAACTATTCATTCGATTGATATGGTTAAGGCCTTGTTTTTAAGAAAATGGATGTGGCTAGTTTTTGGTGTAAGTTGTATTGCAGTGTTGCCAACGGGTGGGAAATTATTGAGGGAAATGTAGGGGTGAAAATTTACAAAAAATTCCCTAACCGAAATTCAAAATTTTTTTTTCTAGCACCACTGCCGCTATATGGGTTGAAGTCACCAAAAAACATCTTTGGTGTGTTGACAAGGTACAGTGAAATCCTGAAGTCGCTGGCTTCCATTCAAAGAGGGAAAGAAAAAATTCTGTCATACACATGAAATTTTGACACTTTTTACGCCTCAGAAGCAAAAATCAAATATGCCGGGGTACAGCTTCTCTAATTATCCTATTGAAACTTTTTATGGTGCGTTCTGTAGGGCAAAGAGGAAGCTTTCAGGTAGTGGTACGTTTGTTTCAATGTAGCCAGTAAGAGGGTAATAATAGAGGGGAAAAGGAAAATTTTCCGAATTTTTCACCTAATAGCGGGAATTAATTGTTTTGGCTGGAAACGCTGCCATCAGACAGACGAAAACTATTCGAAAATTAATCGGAGTGCTCCAAAAATATATCCTACTAGTATCATGGCGATATATAACAAAGTAAGCATGAAATTTAAAAAAAAATCTCATTTTACCTCAGAAATTCACCATTTTCTTACCATTTCCAGAACATGGTTTATTATAAACCTCAACTGTACTTCTCCTAATTATTCTAGTAAAACTTTTTATGGTGCGCTGTGTAGGCTAAGGATGAGGCTGTTAGACACTGGTACATTTGTTTGAATGTAGCCAACAAGAAGGAAATAATAGAAATAAAAACGAGAATTTTTTCCAAAATTTGCCCCTAAAATCTGGAATTAAAATTTTTTGTAGCTAGCAACACTACTATCAGACACACACAAACTATCTTAAAATAAGCTTTGGTATCCCTCTAATATATCCTACAAATATTGTGACGATATCTAATAAAGTAAGCATGTCAATAATAAATATCTCATTCTACCTATAAAAAATCACAGTTATCTTTCCAATTAGAGAACAAGGTCCACTGTAAACCTCAACTGTACTTCCCCTAATTATCCTATTGAAACTTTCTATAGTGGGTTGTGTAGAGCAAAGACGAGACTTCCAGATACTGGTACGTTTGTTCCGATATAGCCAACAAGAGGGAAATAATAGAAACAAAACATATAATTTTTCCAAAATTTCCCCCTAAAATCTGAAATTAAAATATTCTGTAGCTGGCAACACTGCTACCAAACAGACGCAAACTATCTTAAATTAAACATTGGTACTTCACTAATATATCCTACAAGTATTATGGCGATATTTAAGGAACAAAGCTTCTAATTACCAAATATATATTACGGTAAACGGAAAAGTAAGGGAAAATTAGAAAAATCAAGGGCTAGAACCTAAATACGAATTTTACGTGCGCCCCCTAATTACCCCATTGTAACGATCTGTACTTTCGTTTGTTAAGTGAGAACAAATGTTCGATTGGCGTAAGTTGACTTGCACTCGGACGTATAGGTACGGATTTATAAACAAAAATTCCTAATTTTTTGCCCAAATATAGGAGAATTTTAATTTCCCTAATTGACAACACTGCGCGCAGGCCCGTCCAATTGATGTCAACAGTTAGGTATCCATCCGAGGTATCTACCTGGCAAGTCTTAAGGATGTCTTTCTACAACGAAGGAAGCTACAGGAAAAAAAGAAGTAAAGGAAATTCGAAATTAGAAAATTCTCGAATTTTTGACTGGGGTGAAATTTGAGAAGGAAATTCGACACCAGAAGAAAAAGAAATTAATATGTTAAACTATAGTCCAACCACATTTTGCAAGAATAATATCCCGATATTTTAATTAGTGTCCACACTGGAGCGGATTAAACAAGTGACACACCTGTGTGTGCCACTTTGGCCACCTGAGCCACCGAGTATACATTTGATTACATTTTTTTGACTACTAACTCGTGTTGTTGTTGTAGTTATAGTCTCGACTAATAATAATATCGTTGTAAACAATAACTTTATAAGGAAAATTTTCTCTCCTTTTTACATCTTAGTTCCAACACTGTTGGTGAGAAATGTAGGGTGTTTCAAAATAAATTTTGGGGTTTTAAGTCTTCGTAGTACTTATTACATTTTACGTACAATTATAAGCAATGCATCAAGTAAAAGAGCACCTCAAACAGTCTTTGCTACAAGTGTTCAATGTGAGATTCATTCGTCACACGGCACACATCTGGTCGATAGGCGAGAAAGGCCCACATGGCACAAAACACATTCAATTTAGGGTAGTTTCGTTTCAATTGTACCATCTCCTGAGGAATTGCTGACGGTCAGATGCAAACATTATGAGCGTTCACATTAGCTCTTAGGTGATAAGTCGATTTATCACTGAAGACGACACGATCCAAAAAATCTTCATTGTTATGCAGGAATATTTCACTTGCGAAATTGGCACGTAAACCGTAGGCTGTAGGCTTTAGACCTGTAGCAACTGCAAACAATAAAGACGTAATTGCAAGCGTCTCCTTAATATTCTTCACACAGACGGTTGCACTGTACAGGTTCAGTCTTTATTAAAACACAAAAAGCTTTCTGCTCTCTAGTTTCCATATTTGCTACTTGCTCTTTCTAACGGGAGACAGAAGAAATAATGCATGTACATGCGTGCGTACAAAACTGTTTGAGTTGCTCTTTCATTTGATATAATACTTATAATTGTAAGTTAATTGTAATAGATACCACAAAGTTTCAAAACCCTAATATTAATTTTGAAACTCCCTGCATTACTTCAAATTGAGTCATCCTATATTCAGGCCCTAGTCAATTTGTCGCCTCGTGCAATGGCATAATTTGCCGCCTCCCTCTTTCTCCAGAAAGAACAAATCTTTGATTTTAAGTATGCTACTCCAGCATGAACAACAAAGGTGAGGGTAAGTGCAGTCGCACTCAGAAAGGCTTAAATACTTACTAAAAATGCAATTCCGTTGTCTGTTTTTTTCTTTAAATGTTAATCTATTATGATAGTGAAAGATAAAGCAAACACACCTGCAGAGGAAAGATGGTAATCCTTTTTATAGAATTCACTATCGAGCTTCAATTTCAATGTATCAGTTTGCAATTCCAGTGCAACTAGCTCTTTTATCTTTATTTCTTGATTTTTCTCCTACATCTAACATTTAAAAAAAAAAAAAAATGGTTTCTACAATGATAAGGAACTTGCTTCTGACAAAAACAAGACTACTTTCATATCAAAACTGTGATAACTTAATAAATGGAACAGATATTCACTACTATTCGAGAATTGAATTCTTGTATTTGACAACAATCAAGCAATTTGTGCTCGGATTTATTCGACCATTTGCTTTAGGATTGCCCATGTTGCCTTAAACTAATGCAACCTAAACATAATTTATGAATGTAGTATTGTAATAGGTCAGCTTAGTAAATGTAACTACCATCATCATGAAGTCTATTTTAAACAAGAAATATTTAATTTAAATAATATACTTATGACAGATTTTGCCGGACCATCCAATCTTGCCGTTCCACGCAAATGCACGTGTTGCATGTATACAGTGGCGTATTTAGGGGAGCTTCCGGGCTTAAGCCCTCCCCCGAAATCTTACTTACTATAGTAAAGTATATGAAATATCTTGCAGAATTTTCACATTTTCAGGCAAATCCCCCCGAAAGTTAGCAAAGCCCCTCCCGAAACAAAATCGTAAATACGCCACGGCATATATGGTAGAGCCGGCTCTGCATATCATATATATCTAGTCGACAAATTATTTATATATGACATTTAGAAAAATACTATTAGGCAAATTAGTATTAGTTTTTACCTTTAGACAAGTTATTGGAATTTTATACTGCTCGTGACATTATTTTCGTACTTATTAAAGGCCTGCATTCACGAAAAAACAAAATTTCATTTCTACTTTTATTTCTTAGTTGATATTGATGAAAACTGCTGAAACCCGAATTGTTAATAGGTATGGTATTCATGTAAATTGCAAAATATTTGTAGCGTATTAGTATCTAGCGTTTAATTTATGTTGCATTTTACGGTGATTATACCTACATAAAAATATTTCATACTTAAATAGACGTAAGATGCATAACAAATGACTGTTTGAAAAAAAACGAAATTTAGAAAAAAAACGAGAGCCAATGTTTTTTTTTCTAAAAAAAACGAACATTTCTGAAAAAATACGAACCGTTTTTTTTCTATTTACAACACTAATTGGCTACGCTGCGGGCGTGGTACAAGTTAGATGAATGTCATAGCATCATTACCAGTTCCGTACAGTATACTAGTTTGGAGAATGTATTTGTGCTTATTTCTAATGTGATAAAACTTACATAGCTGAAAGGAACTGCTTTGAAAATGCAGATGCCTCGTTATCATTGTAAAGTGTTCCATTGTACATTGTTTCTGTAAAGTAAGACATATATTAGGTACCTTTTTGAATTTTTTTCCTTGTTATGTAAAGGATTTGAAGGAAATACGAGCAAAACTTTGAAAGGAATTCCTTTATAAGAAAGAAACAAAAGTGTCCGTAATTGCATTTAGTTTTACGAACGCCCTTTACGCGTCTAGTTCGGAAACAAGGGATTTTCGCCCCATATAGTAAAACATAAGGTAAATCAAGAAATATACATATACCTGTGTTATTGTTGTTTTTTTCTCTCTCTCTTCTTTAACAGATCCTTTTACACTGTATGTACCTTGTAAGTGTACCCTGTAGAACAAAGTAGCTAATCGAGAGAGGTATTCGAGTGTATTTCTGTAGTTATAAAGGAAATATTTCATGATGATATTTGGGGAAATGCATGCATATTGATTGTATGTTCTAGGTAAAAGTTCAACTTTTTTTTTTTTTTTTTTCAAAACTAGTCAAACATTATTGTGATTTTAACTTTCAAAACTTTTTAAGAATATATTTATTTATTTTCCGTGCAGCTAACATAATTCAGTTTATAATTTTTTTTTAAAGAATCCAGGACAATTAGCTTCCTCCAGTTTTCTTTTTCCAATAATAACTAGAGTAAATATGTAAATTGTTTCCAATACTCTATAAGTTTCTGAAATTCATGATTGCAGCTCTCAAATGATTTAGTGAAATGTATTGAACAGTACTAGTGTGATTCAGAGATATCTTAAAGTTGCTACCCCGAGTTTCAAGCTCAATAATTAAGCGCGAACACATTTAAGCAGAAGTACCAGCGCTGTAAGTGCATAGTGAGCCCCCAGTGAGGATAGAGTCCGAGTCCAAGCGCGAGCCCAGTGGTAAAATGGGCGCGAAATGGAGCAAGTGTGGGCTCATCTATCTAGATATAAAAATGAAAGTGACTTATGTTTGTGACTTCATACTGCGAACCACCCGACCGATGTCGATCAAATTTTCAACATAGATGAGGTTCGGGCCTGGGGTGGTTTTTATCATTTCACTTTAACGGTGCAACTTAGGGCAGGGGGATGAGGGAGATTTAAAGATGATCGAAAATGACCGATATTAGTTAGTGCCGATCTATAGTCTTCGGGGTTATTGAGATGAACAGTGACACTTCCGATGGCGTTTAAATCCAAATTCACCCCTTTATGTCCAAAATGAAACTATTCTCACCGTGCGAAGAACGTGTATTCTATTAGTTGAGAGTAATGAGCTTGAGCTCCTTTCAGAATAATAATCGCTGGTCCCCGAGTGAGCTCCAGTTGCAAAATGATCATCCTTGAATGTGATATTTGTAAAACATGACAGAAATCAATAGTAATATTAAATAAAATCTCTGCATAGTAGTAATAATACTACTTAGTAGAATAGCCAGCTTTGTTCAGATATTCCCGTTTGCCAGCAATACGCATTCAATTTAAAACTATTAAAGGCGTAACCACGAACTGATTGTCAGAAACATCTTGAAGACTAATTTATTAAAATAACATTACATCATCCGTAATAACATTGGGAAGGAATCACTGCACGAACATTTTTATAAAATCACATGTCATTTACTACAAAACTTTTTAGTCGATTTACTTATTTTATGCTGTTGTGCTATGGGGATGCATAAATTCGTAGCGGATACAGCTATAAAAACTGACGGTATTCGAACCCAGAGTTTTAAGAAAAATACATATCAAGGTTACCAAGAAAGTTGAGTCGCCTTCGAACATCGATATGTCACCTGGAAGATCAAAAATAGTCCCCATCAGCATCGACGACCTTCTTCCAACGTTCTGGAAGGCCATGGTTCCCATCGCGGTAGAACTTGGTACGCCCTGAAGCGAAGAAGGTATCAAGTGCATTTTGCACCTCTGATAGGGATTTGAACTGGCGTCCTCAAAGGGGGTTGTCCAAGGAATGGAACAGGTGATAATCGTACGATGTAATGTCCGGGAGTGTGGCGGATGCAATTAGTGTTTAACATCCCGGGTCATCCTAATCACGTGGTCCTTCGCGGTATCTTGTAACAGGAGGGCCCCTTTGCGATTCAGAAGTGCTGGCTCCAGAGTTTTGAGTTTTTCTTGAACACGGCTCAACTGCAGACAGTACACAGTTGCACTGATGCTCTGACCAGCTGGTAGCAGTTCCCGATGTAGCGAGCAGTCCACCAAACACACAGGAGGACCTTCTGGTGCAGTGCTGCTTTCGGCTGTTTTGGAACCGTTTCATGAAATGCTAACCAATGATGACGGCGCCGTGGAGCTTCGTATAGACCCACTTCTCATCACATGTCAACACCTTGTCCAGAATGGCTCGTTCCTCAGACGAGACAGCAAAGAAATACAGGTGTCTGCCCGCGTTGTCTTCTGGCCCGGAGGAAAATCATGTGGGACCCGTCGATCAACTTGTAGTGCTTCCCAAGTTGATGGAGGTGCTGCCGAATGGTTTCTCCACTCACACTGAATTGTAGTCCCAGTTCTTCACATGTCTGGCTATTGTTCGCCTCAATTCATTTTGTACATGTGTTGTTCTGCTGGCACGTGGTGCTTCTTCGAGTGTTTCGTCACCGTCCTTAAACTTGTTAATCCACCGCTGCACTGTCCGCGTAGTCACGACGCCCTCATCAAAGGCCTGGCATATCTTCCGCCCCGCTGCAGTGGCGTTTGACCCCAGTTTGAACTCGTACAGGACGCTCTATGGATGCCCGATGTTCACTCTCTCCTTTCACAAGTTTACGGTGTAATCGAACTGCCACAACCATGTAGTATGTTAGATATACGCACACCAACAACTGACCTTCGCCTTATCTCCATTCGCATTCAACTCATGTTGTGAGGGCCAATTGAACACAGAACTCCACAAAAAGTGACAGAACTTTCTTGGTTACCTTTATAGTTGAGATTAAAAAAAAAAAAAAAAAAAAAAAGAATCAAAAGGGATGGGATTATTTCGAGGACTTTTCTTAAAAACAACTCATACAGTTTTGTTCATAAATATAGTAAATGTTTCCGTAACAACTGGAGTATAACATGATTTATTAAAGATATGGAACAAGAAAGTTTAGTGCGACGGCCCGTACCTTTTATTATTCTAGAGTGAGTAATTTTTCGGTTTCTTAACCTTAATTATTTATTTTTTTAAAAACAATTTTGGAAAAGCAAAACTAGAGGAAAGCAATGATTGTCTTGTGATCGTTAACAACAGAAAGAGGATAAAGAAAAATGAATAAAAATAAAAGCAGAAATAAATGAAGTTTAGAAATTAAGCATCTAAGTATTAACAAAGTGCTCTAATATAAATCGTTAAATGTTCCAAGATTTACCTCATACATCAGAAGTTCTATAATTCATCGGTAAGGACTTGCTGCACCATGCTGTATGGAAAATTTGGGAAACTATTTACTAGAATTGTATAAATATAAGGACACTTCTCGGAATAGTTATTATGTTGTTCGTTGAATTAGCAATAGGAGAATATAAAGGAAGAGTCCAATCGTAATGTGAAGAATGAAGTTTCGCGAAAATTATGTAGAATTTCATATTTATTACATTCATATTTATTATCGCAATTAAATGGTGTAAGTAAATTGTTGAGAAGTAATGAGTGTTTCAAAAGCTATGCATTTCGTTCTTCAGGACTGTTTTTTTCCCTTCTTGATTGTTCATCTTTCTGGTTCCTTTCCCTTCCTTAGTCCCCAAGATACCTGTTCTTCAGTTTTATGCTCTGTACTTTTTGTCTGTATCTTCGGCTTCTGAATATCCTTACGTGAACTGTAATCAAAATGAACATATTTTTATTGACATATTACTGATAATCTTAACAGTACGTGTTACCAATGTATATTCTTAACTTTAAAATACTAGGAATATTTTAGCACAATATTTTTCATAACAGAATATTTTGTTTGATCTGAGCTTTCGCACTTTGATGGACTTGCTTAAATTTGCAGCAAAAAGAGCAGCTTCGGTTTCACTTATATATACAGGGTGTTTCAAATAAAACGTCCAGTGCTTATAAATCCGAAATGGCTGAGAATAAAAAGATGAAACAAAAACTGAGATAGGAAAATGTCATAGGGCACATCACATGGTGTTGTTGTGGAGACCCCAGGGCCCTCCTTTAAGGGGGCCCAGGGGCCAACTTCAAATTTTCAAATAGGAACACGTATTGAATCATACCTCATTCAATAGTACTTAAAAACCAAACAACTTTTGTAGGAAACAATTTTCGATCTGGGCCACCGTTTTCAAAATGGCCACAAAAAGTGTCCTGTATCTGATAAAACGTCCAGTGCTTATAGGCCTAAATCAGAAACGGCTGAGAATAGAGAGATGAAACAAAAACTGAGATAGAAACGATAATAAAGCATATCAAGTGGTGGTGTTGTGGTGACTCTCAGGAAACTCCGTGAAGGGGGCCCAGGTGTCAACTTCAAACTGATACAGGACTTTTTGCGGCCATTTTGAAAACTGTGCCTCAAATCGAAAATTGTTTCCTACAAAAGTTGTTTCGTATTTCAAGGACTATTGAATGAGGTATGATTCAATACATGTTCCCATTTGAAAATTTGAAGTTGGCCCCTGGGCCCCCTTCAAGGAGGGCCCTATGGGTCACCACAATAACACCATGTGATGCGCTCTATGACATTTTCCTATCTCAGTTTTTGTTTCATCTTTTTATTCTCAGCCGTTTCGGATTTATAAGCACTGGACGTTTTATCTGATATAGGACCCACTTTTTGCGGCGATTTAAAAACGGTGGCCCAAATCGAAAATTGTTTCCTACAAAAGTTGTTCCGTTTTTCAAGTACTATTAAAAATTTGAAGTAGGCCCCTGGGCCCCCTTGAAGGAGGGCCCTGTGGGTCACCACAACAACACCATGTGATGCGCCCTATGACATTTTCCTATCTCAGTTTTTGTTTCATCTTTTTATTCTCAGCCGTTTCGGATTTATAAGCACTGGACGTTTTATCTGAAACACCCTATATATATATAAAAGAAAACACCAAAATTAGCAAATACTTTTAAACAATTGACGATTACCTACGTACACCAAATCACAACTTCGTGGTACGAGACGTATGCAGAAAGTAACTCTCCCACGCGTCCCGTAACGAGGATACCGTTTGTTGCGCGAAACGACAGCATACACGTGAGAGAGTAAGGTTCTAGCATAGCGCTTGCGCCAGCGGACTTTCCCTAGTGCTCTCAGTAGAGTCGTGGTAGTGGTTGAAGATGAACGTTCGTATTCCAGCTCCCGCCGCGTGTGATGTGAGCAGTGATAAAAGTTTTTGAATGCACAGGGCATAGCGCTGATCAAAATCCATCATAAGCTGTATCGTTGCAAGAATGTGAATGCTGACCCCATGCGCCTTGCTTTGTGTTCTGGAGTCAGTTGCTTCGGCACCCACCTGGCATGTAACTTCTTGAACAACAGGCGCTCCGTGACTATGGTGTACAATAAGGAGCGGGAAATGTGCGGGAACTGCTTGCTGATGACATTAGGCTCATAGACTTGTTACAGCTGACGATGGATTTCAATCGACGCTATGCCCTATGCATTCTAAAACTATCACTGCTTACACTTCACACACGGCGTGAGCTGGAATAGGAACGTCCATCTTCAGCCACTGTCCCGACGCTACTGAGAGCACTAGGGAATTTCCGCTGGCACATGCGCCATGCTAGGACCTTACTTACGTGCACGCAGTCGCTTCGCGCAACATACGGTTTCCTAGCTATGGAATGCGTGGGAAAGTTACTTTCTGGATGCGCCTCGTACCAATATACTTCAATAAAATCAACCTAAAACGCTACTACTTACTTACATTTTCTATAATTTAAATTATATTTACATTGGCACGATCTAGATGTGAGTTAGTTTGTGTGGGTGATCATCAGTAGTTTCAAAACTTTTTGATGATTTAGTCTGTGTGAAGCCGAAGCTCTTCACTTAGTATCTGGTAGTCGAAGGCAACAGAATTAGTTCCCGAAATCAGTTTAGGAAAATATTTATGCGACTGTGATTTGTAGCAAACATAAAAGGTTAATGGCCGTTACTAAAAATGAGAGTATTCATAAAAGACTGATATAGTTTCTTATCACAGTTACTTCTTTACATAAGTATAACTGGTGCTACTAGAAAATGAAGTTATCTAAGTTTCATATGAGTTACCGAGGTCGCTGTGCTGGGCAATAGATAGCTTACAAGTAGGCAGCAGAGATAACCTAGATACTTCCAGTTCCAGATATCCAAATCTAATTGTTCTGAATACAGCGAGGGATTTTTTGTGATTTGATTACATGGTTAGCTTTAAACCGCTTTTAGTAGGGAGACCTGGTTTGAATTTCCTATGGAAGCTCATTGTGTGTCGAATATCAGAGTTTCCAACTTATTTCGATAGAGCATTAAAGGTATCTCTACTATATTAAAATCGTATACTTCAGCAAGTGAGTATCCGAGATTGACTAATGAATGAAATAGTGCAAAAGATACTTGAAGGAAGTGAACAAAAATGTAAAGTATCAGTATCTTAAAGGAAAAAGAGGGCAAGTCTTAAAAGAATGCTTCAAGTGTTTTGCAAGCCTATCTCAAGTCTTTATATTGAAAGAAGTTCGGTCGGACCAAATTAAATATTGTGTTATAAATAAATATATTAACCAAATATTTCTTTTGTTTTCAAGTTAAGAATATTTTCGAACACTTTCTCAAATTACATGTTATCGTCTGAATATGTATCGCCTTTTGAATATGTGTAACTGGTGCCATCATCATCATAAGATATTTTTAACTTGTGATCTGGTTCTTGTAGACATGAGGATGACTTACGTAATGAATTGGAATTTCGTCGTAGAGAAGGCAGTCATTATTCAGGCGATAGAAGGAGCTACGAACATATTCGTGACTATGATAGGTAAGGTGTTCTCCCAAGTTTTTTCCCATATTCATGCGTCCTTTCATTTGATATTCAACGTTTTTGCCTAATACAAGTCAGCAACTTATTTCTTTGTTAAGGAGACTTGATAAAGCTGCCAGACATAATTCTTTATACCAAAGTTTCTTTTTCTAAACACTTAATCCCACATTTTCAGGTGAAAAAAATCTACATACCGTGAAATAATTTTATGAACATTGAGTGTCTTGTGCGTTGATTAAATAAGATTGTGTTTGTCATATACAAGAAAGTAGCCATGCATTATAGATTTTAGCATGTAGGACTCGAAAATAACATTAATCCTTGTCCGAAAAGTAAGATAGTCTTATCTGACAACTTTCAAAATAATTCAGATAATGAGATTTAATGGAGAATCAGCATCTAGCATAATCAACAGTTGTGAATTTGTGTATGGGTAGGAAGACAGTGGTTTCTGAAGAAGTAATGCTTATAGGAAACAATACAGTCGAGATTAAAGTTCAGAAATTATGCTTTTCACAAGAGAAAACTAATAAATAAATAAATAAGAGAAACGGAGCATATATCGAGGACGCTTTTAGTTGCAATTACAAAAATATTGATCTCCACACACTATCGTGAATTTAAATTACCTATGAAAAATGATGTTGGTTTCCATTGTTGTTAATTAAAAAATTTTTCAACTTAATTTCGCGTATCTTATTTTCTGAAGTTCTTTCTCACAAAATATATTGATGATTGAAGCCTTCAGTTTCATACGGACAAATTTATGATTGTATATGGGTTATGCTTATATAATCGAAATGTTTGATGGAAATATAACCTTTTTGAAGATATTTTATACCTGGAGTGTTCGATAATTTTTGTTGTTTTCTATTCATGAACCGTACTTCTTTCTTAAAATGTTATATACCACAGAATGATGTTAGTTGAAAAACTAGTCGATTAGAATTACTTCTCTTTGCAGACGTTGTTTATATGAGAATAAAATTTACTTTAAAAAAATATTTATACACCGTATTTGCGCGAATATAGGCCTCACTTTTTTTTTCCTAAATTTTGGTTTGAAAAATCATGGTGCGGCCTGTAATCGAATTCCCCTCCTCCCCCTCAGATCATAAACCGTCAATTTCAAAATGACATGTACACGTGTCTTGTGGGTTGAAATTAATACCATTACAAGTTACTGCAGTTATGTTTGTAAACCATCATAGACTTAAGAAGAAAATAGGAAAAAACACATACCTTGTTCGCAAAAATAACTCGTTACACTGGCCCAAAAAGCACTTGTGCACCTAATAGTTTTATTAACAGGAATACATACTTTTGTTATACAGTATTTATAATATATACGGAATATTTATATACAGTAGCTGATCTTGAAAAAAAAAGCAACTTCGTTTCGCAAAACTGTGTCAGCTTGTTTGTACCCATCCAAATCACGCACAATCACTTTCCACCATTTCAGCATCATCAGATTCTTCACCCTCGCTAGACGATCCAGAAGGCTGCTCAGAGTCGCTATCATCTGCATGAGTCACCCTTAGTTCTGTGGGAGTTACAGAAGGGGAAGGGGAGAGGTACTTCTCAAAATACTGTCTAATTGAACTTATTCGTAAATTTAGTAGTGCGACCTATATTCGGGATTTACTTTTTTTTTTTTCATAATCTCGTGTCAAAAGTTTAGGTGCCGTCTACAATCGCGCAAATACGGTATATCTATAAAAGTTCAGCACCCGAAATGTGTTTAAAAAAAACTATATTTGTTTATATGAAAAAAAACATTGTAGTCCAGTATTATCTAATTCATATATCTAAAAGTTTGTTTTGTTTTGTTGTGGTCACAGGAGTTCTAGTGATCTTCGAATGAGAATTAATGAAAAGAGAACGGAGCGCCATGACCATATGTCTCGAGATGGACATAGGCCGATGTTCGACAGAGAAGATAGTCCAGAAATGCGGCCGCGTTTCAGTGACCGACGAGGAATGCATGGTGAAGTGAGCCCAGATAGAAGAAGAGGTAATAAACGTGTTGATAATTATTCTACAATTTTATTTTTAGTTACATGTCCAAGAACAGCGTAATTTTGTGCGATGTTATGTAAATAATACAAAATTGTAGTGTGCAACAATTGCCAGTCAGACCTATGCTAAAAAGCATATTTTTGTTGGTAAAATTGCTGTGTCGTTTTTGTCTTTACAAATTTTAAAACAACAGAAAATAAGAATTTCAGGAATGATTAAAAAAAAAAAATCAAAAGATTGCGATCTTGGCCAAGAATTTTAGGAACGATCCAGAAAATACATCAAAAGATTGCGATCTTGACGAATAATTAGTTTTTGGATCAGAGACCTCTAAATTTTTGAACGGCCCCTAAATCGAGTTTTCGTATTTTCTACGGAATGAGCACATCATATTGAGTTGAAGAATAGTTTGGGTTTGGCTACATTGTATGTAGTTCTCTAGATATAAAGCGTATAAGATGTTTGATTGAAATGTGTTGAATCTTTTGATCCAAAAATAGGATAGTTCAAATTTGGACTTAGCACTTATGAAACAAAGTAATAGATTCGAAGCATCGTTTATATACTCACTGCATAATATGACTATCCATGATAAGGTGTGAGAATTGACGAGTGTCAGATTACGCAGTAATAGCAATATCTCTTAAGTCATTGGCACTTTAATACCGTCTGATGTACTAGAGCGCTGTGATGTCCAAATTTCATGTTGTTTTACGTTAATTGTAGTTTAAAAATTTGTGAGAGAAAGAGCGAAGCCACGGAAACTTCCTTTTAACTGTATTCCTGATATCGTAGTTTCTAGTCATTGCACTTTTCTACGTAATTCAATTTTAAGTTGAAATAGATCTTCACAATAGAAGTCGTAAACAGCAAGTGCAGTTCCATGAAGATTGGATTCTGAGTTTTTAAACCATATTGCCGAGAAGCAAGTAGAGAAATGGAAATTGTCATTCTTTTCTGGTGACACTGAAAACAAAAAAATGAAATGAAATCTTTGAGTTTTATTTGGTCTAGGAATTAATTCGTGCGGTTGGTACGCACACATTGAAGCTGTAGTACAAACACAAAATACATAAATACCTTAAGAAAAATATTGTCCATCGCTAGCCACCACTTTCGCCCATCTGTCAGGCAATGTACGGATTCCGTGGCGAAAGAAGTCCTTATCCTTGGAAGCGATCCAGTCAGAGACCCATGTTTCGATATCTTCTGAAGAAGTAAACCGCTGTCCAATCAAATCGTTGTTCATGCAATCGAACAAGTAGTAGTACGAAGGAGCAACGTCTGGTGAATACGGCGGGTGGGGTAAAACTTCCCATCCGACATTTTCTAAATAGGTTTTGACCGGTTTTGCGACATGTGGGCGAGCGTTACCATGTTGAACAATAAGTTTATCATGTCTGTTCTCCCATTCTGGTCGTGTTCTGGCCAGAGCTTGCTTCAAACGCATTAATTGTCGTCGATAACGTTCTCCATTCATAGTTTCACCCGGTTGCAGCAGCTCATAGTACACCACACCTTTCATATCCCACCATATGCACAGCATAACCTTTGCACAGTGAATATCTCGTTTTGGTTGTGATGGACCTGGTTCACCTGGTTTCACCCAGGCCTTTTTTCGTTTAGGGTTCTCGTAATGGATCCACTTCTCATCACCCGTAATAATTCGATGCAGAAACCCCTTTCTGCTCTGTCGTTGAAGCAGCAATTCGCAAATGGTTTTTCGTCTTTCAACGTCTCTGTCTTTCAATTCATGTGGAACCCAATGTGACATCTTTTGAATCATTCCCATGGCTTTCAAGCGTTTGGAGACTGTTGTTTGATCAACGCCTAATGCTGCTGCAAGTTGTTCCTGCGTTTGACACGAATCCTGCTCGAGCAATGCTGTCAATTCTTCGTCTTGAAATTTTTTTGGCTGTCCAGCTCGCTCGCTCTTGGTCTGCCAAGCCGAAATCACCACTTCTAAACCGTGCAAACCACTTCTGACACGTTCGCTCAGCTAGAACATGGTCACCATACACTTCCACCAAAATACGATGACTTTCAGTCGCACTTTTCTGCATGTTAAAGTAATGCAGCAGGACACCCCGCAAAAACACTTTATCAGGCACAAATTGCGCCATGTTCACTTAACTACAAACTGGTGTTGTTGACGCTTTAATCCACTGCCCTATACTACGAACGATACGCGATGACAGGGGTTTGCAACACATGTGTGGATACACGGAACTGTGGGACGCTCCGTTCGTTGCGCCATCTCTTGTCCACCCGCACGAATTAATTCCTAGACCAAATACGTCCCACGGTTATGCCGGCTAGGCTAAAGGAGACGGTGATGATGAGAAATGAATGAAATGATGAAATGAAAAAAAATGGGAGGAAACAGGAGAACCCCAAAGAAAACCACGCACACGGTGTTTGTCTACCCAAAGTTCACTTGGCAGGAGCAGGGTTTGAACCCGGGATCCCATGCACCAGAGGTGAATGCTCTACCGCTGAACCACCGCAGCCCTTTACACTGAAAACAAGGTGGGTGTATATAATGAAAGAGTAGGCCGAAGATTAATTTCTGGTCTCCATCGTATTGAGCCAGTGCGCTAACACTACAATACCCAGTCGATTCCCAAATGAGAACGTCAAATCCCAGTCATTTACACAGTATGGACTGTACTACAACTGTTGTTGTGCTTGTCGGTGAAATAAATGCGTAAATAGGGTGAATTACTTCTAGACTACGACCACTTCTTTAAACCATCTATTACTCATCGCGGCCAATTTTTATTGGAACGGAAGTATATTTCTGTAATTTGAATGAGCAATACAGGACTCATAAAGGACTTTATAATTTTGAAAACTCATATTGATTTATTTATTTAGCTTATAGACGTGGTTTTGGTGACATTTTGTAACAAAACTCATCAATTTTTTTTCCTTATACTTAAAGAGGTTCAATGTGGTTTGTAAACTGTGTCCTTGTAAAGAGAAAGGGTCACAAACTTTCTTCTTGCTGATTGCACAAAACACGTTCAGTTCTGAGCTGTTACGTGCATATTCCAAGAATTTTCGTGGATTTTCACTGACCCAAATCCTATAATTATGTTTATTAACTGTATCACTCAAGTGAAAAGTCGTCTTATCACTAAAAATAATCTTTTGAATGAAATCTTCATCTTCGTTCAGCCGATGTAGCATTTCCACACACAAATCTTAACAAGCTTTCTTTTAATTCTTGCACAATTTGTAATTTGTATGGTTTAAAATGCAAACACGCCAAACTGTCATGTGTGGGACGCCCAGCTCTCGAGAAGCACGAGGACTGTTCACAAAACTTCGTCTCACTTGCTCTACAACGTCTTCAGGCGTACGGAGAGACAACCTGAAGATTTGTTGTATCTTACCGAACATCCAGTTTCAATAAAACACTTACGCCACTGATAAATAGTAGACCTACCGGGAGGATCTTTACCATACTTTGTACGAAAATGATGTTGCACAGTTGTCGCAGACTTCACAACTGTTGGTTGGATTCTTCAAACGAAAACACACAGCTAGCACGCTCGGGACCTGTAAAGGCAGCCATCTATGCTCCAACTGCCGCTAGCGCTTGCAGTAGCTTACCAAACCATGTCTGTAAGATAAACTGATAAAAAATGAAATGAAATGAAATCTTTGAGTTTTACGTCCCATGGTTGTGCCTGTTAGGCTAAAGGAGACGATGATTATGAGAAATGAATGAAATGTTGGAATGAAGAAAGTGGGAGGAAACGGGAGAACCCCGAGAAAACCCACGAACACGGTGTTTGTCCACCACAAAGTTCACTTGGCGGGGGGATAAATTGATAAATCAGTATAAGTTTTCAAAGTTGTAAAGTCCATTTTGATACAGTCTGTGTAAAGTATTCTCTTCTCTACCAAAAGACTACAAATTTTTGTCACATTAATTATGATTAACTTACCTCTGTATCTCGTAAATAATATCTGTTAATTCCTATGAATAACTTCAGATTTCGCTGGGTCCTTTTTCAGCATTGCTACTTCGACAAACCTGAATTTTATTTCATTTCTAATGCTGTTGCTCAGTAAAAATTGTAAAAGCGCAGAATCGTATGAAAAACAATAACTTGAATACTACTAGTAATTTTCCCACTATTTTCCGCAAGGAATCGTAGTTGATGTTTTATCCATATCTTCCTGTCTCATTGTTGAAAACAGAAAAAAAAAGCTATATTAATTATAGAATCGAAAATCCGTTAATAAGACAGACGATTCTGTTTTTTTTCTTTCGTGCTTTTTTGTTCAACGTCCCACAATTATGCACCGAGGTGGAGAAATGGCGATGATGACGAAAGTGGAAGGAAATGGAAAAACCCCGAGAAAATCTACGCTCACGGTATTTGTCCATCACAAAGCCGGGATCTGGGATCGGATTAGGAACCCTATGCGCCCGAGATGAGAGCTCCACTACCTACCGCGACCACACTTTTCCGTGTTCGTTACGATGTATAACAGCTGATTTAGTAAATAGCTTTCCTGAGCTTTTCGTCGGGCCGCGGTGGCTCAGTGGTAGAGGGTTCACCTCTGGTGTATGGGATCCTGGGTTCAAACCCTGCTCCCGCCAAGTGAACTTTATGGTGGACAAACATCGTGTGCGTGGGTTTCCTCGGGGTTTTCCCGTTTCCTCCCACTTTCTTCATTCCACCATTTCATTCATTTCTCATCGTCACCGTCTCGTTTAGCCTAGCCGGCATAACCGTGGGACGTGAAATTAAAAAATTTCATTTCATTTCATTTCTGAGCTTTTCGTGTGCAATAGATATTCCCAAGTGCGTGTTCGATTTTATATTTACCTTATATTTCATGCTAAAACACCACTTTGTATTTAAAGAAATCGTGATAATATACAGTGAATATATGTATGTATAATATTATTTGAACACGGGGAAATGGAATGTGTGTTATATCGAGACAAATACTGTAATATCGATCCTGACTGGATTAGATTGGAAAAGTTATTTTCCATGATAGGAACATGATTTGTGGTACTCAGAAATCTGAGTGGAAAATCCAGTACCATTATGCTTGTATTTTTTCTTTCTTTCAGATATGGACAGAAGGCCTCGGGACTTTGGAAGGGAGCCTATGTCCCGAATGCCTTCGGGAAGTGGTGCGCCTAGAAGAAGTGACGGTGGATCAAGCAGACCTCCCGACTTCCCTCCACGTGGCCCGGGCTCTCAGTACAAATCCTGGGACTCTAGTCCAAATTATCCTCCTCGAGGGAGTCGGGGAGGTACTGGCGGCAGAGGCCATTATCAGGTATCAAGCTATGACCCACATAATAGTGCTAGAGGTCACATGACCAATCATGAAAGGAGCTCAATGGCAACTTTTGACAAACATCCTTCGATGTTGACAGCTAGAGATAGAGGAAGCCAAATACCTGTTCGTGATCGCAGTGGACGATTTCCTATGCGTGGTAGGGGTGGAAGGGGATTAGGCAGGGGTAGGGGAATTCGAAGTCGTGGACGCCCTCTGCGAGCACGTAGAGGATTTTAATGGAGAATTTTAAAATATAAAAATATATATAATAAACGTTTATAACATTTCATAATATAAACAGTTCAAGTATTTTTTGAAGAAATCTTTCTTCAATATTTAAAAGGATATACCCAAAAAGGACATATTTAGTGAAATTGTTCGGCGAGTAATGACGTGCTTTCCCGCATAATTTATGTTTATTTAGTCGAGTTACATGTTCTAATATAGTTTTCGTTTTGTATTTGAGATAGTTTGAAGAACGTTTCAAAATTGAAAAAAGACTGAAAAACTTGTGGGTTTAGTTTATTCTTGTTCTTACAATGTTTTTCTTGTTCTTACGTCTCATATGTTCATGTATACCACCTGCAGCTGAAGAATCGTCCTATTTTTTTATAGAGAATTATACAGAAAGAAACCTTGACACATGTAATTTTAGTTATATAAGTATTAGCGATAGTAAAAGCACCTTTACCTGAAGTGAGCTCAAAAAGTTTTTTGTTTCTTTGTAGTTAAAAAAAATTATTTCAAGTAATAAATAAATCTTAAGTTCTTAGAACTGATTCTAGTAGTTTAAAAGTTTTAATAATGTACAAGTTTTTTTGAAAGTTATTACTATATTCTTATTGTTGAAGTAATTAGAGATATTGAAATTAAAAGCTATTTTTAGTATTGTGGAGATTTAAAAAATCATTTTTGGTTTTCGCGAAAAGAATAGTTAAAAGTATAACCCTTTTAATGTAACCTTTTTTTTTTACCTGAGTTACCTCAATATTAAAAAAAAAAAAGTCATTATTCTGTTCTTGTGTCAATAATAGTTAAAATTCAACTATTGTTATGTTATACAACGAACTATAGTCATTGTTAATTGTAGTTCAACTCATTAGCATAGTACCTCGTTTGAGCTGCAGGGAAGAAAAATAATGTTATATCCAAATCCTATATTTCTGTTTCGTTTCGCTTTATATTTTCAGTATGTATATTTTTTGTTCACATTCTTTTGTTTTCTTTTCGACAGATAAAAAGTAGAAAGTGTTGAACATTTCTGACAATTATGTATGTGTTTGTATGAGTACAAAATGTTCTGTAAAATTGAAGTTAATATAGTTATTTTTTAAAAAAGGTCATTTTAAAATTCATATTTGCATTTCATATGTCTCATTAAGTGTAAGCATGGGTCTCATTTGCTCTTAAGGTTTTTGGTTCAGCAGTTCATCCTTTTTAGTTTTATATGCAGGAAGAGAAAGAAGTCACTTTTGAAGTTATTCTTCAAAAATGTTAAAAACGAATTTCATATTATGAGTATTTGTTTTGAGAAACATTAAAATGCACAGTTAGACTCCAAAAATTGGGCTAGAATATTATTCGTAGTCCTTTAGGGGTAAATAAATAAACAAAAACTACTAAAGGGGGTCAAGCCAAAGAGTGTTAAAGCTATTGATCATCATCATCATCGATTTATAATGAGATCAGTTGTCAGTTTTATGGAAAGAAATGTAAAACTCTTAAATACATCACACTTCAGGCCAATTCTATAAATGAAATGTATTTATACTTTCGACAGAGGAATACGTTCATTAAAACATACGAAGAAGAATTGGGTCAGCAAGGAAGAAGAAAATGGAAGGAAGTAATTTGGATGCAGTCTTTCGCAAAGGATTATAAGGAAGCTTAAGAAATTCTTGCTAATAAGTTACGTTTTAAAAATTTAAACTCTGATACGTTTTACTCTTGAGGCCTGGAATGTATTTTTCATCGCATATTACCGAGGCAATTCGTTACCTTACTATGATTTTCGTTTACATCTTCATGCTGAGATTATGAAGGGCGGAAGTTACGACTGAAGTGGAATCTAAATCGCTCGTCGATTGAATGTACGAAATATTCGACTTGGATCAGCGTTTGAACTGTGCACGCACCGGAAGAAATCATTCTAGCCATGAAGCTGCGGAGAACTATAATTTGATATACCAGCTTGTAATGTGACAAATCATTTTTCGATATTATGTTAGTTCTGGGATAAGTATAAAGGATTCTGATGAAAGATT
The DNA here is from genome assembly GCF_964235325.1 of Thermobia domestica. Classification (NCBI taxonomy): domain Eukaryota; kingdom Metazoa; phylum Arthropoda; class Insecta; order Zygentoma; family Lepismatidae; genus Thermobia; species Thermobia domestica. Next base: position 277,425,358 of record NC_137457.1, on the reverse strand, counting down.
GAGGACAATATTGTATGCAATATGGAAAAATTAACATACAGGAGGAAAAATAGAAAGTAATATTATTACGTATATATTTGAATGAAACAAAAATATCAATGAAATCTAACGAAACACCTGAATCAAGACACCAAAAAATATTGATAGGATACACGTGAAGCAACAAGAAAGTAGGAATGTCAACATGCATACATTGTTCCTTCGTCTATTAAAGCATTTAATTACAATAATTCGCATGGATAAAAAGTAATATTATATTATCAAAGTTTAGCTATGAATGCATTTAGAAAAGTATTAAAATCATCAAATAAATATTGTACTGCGTCGTCAGTGAATCAGAAGAAAAAAAGAAAAATATTAAGATGGAAAAATATTTTAAATAGAAGGATTGGTATGTGTGTCGTTGCCTTTTCAGTATCTCTAGAAAAGATTCTCACCAAAAGCAAGAACGCTAACCATTTCACCATATCATTAGGTGTCTGTATTATAGATGATCCCAGGGGAAACAGCAGGGGTTTGTGGCGTGTAGTTCTCGTTTGAATCAAATGCTACGATGATGATGATTTGTTAATGTCTTTTTTTTTTCTGACTATTATAGAAATAAATCGGATATGAACTAGGTATATGTTGAACATGACGTATAATATAAGTAAATAACTATAATGAAATAATACGATAGAATAATGAGTGAATCACAAGAAAACTCAAGAACTTTATATATACTCCAAGTCTTATCAAATAAGCAAGGACAAACGATGCTAGAGTCTGGAATCAGCGATTTTCGATACTAAGTACTTAAAATACACTTATAACCTAAGTTGAATTTGATTCGTGTGTAATTATCCTTGTCATTGCATTTATTATTTGTCATCTACGGCATACAGGTCATTTCCAAAGGTAACTAAAATATTTAATTGTAACTTCATGTAAAAATCAATTTACTAATAGCCTTGATTGAGTCAAGCAAAAACTACGCGTATATCTTTAGTATTTCCGCTGAGATCGCCTATGATTTAAGACATCGTTCTGTGATGTAGCTAAACGGTTAGTAAATTCCCTTTGGTGCAGAATATCCTGGTTCAATTCTCGATAGGGGTGTGTGATTTGGGTTCGTGATCTATTGCCAGTCAGCGTTTCATATAGACTTAGTTTGAGAAATTGTATTAAACGACGAAATATGTTAGTGACAAACTCGGTTCCGTAAGGAAAATCAGCATGACAAAAAAAGCCAAACTTAGTCCATTTTCCAGGGACGAGGAAATATTTTTTTTTTAATTTCATTTAAAAATAACCTTCCTGAACTCAAATCAGTTCTAATAATTCAGTTAAAATTACTCACATTTGAGATGGGGAGAAAAGGGGCTGAATATAATTGTCAAAGATCAAATATGTCGAGATTACTGTGTTTAAATATAAACTTTTTTTTTCTACGATTATGCTTCAGAGCTAGAAGAGATGTAGTGATAATAATGAAAGAGTGGAGGGAGAATCCCCTAGAAAGCCGACACACACGGTGTTTGCCCACTACAAAGTTCACTTTAGGCGAGCTGATATCGAACAAGGAACCCCATACACCCGAGGTACGCGCTATATCACTAAGCTACCGCACCTTCCTGTATACGAGAATATATATATATATATATATATATATATATATATATATATATATATATATCAAGATAGAAATAAAAAATAAATTGAATGCGGAATGTTTATTAATTTGAAAGTAAAGTAGTAAAAAGAAATCCTTTTTGTTCGAAGAAAGAAATCCCATCATCAGATCATGTATTATCCTTTTAGAGATACTGAAAAGGCAAATTCGACGTTTTTAAAAAAATAATAATAATCCATGCTATTGAAGAGATTGCTTATGAAATCATAATAAGTAGAAATAATATAGAACGACATAAGAATAATTCTAGGCAAAAAATCGTGCAGAATTTAACTGACAAATTTGCCAGTGAAAAATTAGAATGACTATGAAGTTTTACTGTTCTACGTTATTATAAAAATTCAGAAACTCAACATAATTTAAGCTGATTGTACATGACAAAACAGCCAGTATTTTTGGAATACTGTTTCTTAATTACTGTGGAAATATTCCGTGGAAAAATTTTATAAAGCTATATTATGAAATTTCGAATTTGAACAGGAGGAAGAAGGAACTAGAAGTTGTTGTATACGAAATATAAATTCAGGATAAATGACGAACAAATAAGTTTCACTTATTTTCTTCAGGACGCTTGAATACATCTCCTTGAGGAAATTAAACAGAATAAAACTATGAGCCTATCGTTCTGCACGATTAAAAATATAAATAGATGTTTGGAAAAAGTTGAACTTAAAAATAATAAAAACTGAACTGAAAAATATTCTGAAGTATTTGACGATTATTTTTTTAATAAATGGATTTGAGAAAACTGATCAAAGTTTAAAATACTTGTCAGTATTCATGAGTTGTTCTAGGAAAGATTTTAATACAAAATTTTACTGAGCACAATGTGTTCAAAAATCTATATGAAATTTATTATTATTATTTCAAACATCAAAGTCATTTTATATAGATAATGAAATATTCAAATCTGTCGAAGCTGGTAATTAAGTGCAAACTTTCTCAGTAAAATTTACTTGACGTGTCGTATGAAAGTCGAAAGTAAATGGAATGTAAAAACTTAAACCAACATTTTGTTTTACTTGTATTAAAACTTACAGTAAATATAGAAAGTTGTAATCAGTAAAATGACATGATGACTTGTACATTTGATGTACTTAATACAGAAATAAGATATGAAGGTAACTGTCATAAACTCTATCAGAAAAGGCATCAAAATATTTTAGAACTACAATCTGATGTATTATTCATGTCCATTCATAAGATAATCTGATGCATTAAGAAAAAAGTTTCCAAGAGAAAAAGTCTCTAATAATAATAAGAATAAAATATTTTCGCAGAAAAAAAAAAACATGAAACCAGAAGTGGTTTGAACACGCTTATGCATTTCACAACAAAAGTTTTGTTCTGTTGACGAGACTTTAATAAGAATATTTTTTTCCATTGCTTTAGTTTGATTATTTCATCTGTTATAAATATGCTATGAAACTACAAAAATGTTTAAGGGTCGTTCACTTTGTAAACGATTTATTTATTGTGGTTTAACGGGGACGTCAGCAACGAGGAACTTTTGTAAACAAAATTACGTTCTCGTCAATGGAACAAAACTCTTGAACTCTTGTTCCAAACTATAAGGAAAAAAGAAACAGTATTGTTTTGAGTACTTAAAGAAAGAAGAAATTCAATAATCATAATTCCATACTTATATGCCAATGGATTAAATAAGAATTGTAAATTAATTTCGAATAAAAAAAGCTAACATTTTTCCGTAAGCACAAAAGAAGAGAAGAAAAAGATGAGAGAAATAAATAAAGAAAAATCTTTGAGAAGAGGCGAGAAGCAAATACACCGATTGGGCAAATGAAGATAATTCCAAGGTAAAAGACAAAAGCAAACTGAAAAACAAATATCAATTGTGCTGTCACAGCGTAAGTAATTAAAATGGAACGAACAGTTAATATTCGTAGTAATGCAAATCTTTATTTGAAACCAAGTACAGCTTATAGTGGATAATAGTTCACAGTGTTAATATTTCAGAGTAGCTAACAGAAATTAATTGTTAAATTGTCTCGCTTTTATTCTTCGTGACTTGAAAGGAAACATCAAATCAAGGATATGAAAAATGGAAGTGATAAAGTGATTTATATGTAATTACTAGACATTAAATGTGCATCAATAAAATTATCAAAGCAAAACCTTAAGATATTTGAAATGGTACCTAGGAGTGACCTATCACAATCTATTAGGAGAGAAACTTTGTATGTATCACTTACAGTGTTGCTTTCAGGTCCTTGCCAGAAACAGCATTTCAAGTCCTTACCAGAAGAATGGTTTGAAATGTTACTTGAATGTTGTATATATATTTTGTACAGTTTGTGAGAAAAGAAAACCGCATATACAAAGTTTATATAAAATGAACTCTTTAGCCGATAACTGCCAAACTGGAAATGGTGGGTACAAAATACCTTTTTCTATGGAAAGAGAATATCTGTAGCAGAGAGATATATCTTTCACAGTTCAATATGACAAAGATATTTTTAAGTGACAAAAGATATGGCACAATGTAGACTAATATTACATAATGGTTGTTAGAAAGTATTAAATAAAAATATTTTTAAATAGATACAAACTAATTCATTGAAGATAACCATTGAGTGTAGACAGCACAATACAGAAACTACAGTTTAAAATAATAAATAAATAAAAAAATAAAATAAAGGGCTGATGAGCACATTTGATAAGAAATGTACGAGATTCATGTATTGCTCTGCAATTAGAATGTGGAACCGCATTACAAGAAGAAAATCGTGGATGAAGAAAGAAGGAAGCTATTTTGACTAAACTAGCTATGAAGCTAGACATGCAGTATGTAAATACTAGCAAAAGCTGCGCTGTAAATTCACTTTGAATAACAACTCGGATGGTATTATAGTGTACTTTGAAATGATCAATTACAATCTCTAAAATGGAAATATTATAAAATATTAATTATAATATTTTTTAAAATATATCGCATCGATATATTCCAATATATCGCAGAAAAATGAAAATTAAAAGTAAATTAGTACCAAACATACTTTGAAAGGAAAATTGACGCTAAAGAAATATGTATTAGAAACAAGGAAAAAAGCAGAAAACAAAGATGGCAGAAAATTTATATACGAAGATGGCGACATGCTGGAAATATGGTAAAAGTGAATCTCGAAACTGCCTTTCAATGGCATGTTGGAATTTTGTCATTTTGCCACTTTGTACACATTCAGAAACTATATAGGTAATCAGTGACCAATATACATACTTTAATATTATTGTTATATAATACAATTATTATTATTATTATTATTTGTAATAGGACGTCTTAAATATCTTATTTTGCGTTAAGTTTGGCAGCTTTCTGTTGATCAGCTGGCAAAAAAATTAATCGAAAAGAATTATCATTAATCCATCACAGTGATATGAGAAATTGATATAGTAGTCTAATGTCAAAAAAAAAAAAAAAAAAAAAAAAAAAAATCCAGCAAAGAAAAGTTACAAAGAATATAAATGTCGGTAACGTTACTGAATTTCTTAAGCTACTTGTGCAAGAAACTAAACAAACAAACAAACAGAAAAGGTCATGTTAATATTCAAATTTAATGTTTTCGAAAGCTTGTTACATTATATACGCACACACATTTTGTAATATATCAAAACATGCCTGTTCAAATATGTTAAAGCTTACATAACATTTAGCTAAATATAACTAAAGTAAAAAAAGAATGTGCTTATTCACATTGTTAATAGGCAATTAATAAGTTAACTAACGATTGCAATAATTAACATTATAGAATGTTCTGTAAGTTATTCTTTTTAAACTAAAAAAGAAGCAAAAAACATAAAAATACATAAAAACCACGACCAAATGTCAACCGGAAGAATAGGATGCAGATTATTCATCGTACTCAAGACAGCTGTTCGTCAGATTGTGTTTGATTAGCTGTGGACGCTCTCCAAGGAGGTAACTAGTATTTGTTTCAGTAACAATAAGGTAAGTTTTTCTTTATATTTAATACTACTGCTTTTTGTTTACCTTAATAAAATATACGTCGTTTGAGACCACAACAACAGACAAAAAAAAAAAAAAAAAAAAAAAAAAAAAAAAAAGCTGTGCAGATTTTATAAATAAAATAAAAAAAACACAACATTATGTTGTTTTACATAGAAATGAAAATATTTGAGATCATTTTGCAACAGAAATTTGAAATTCTTGCTCACATATGAAGCTACATGATTTACACATGAAAATTACCATGTATGGTGAGTGGATAATGAATGACAGGAATCATATTAACTTATAGGAAATATGAAAATTTGACAACTAGGTAGAAATTGTTTTTTTAATTGAAAAAGAATTTTAAAACTTTTAAAGAAAGTATTAAATTTTTAAAAATATGTAGAGACAGTTCAGGAATTAGGGAAAAGTTAGGGATTTAACGTAAAGAATCAGATCGAATATTATTTCAAGTTTAGCTAGATAGTTCGTAGTAGTAAATATTACAAAGTAGGTTAAAATTAAGAAAAAGACCGAATTAGTGAAATAATAAACTATTTGAAAAATTGAGAATGGAATTTAGTAAATTAAAAAAAAAAAAGGTATGATCATTTATTAAAAAATAGCTATTAGACAAATATAAGTATAGAAATGCACAGCAAATAGCACACGAAATGTTGTCTGATAGAAGAGAAAAGGAAAGAAAAATATACATTTTTAAAGAAATTACCATGAGATAAAAAAAAATAACATGAATGATGAGAAATATGTTTCTAGAAATGCAGAAAATATTCACTATTTAAAAATTATGGTCTTATTAATAAACAAGTTTAAAGAAAGCAGATTTGTGTTTTAAATATATGACTATAAGTAAAAAAGAATGTTGGAAAATTAATATGAAATTGAAAAAAAATCACTCACCATAAAATATATATCTGTTTATTTATCTCAAAAATTGAGCTTAAATACTTAGAAGAGAGAATGAAATACCAATACCAGAAGGAAATATGTTTAAAAAGAAGTTCATACTATTTTAAGACTCAATTGGAAACAAAGCTATAAAAATAAATAAAAAGTTCATGTATATTCATGAACAATTATGAAATGCTTATGCATAAAATTTAAGAATTTATATTGAGAAGACATCTATAAGGCAAAATGAATCAAGAATGAAAGATAAAAGAACTACATACAATAGTGATGTATATATTCCATAGGAAGTTACAAAAGATAAAAATAAAGAAATAATACCTAATACATAGCAAAAATTAAAAGAAGAAAATCTCCAGAAGGAAAAGTGACAAGTAAATATAGAATAAATGAATCTCTATATACAACAATTGGAAAAGGAAATTTTAAAACAAAGATAAAGCAGCATATATGACAAAAAATCAGGTATTATATTTACAACAAAATATGCATTAAATAACAGAGAAAGAATGGAGAAAAGATAAAAAGTAGGAGTTAATGCTTCGTATGTTGATATTTATGAATGTTTTCAATAACAGTTTATAGCATGACCGAAAAAAAGTACTTATATGTTTTACAATTTTTTTTAAATCATTATTTTCAGGCGCTTAGCAAACATTTGTTCAGCTCGATGCTATGTACTAATGCTTTTTTTCCAGCGACAGAATAAAACAATACTTATCCACACGTCATTTTAGTAAGTCTTATTGTATTGTGTGTAGATGCATAGTCGTCTTCTAAAATAACTTGATTCTCATACGAATACAATTATATAATACATAGTAGGTTATTTGACAGAGATTTTAATAGGACTCACTGTTTTAAACACTTGAATCAGGTGCGGCTCTGTAATAGTCACAAAGTCACGTGCCTTTCCAATCAATACAAAAAATAATAATATAAATAATTATGGACACTTTCCCGTATAGGAATGTGAACCGACCGAACAAAAATTTTAGTTATTTTAATATGGAGTCCGCGATCCTGATTAATGTCCATTAGAGATTTGGCAGCAAAGTGTCGCGATGCTTGATGTAGCTCTCTGTTCACGTGTTTTAGCTCGGCTCTTTCTTATGTTAGCCTGTCTCAGAGAACAGCTCTCTAAACGCTTGCCCGTACGTATAAGGCAATCACACTTTTAACATAACGGAAAACTGCCTCCTTGTGGCCGGCGGGAGAAGAGAGGAAGTGAATGAGACAGGAGAGTAAGCGAGCGAGAGAGGAAAGGAGTAGGAGGTGGTGAGAGGATAGAGCCCTTCAGCTTTGTGCTCGTTTTGTGCGCACCACACGATGAAAGTGGGCGTAAGAGGAAAGACTTGCCAGTCGCAGAAAAAGGAGAATACACAGAGAGCAGCCTTAAATGTAAGAAGAAATAATAATAATAATTCTGTATTTTGAGTTCCAAAGAACGCGTAGCACAAAATTTCATATCCATTTCGTGCTGAATATAAAGCTAAGCGCCTATACGTATAAGTTATTATTATTATGTTTGTTTGTTTGTTTGTTTGTTACATATTGTGCTTTGGTTTTGTAGCATGTTGAACGAGGTCGTCAAGAGCCTATTCGAACTCCCTCTCGTGGCACGAGAGGTATGAGGGTCTCAATGCGAGGTCGAATGATGCCGAGAAGAGGTCGAGGTCCAGTGAGAGGTATGCCTGGTGGAATGATGCGCGGAGTGTCTCGAGGATTCGTTCCAGTGCGACACCCATCTCGGGGGATGTCACGACAGCCAATGAGGGGTAGCAGAATGAGAGGTGGCTTCACACGGAAGCGAGGAGGAAGTAAGTACTTTTGATTTGCTTGGTTGCTAAGCAAGTCCGAGTGCATACTCTTTTAGCCTTTTGCAATAAATACTAATAAAGTTTATACTCACAGAAGCACCCGAACGTTGAAGATGGTAATCTTAAGAGTAGACATGGTTTGCCACCTTCATCAGTACGAGCTCTCAGGAAAAGTATTATTGACAGATATTGCCTTCCTTACTTTATAAATAGCATTTGAAAAGTCCATGAAACACTGTTCTAAGTTTTCTTCCTTCTATAAGAGTGAGTCTGGTACACAACATACTTGTATTTATTACAACACAATGAGAGCATGTTAACATTCAAAGTATAGCCCCTCGTGTAGGACTTCTGCACCTATCCTTTTGCCAGTTCGTCGATTCCACGTTTGATACCATGTCTTATAGGAAAGGAAGTCAGCCACTGCTGTTTCCATCTCCTGCTGGTTGGTGAAGCATCGTGATTTCAGGAAATGCGCCGAAACATGTAGTAATTCGAAGGAGCAAGGTCAAGACTATATGCCGGGTTAAATTTTTCGAGCCAAGTATGTTTTTGCGTTATCCTGTTGGAGCAGGGCGCGCTTTCGGTTCAGCAATGCAGGATATCTTTGGCGTAGTGCAGCATATATCCACTCCAACTATTCGGAGTGAAGATCAGCGTTGATAGTATGACCGTTAGGAACGAAATGAATTAACTTCCCGTAGTTACACACACATGCATAACATAATTTTACGCTCGAAACGGCGCACAGTGGAGTATTTGGCTTTGAAACCTGGTCAAAAATATTTACCATTTGCTATAAAAGAATTGATTAAATTAAATTAATTTGTGTTTACCTACAATTTTAAAGATACATTACAGCCGAAACCTGGTCCTGCAGTTTTAAACAGTTACGAAAATCAGGGAAATTACATTATCTTGTGTATTAATTATTCTCTTATTGCTTTAAACAAACGTTTTAAGAGCAGATTTTTAGTTTTGCTATTAACTAACATTTGCTACATCTACTAATGGATAAAAAAAAAAAGTAACATAAACATAAAATATACACATCAGTACATTTTTTTAGATGTACTGTACAGGGTGTTGCCAAAAATCTGGACCGGGCTAAATATTTGAGAAACTGTAAATGCAGTCGATCCGGAGTCAATTGGGATCAATACATATTTAACCACCAAGACTTAAAGCTAAAATGGTCACATATCATAAAATTAAAACCTCTATCAATGTCGTTTAAAACAATATAATTTTTGTTGATGATGATTTTAATACAATTACTAAAATTAATACCTCAAGAACCGTACTTGCGGCCACACAATTTTAAAATAGTTTTGCCAGAAAAATTGAGTGACTTCAGCAATTATTATTTACGTTCACTTTTTATTTTAATAATGGAATTTATGTTTACAAGATCCGCCAGTTATCTAAGAACAAGAAATAAACTTTATTTCATGTATTTTTCAAATTTTATTTTTTCGATTTTTGACCGGATTTTAGGATGAAATACTCCACTGTGCGGCGGTCCCAGTTTGACGACCGCTTCTGGAAGTTTACCATTGCTTAGGCACTGTTTTTGCACCTTTCTGATTTCGGAAAACACCCACTTTTCGTTGCATGTTATGAAAAGTGCATCCATTTCAGGAAACGCACATTTATACAGAATTTTCAACAGTAGTATATATACTGTTGGACCTGAGCTGGAGTTAAATCATGTGTTACAGTGCAGTAGCTCCTGATGGTTTTCTCGAGTTAGTGAAGTTGACGCACTACAGTTAACTGGGTTATATCGAGTTGGTTTGATAATCGTCCTGTGTTGGTAAATGGATTCTCCTCAATGACGTGTTGTATGACTTTAGAATCTGTTATCCTTGGACGGCCAGACCTTGACTATCGTCTACATTTTTAGAACTTGCAAGAAATATCTGGAAGCAACGAGTTGCTGTACTGTGCTTCACTGCAGCTTTCCCTTTCGCATGACCAATGTTTTGGGTTGCTCCTGCAGCGTTATGCTCAAATTCAAACGTATACAGGAACAATTCACGTGTCAGACGTTGTTGAGCACTAATTGTCACAGACACTAAAAACTGGCTGAAGATACTGAAGAAGTGGTGGCCTTCGTGTCCGCTTGCCACACACTAGTTCTTGGACCGATTTGACCTTGTACTTACGGTCAATCAGGGCATATATACGCGCCTCCTGTTTGAGTTATGAAAATGTTGCCATACTTATGACTAACCTTTGTTCATATGTAGTGGTTACTCTTCTTCAGTGCAAAAATATTACTGATAATGTGATTCTCCGAGCAACGTAAAATCCCTTAAAGGGCTCCTACTGATAAGGCGACAAACCGTAACTGAAACGCATACGGCCAAGATACATTTTCCTGTTCAGGTGCTTTGGTGAGTAGAAATGTATTAATATTCTATATGCATCCATTAGTTCATTAGGTAATTTCTGTAGCAGTAAACTTATTTAGTCGATTATCTAATTGGAATTGATTGATTTATTTATTAGAGTTTAACGTACCTTTTCAGCATCGAACTTATACGAGACGCATCCATAAGTGGAATCCGAATTCTGTTCAAGTTTTTATCCAAGGCAAGTACTTCAATAATGCAGTGCTTTTCATTCTCTTTTGATTGACGGCGTACTTTACTAAACTTCCACGGCACCGCAACACACTTGCGTTTGGTTAAGATTGAACATTGTTGTTCCGCTGGATACGTTGACTGATACAATCCATCTCGAAATTGACCGTAACTTCTTATTAAAGGCTTAATGATGCTAAAAATAAAATGTGTCCCATTAAGTCTTGCGACTTACAGACCAGTGTAAAATTTCGCGACTTACCCTATGAGCTTCGTAAGGAAAGATATAGTCTCTAAGTTGTAGTGTGTTCATAAGTAGCTTTTTTTTCTTCTTAAAAGCAAAAATGAACCAAATAAATTTACTTTATAGTCATTGCAGTCACTTGAACTAGAATTGGTAAACAAAAGGCTGATCAGAGTTATATCCGACCGATTTGGAAAATGTACCTACCCTAAGAAAAGCCGTACCGATGCCACCAGTTGTGTTCTATGGACCACCAGCATTATACGTAGACTATCACGCGGTACGTAATTTCCAATGCAAGAAACTACGTTGGAGCACAGGCATGGGACTTCATCCTATTCCTCACTATAGGTTTTCCATAGGCAGTTAGAGTACGAAGACTGCGATGTACACGTTTTGACAGTCCAAATAAACAGAAATTAACTTGTATGGCATCAGAGCTGTTCAGAGGAAGTCATGAAAGGAAATTATATGGATTCCCGTTACCTATTGCATGTCATGACGACAGAACTGGAGGGATGAACTGCAGGTATGTCTGGACACTTTGTCTATGTGGATTCGCAGCTAGTACTTGAAGGTTTCTTACAAACGAGCTAGATCTTTCCGATGAGTTGTTATCCAGAATTTGTGGAAGTATGTAAGTAGGATTTACCTTCACGTTTTTGCCCTCCTTACGCACCTCCAGTTTCCCCTCGTAACCATATTCGGCGATAATCTTGATTCCTTGCGGAAAATTTTCTTTGTACTTGGCAGTAACACTCGGTACATATCTTGCTAGAGAGGTTACCATTACATTTGAAATAAATGTAAGTGCCATCCAAGGTAACAGCCATCTTCCATGTTGACCTGCCTGTTGCCATTCGTAGATTTTACAGCAGTTCATCTTACGTTCTGTAATGTAACATGGGAGAATGCTATATTGCCCTTCTGTACACCCATAGGCCAAGGCAACAATGAATGATATGCTTGACAGTTGAATACGCTAGATCTAATCTCTGGCTAATGTCACTTTGGGGTGGTAGTTTCTCCTGTCCTGCTAGTAAACGAATTCCTCGAAGCACTTCAAACGACACTTTTCGGTGGTAACAAACATCGAATTGGCTCGTTTTATATGCGAATGTTCCTACGTGGGCTCCATTTGTGTTTGTCTGGCCACGATATCTTTAGTTGTGGTCACTTCGATATTAAACCACTTTTCCGATACTGATTACTATTCGGTTGTACGGAAAATTACGTAGAAAAGAGTCGTGATATTCTCTTCCCAATAACGGTTCACTTTTGGCCACATTTCACTAACACCAATACGATAAAAAACTGCAAATTGAGACGCCATACTATAATGGCTCTGTTTCCAGGCGTAAGTACAGGGATGAAAGCAGTGTTGTCAAATCGGCGGGATATAAACCGTTCAACCTTCTGTACATCAAATCCCCTACTGATATTTTAAGGACTTTTTTGATTGAATCCAATTGATTAAGGAAAAATATGTTCCTTACGTGGAGATGCCATACTTTATATGAGAGGATTAGGGGAAATTAATAATAAGCAAAATTTTTCTCCATTTGTGGAGGACCTAGATGCGTTGCTTGAATAGTTTCGCCTAATAAGTGAAGTCCTTATTTCTACATTTTTTTAGGCTTTTCAGATAATTGACATATCAAAAGATATACATTCGAAAATCACATGAGATTCATAGACCAGTATCTTCTGGATGATTAGTCGTGCAGATATTTAAATTTAGTGGTACGCAGCGTCAACAGGGTGTCTACTGGTCATGAAAGTCATGAAAGTCATGAAAAAGTCATATATTTTGCTTAGTGGTCATGAAAGTCATGAAAAAGTCCTTTATTCACCCAACTGGTCATGAAAATCTGAAATCTCAGAGTATATTTTTATACTTCATACTTTTATACCTCATACTGCATGTACTGAAACAGTTGTATCAGGTCAGTAATTGTGAGAATTACCCCCACCAGTTAGTGCTGACTAACTGGTACTTTACTGTCTTCCTAGCTGCTCCCCATTTCATCTTCTAGTCTCTGTAATATAGTAACAACTTTTTACTGTCCAACTTTCTGATCTGCTATTTCTTTACTTCTAAGAAATGTAAATTGTGTATTTTTGGGCCTTTAGACTTATGCAAATAATATTATTCGTTTGAGTTTGCAGATTTTAAATTTGATGATCTATTTTTTTAAAACGAATTTCTTTCGTAATTTGTTTTGTCTTTGGGCAGTTCTCTGAGTGCTTAATTTTAGACAAATTTCTGCTAGATGGATAATTATACTCAGAATTAAAACTTCAAATACAGTTGATTCACTGGTAAGAGCAGGCCCGTATTTAGGTAAGTGCTATTCTGTGCTCGAGCACAAGGGGGCAGAATTTTAGATTCTTTCTTTAAGATTCACAATAAATGATATTTAAGACTAGCAACCCGCATATTTCCAATGCACCACTGATGGTAGGGGTTTATTATTACTAATGGTAAATTTTTATTGCCATGGTCATGAAAATTTGAACAAAAAGGTCATGAAAAGTCATGAAAAAGTCATGAATTTACTTTCTGGTATTCCAGTAGACACCCTGGTCAAAGTTTTTTGCGGTTAAAGTAGTTCATTGATTTAGTGCATCTGCGTTTAAGCTAAACCTAGAAAACGCTTCCTATAGAAAAGTGACAGGCTTATGTAATTCTTCATTAATGCCGGTAATTTCTGTAGATTCTAGATAAATCAACAAAAGTATCGGTATGTGTTATCATTCTTTGTGTGTCGTCTTTCTGGTGAAATGTTCCCTTTTTTCAACTGTAATAAAAGGAATTACATTTAATTAGTGAGAGTGGAATTCGGTTATCAGCAGTTAAATACAGTATGACAGTTTTTAGGCAAAATAGTGTGGGATTACCAGCTGATATACGAGATTAGGACTAATTGTTTCCGGTGCCCTTCCCGCTGCTGTAGTGACTGGCGCGCGCGCCTTTGGTGCAAATGGTTTCGGGCTTAATTATCGGTAGAAGAATTTCGAAACTTGAATGTATTACGGTGATTCGGATTCCAGTTTAAACTGTAGGTCCACGTCTCGTATATCCTCACTAAACTCTTAATCATCCAATCAAATCAAATATCTTCGAAAGAAGCAAGTGTATAAGCATTATTTATTATTATTTTGTTAAAACTGTTGAGGTAGATAAATTACTATTTGATAAAAAAATAATCACGGATTAAAAAAGAAGAAAAAGTAAATTTTAGTATAAGCTTTTATCTAAACAAGATTTTAATCATCTGTAAACTACAGGATATAAGGCCATTTCCTGTAAGAGAATAAAATGATCTAATTATTTTTAACAACAAATATTAACACTTAAGTCGCATTAGATATTTTGTAGTTAGCAGTTTATTGTTAATTCTATAAAGGAAGCCAGGGTAGTTATTCGCTTATATCTATGTGGTAACTGGTTTTTTAATTGCCCAATTTTGTAGCTGGATACTTCCTATTAAGATTATGAAGTTTTCGGAAGTTCAGTTATGACAGTTTTATTTTATTTATTTATTTATTTATTTATTTATTTATTTTTCCTTCGGGAACTTGCTTGTGTTCTGAAGGGAAGGTCTCGCTTGATCTAACCCTGTCAGAGTTTCTAAACGATTAGCATTTGAGTTTTTTGGGGGGGCGGGGGGTAGGGTGGAATTCTCTTTTTACTTTTGATCAACGATAGGGGGGAAGAAAGCGTAATGATAAAAAAAATCGACATTTCAGTAGATTTAGGCATTTCATGGCCCCACATGCCGAAAAACGGATTTTTGGATGTTTGTTTGTCCGCTCGTTCTTCCTGGTGTAAACATGTTTAATCACCTAAAGGCTATATCGTTCAGCATATCGAGACCAAATTTTAAACTTGAGATTTTTATAACGTTCTCTAGGGTGGTTTTTCGATTTTTGTTCCTACTTCCAAAAGTAAGGGTAACTTACTGAAAGTGAAAAGCAACATTTGCGATTTTGTCGAAAATGCATATGACGATTTTGGTGATAATTAATCAGTATTCCATTAGCAACTCTGTAATGTATGTATTAAGTCGTTTTTCTAGTAAAAATTCATAAGTAGTAGTTTAGTCTCGAGAGTTGATTCTTTCTGGTAGATTTTTTCATAAACGACTCTTGTTGATGTTTCGTAAATATTCCTATAATATATATAAGGGTAAGTTCACTGTTGCAGTGAATTTGCATCCAAGTTTTTATGAAGCGCCCCCTGTAACTTGTTAATATTTCATAAATGTTGCGGAGCGTGACTTGATTTGGTATAAGAAATGGTAGCGAGAAAGTTGAATGTGGTAACACTTATCATTTATTCATTCCTCAGATTCTTTCATTACTTGCATTTGTATAGAGGCTGATCCGTTTTCATCCGAACGACTTGCTGACAGCGACCGTGTTGCAACTAGTTTTCAGAGCAACAGAACTATACGCACACATGTGTCAGACGTTGTGTGACAAAATGAAGGTGGTGTAGTGGGCAAAATGCCGTCCTCAAAAGTCGCTTTTCAGAAGTGTACTTACGGGCCTTTCCCGTACAAATTAGAGCATTTCATGTATAATAGTACAGGTTGGAACAATGACTTTGTGGTAGAACATGCCACTATTGCAATTACACATTATGCCTAGCACCCTCGTTCACAACCCACTTAACCAACGAAATTCCATGCAAAGAGGTCATTGAAACTTACAAAAACCTGTGCTAAAGGAAATTCGGAATGTGGCATCTATCAATTAACAGGTCATGTTATGGCAAAACGATACATGTGACCCTATCGACTGTGCATTGTACAATCCATCACAATTTAAGGCTGCAAACTGCAAGGCAAGCGTGCATGCGTTAAGGAGTAAGGGCAGAAGGGTATACGAGCACCACCTGGCTGGAGACCACTTAAAATTTGTTGACAATAGACGGAGCATTGACTACCTAAGTGACTGTGGAAAATTCGGCCCATCACCTACAGGAGTATTGATGAAAAAGACCTTTCTTTGTTTATTCAGAGAAGCTCAAGATTCGTGAAGTCCGAAAATTGCCAAAACCAATGTCGCCTATTACCAACAAATTTCCTATCCCCAGTATAAGAAATCGAAATACCACATGTGGGACTGTACCAGGAACGCTTCAATCAAGTTACACGGCCTAAACATTGTTGGCCTTCTACTAATGCATTGCAGTTGCAACTGATATGCATGTTGTTCCTTTGAGAATATTCCTGTAAATGGTATAGATCCTGGTTTCATGGGTTACGTGCGTTAGGATTCTCAAACAAAGCCTTTCATCACGTTGGGTACGGGCAATAAATGGTCTCCGGCAAATCTGCAATCATATTGCGATGTGTGCTTGGGAATGGGACAATGTACCCTTGGTTCAACGAAGGCCTCTGCAGTGGAAACTGCGGTGTCCGACAACGAATGATGATCCGTACCGGTGGTCAACATAGTGAACATGATCAATGGTAGCGGGATGGAATATCTTAGATAAGCAACCACTTCAGTTTGTTCAAATGGAAATGGATAAGCCTTTATAATCTCTTTAGCACAATTGCACCAGTGACATGATTTTATTATATATTTTTCTCTGTTGCAGATATATTTATTATTGAATGACATAGAAGGCGCAGAACACCAGTGTAAATAATCAGAAAATATTATATTTTATTGACAGTGACTCGATAATCAGAAAAGTGTCTTTTTATTGGAATTGCCAAACTGATGCCTAAATAATGTAACACACACACATATACTTGTGATTTTTTAAAGAAATATGACTGTATTTGTAATCAATAATCGGAAATAACATGAATATTAACTATTGTTGTATAATTGTTTTTTAGCGTGGTTTTGAAGTACGAAAGCAGTTGGATCGAAGGACATTTAGATTATAAAAGTAATCAGGAGAGAACGGAAATGAAATATTTTAAATAGATAGTTTTGAATCCAATGTGATATCTTGTCAATGGTGAAAAGCAATGAATTATGTTAGATATATCTGGTTTAAAATTATTTTATTATGTAGTAAGTATGGAATACTTATGCAAATATTAATAGCCTGATACATTCAGTCTGCATAAAAATATCGGTGCATAGATATTCGATTTCCGGAACAAGACACGGCGTAATTAATGCATTTTTTGTTACTAGGAATTTGATCGATATAGTAAGTTAACTTCGCAAATTGTAGTAATAGATATAATTTTGTTGTAATTGTGTTAGTTTCATTCATGTTAGCAGGATGAAATTTTAATATTTTCTGCATATTTTATGTTTTATTACGTCATTAAGACGAAAAAGAATAATGCAGGGGTCTACTAAGTTTGACTTAATGAAGTGTGAATATGTAAGATTTACCATACGATTTAATACTCTACGTTAATCCTCTTAACTTCACACACGTAGCGGCACTGTTGTGTACCATTACTGGATACCCATGTGAAAGTATTCTTTTGTTTATGTGTGTGTCTTGTCACGGCTTCTTGAATTTCCAAACCGGAGTCAAAATGTTGGCCTTTCAGGTGAAACTTAAGATCGGGAAACAAAAAGTACTCGACTAGTTCGAAATCTGATGAATAAGGTGGGTGGTTTAACAGTCAGTTGCTTCTATGCCAAGAACAGTGAAAATCTGTTGGACATCATTTACCGTGTGAATTGACCAGTTCTTATCTTTGTTCGGCAAATCGCATAAAAAGCTTTCGTTTCTTCAGATCCTGAACCTCAGTCTTATTTATACACTAATGTATGTGTGCATATAGGAATAGTGTCCATAGTAATCGTCCTCAGTAACTGCAAGTTCAGTTTTTGTCGAACTTTTTAAATATTATTGTTGGTTCTAAAGGTTGAGAGTCGACCCTGTCTGGGATTATCCACCACATCTCAACAATCACAGAATCGACGAGACTAATTCATTTACATAGGCAGTTGTCAGGATTTACGGTTTCTGGGGGTGTTTATCAAATTTTCCAAAACACAATTTAATCATCACTCTGTTTTCAAATCCATGATGAAGATACAAAACACTGCACTAAATTAGAAGTTGTGACTCTCTGAATATTGTACCGATTATACCGAACATCCATCTCGAGTGATACTACATGATATATGTAATATATGTGTTAAACACCAGATGGTACCATTTACCCTCTTAAAGTTTTGCTAGTCTAAAAATTTAAGTATACACACTGTATGTGTTGGGAATATTTTTTTATTAGTGGTTATTTGGTAGAAATATATCTGATTTTTATTTGTGGCAAATATCTTTTTTTAAAATGTGATAGGTTTTAATGGTTTAGCAGATGACATTTTAAGTTTACAGCGGAGTGGAGAATTTAATGTACGTGTGTGTGTGTTGCATTACGCATATTACTAAAAAATTACACATTTTTGTGATTATCTTCGTTGTTCGGTTGAAACTCTGAAAGTGAAAGCATCTACTTACACGTAGAAATTTCCTTCTAAATTTGAAAGCATCTACTTACACGTAGAAATTTCCTTCTAAATTTTACGTACACAGGTAATATCATAACATCTCGTTTGGCAATATATTTTTTTAAAAGTTGTATTTCGTTTAATGAACATGATTTCGCATATTTCCAGTGGTCGATTGATAATAAAATGTATGTAAATATATTATTACAATGGTTTGACTGAAAATATTTAAAAAAAAAAAAGACGTGGTAGAAATTCGTGTATGTAAGAAATGTGGACTGTTCTTTATGTAAGAGAAGTGCATGAGTTGTGATTTTAAGAGTGGACATATATAAAGTGAGTTTGTTTGTATGTATGTATAAGTGTGCAAAATCCAAAATCATTATAATGCAGGACTTTTAAAGGAAAAAACTATCATATATCAATCATGTATATGTTTGCTTTGTATATGCTTTCTTGTGATTTCTAGATCACAGTTTAGTTTTTTGACAAATAAAGAAGCCTGCTACGAAATATGTACTGAAGTGTATTTTTCAATATATAATAAAATAACGTGCTAAAACTTAAGTTCTTATAGTTAAATAGTTAGTTCCTTACTTGAAAAATTTGCTACCACCCATGGTGTCTGGTGCGAGCAGTCCTGAGTTCGATTCCCGGTGGGGACACTCGATTAGAAAAGTGTAAAAGCTTTTTCAGGCCAGCCATCCTGAATAAGGTTTTTTCTGGGTTTTTTCCATTCACACCAGGCAAATGCCGGGATGGTACTTAACATACAGGTCCCAGGGCGTCCCCTTTTCTAATCCTTTCTTCCGTTTCTTTCCTCAGATAGTGTGATAGCCGAGGGACGTTCTCATACGTAACGGGCTGACATGGCCATAGAAGCCGAAAGCCCGGAAATCTAATTCCTAATCTTAATCTACCACCTATGGCTAATCAAACCTTAGACATTAATAAATTAAATGAAATCGTGTAAGCTAAAAATGTTAAAATGACAGAGCATTTCATCATGTGGTGGGATCATATCACACATGTGAGTCACACATAAATTAGAAGACAAGAATCCCCGCAAAGAAACTAAATTAGTGTGTAAGCCCAATAAAAACTACATTGTAAGCTTCCAAAATTAGGATTAACAATTAAATATCAAAAATTTTATTTTATAAGAAAGGACATTATCGAAGATTAAAAAAAGCAAGAATATATACATTTTTAAAAGTGTGGTGAATAGTGTGGAAAGATCGTAGGGGATGATACATAAAGGTAAACGATAGTTGTACTCCCAAGTTTTTCAAACAAGTGTTAAGTACCCTACTTTATCTCGATGTTTTCAGAGGTAAGAAACTGGTTCTGTATAAATTCCTTATACGAATCACTTGTTAAATATAAAAGCTACTTCCTCTAGTCTGACTCTTCATCTGGTGTTTAAAAAACTAGTCAGAGGAGGATCTTATTTCCAGAATCGCCTAATATTTTGTGCATTCTCTAGATGCTGAGACCAGCTTCATCGTGTTTTATACCATTAGTAGCTTAGACATCGAGTCCTTTTATTAACGACTTACTTTATTGTGCCACTTAGTAAAAGTAGAGTTAGCTTTCTAATGTCGGTATTAATATTCAGTTATGGCGAATTATGAATGGCTATGATAAAACAATATGAGTACTTGGATTCATACTTCTGGACGATCAAAATATTGGGAAATAGACCACGAGATAAACCAATAACGCGTGAAATCATTGTCTATTGAAATTCAGAAAATTAGCTTAAATACAGAACAAGGTATTTACTAATAGGCACTATAGGATATATATTATTAAATTAAAATTAAGTATTGACCTTATATTCTAAAAGAATCTTATTGTATTATATTAGCTGATTTCAACCCTCTCTGCAGTCTTCCTCAGCATCTCTTCTGCTGCTATGTTATGTTATTCATGATTATCAATCCATATGGGGCACATTCTTGAACAACCAAAATTAAGATTATGAAGAAAAGCCAATAAATTTTTGTGTAATTTTGTGTATTAAATGCTTGCAGGGACATGGGTTTAGAAGTAAATGCAGAGAAAACTAAATACATGGAAGTGCGTCGGGACCGTAATACGGCAAATTGTGGGGGCGTTAAAATATTAAATAATACTTTTGATAAAGTGGATACTTTCAAATATTTAGGATCAATATTAACAGATGAAAATCATATTCACGAAGAAATTAAATGTCGACTAAAAGCAGGGAATTCGTGTTACTATTCGGTTCAAAATCTCTTGTCGTCGCGAATTCTGTCGAAGAATTTGAAGCTTAAAATATATAAAACGATAATCATGCCTGTTGTTCTGTATGGTTGCGAAACATGGTCACTTACTCTGAGGGAAGAACATAGACTGAAAGTATTTGAGAACAGGATCCTGAGAAGAATATTCGAACCCAAGAGGAACGAGAATGGGGAATGGCGGAAACTTCATAACGAGGAACTACATAATTTATATGGTTTACCCAACATTGTAAGGGTCGTCAAGTCTAGGAGGCTTAGGTGGGCGGGTCATGTAGCTAGAATGGAAGAAAGTAGAAACGTTTTCAAAGTCTTGACTGGAAGACCAATCGGAAAACGACCATTAGGAAGA
This sequence comes from Thermobia domestica, assembly GCF_964235325.1. Taxonomy (NCBI): domain Eukaryota; kingdom Metazoa; phylum Arthropoda; class Insecta; order Zygentoma; family Lepismatidae; genus Thermobia; species Thermobia domestica. The sequence continues at coordinate 277,404,066 of NC_137457.1, read as the reverse complement.
CCTAGGCGCAGATGGGAGGATAATATTAAGATGGATCTCGCAGAGATAGGAATACAAAGTAGAAACTGGATGCAATTAGCTAAGGATAGAAGTCAGTGGAGAGCTTTTGTGAACGCGGCACTGAACCTGCGGGTTCCATAGGCCATAGAGTTAGTTAGTTAGTAATTTTAGAATCTCATACATCTTGATTAAAAAAAAAAAAAATCTCACCTCACACATTTTGGGTAAGTTGGTTAAGGTTCTCGACATTTATTTAATCTTAACGTGATAAGTGTGGATAGCATTAAGGATTGAGGAAATCAATTTCGTGTAACATGTGTTGAATAAATTTGTAAAGTATTCCAGTATATAAAATTTAAACAATAATGTAAAGGATAAATTTTAACATTGCAGTAAGGACAAATTCAGTTTTGACCTTAAGTTTAGAAAAAAATATATATGCACAAAGACTTCTATATATACAAGTATGATGACCATGAAATAATACGGTATAGTGAAATTGGGAGTCATAAGTGATCTAGCTAAAATTCAAAACGTTTGACGGAGAAAAGTACAATACAATTTAAAAGTTGAGATCGGCAGCTATTTTACAATGCATGCAAAAAAGTTTAAATCTCCTTTAAATGATAGATTCGTGGTGGCTTTATTTTGAGCATTTTCGCGTAGCTTGCCTTTACAAGTTACATCTGGAACATTCGTAGCAGAAGTCCAACAGTAATCGGCCAACATGCTTTCCTTCATATCTTTTCTTCATGGCTGCAATATCTTGATGAAAACGCTCGCCATGTTCATCACTTACTGCTCCGCAATCTTCGCGAAAGAAGTTAGCTGAGAATGAAGAAAATAGAGTTGTAGGGACATATTGCAACCAAGTTTTTCGTATCATGACAAACTTAGTAGTTTGTTTCTCGGCGTTTTCCCAAGAACTGTGAACAACAACTATTCAAGCTTGCCCATCACTTTCTAGTATTTCATCGAACTATTGATCTCAGAATAGCAGTCGAATCTGTGGGCCTGTGAAGAAGCCTTCCTTAACTTTGATATCACTTAGGAGGGCCGACTACTAAATATTTTTCAAAAGCTAACAGTTTTTCTTTTGCCAGTTTTTCGTAAGTGAAAAGAGATAATGAAATGTTACTTACCTCAGTAATAGATGATGATATTCTACACCCGAAAATACAAATCGGAAGAATTTTCAGTGTTGCCATCCATAGAAATTAGTGTGTGGCCAGAATTTGAATTACCCAAAAATCTAGGTTATGGCAGCGACTAGAAAAATGAACTCAACGGCAATTGATGACTCATCATGCTGTCTGTGTTCCTTAATTACTTTTTAAATAATAATTAAAAATTATTTATTTTGTACTCTTTATTACAAAATAAATACAAATATTATTTATTTTGTACTCTATATTATTTAAAAAGTAGTTAACAAGGAACACAGACAGTGTGATAAGTCATCAGTTGCTGTTGAGTTCATTTTTCTAGTCGCTGCCATAACCTAGATTTTTGGGTAATTCAAATTCTGGTCACACTGTAATTTCTATGGATGGCAGCACTGAAAATTCTTCCGATTCGTATTTTCGGATGTAGAATAACATTATCTATTACTGAGATAAGTTACATTTCATTATGTCTTTTCACTTACGAAAAACTGTCAAAAGATTAAATTGTTAGCTTTTGAAAAATATTTATTAGTCTGCCCCCTTAATAGAGAGAATTTTCGTCGTAAGTACTTGTAGGCCTTCCCGTTGTGATTCACACTCTTAACAAATTGTTTCATAAAGCCTAATTTAGTATTAGCGGGGAAAGCAAAATTCATTTAAGATCTACAAGTGGTTTATGTTGTACTATTTTCACGTTTGGCTGGAGAGAATCTCTAGTACGTGAGGCACTTTTGCAGTAGTGGGAGTTACAATCTTGACTGTCCCGTTAACAAGTAAAGCGACAATATTTTGTATAACCTATCTACATACCTAGCAACAATGCTATTCTTTTGAGGCGACCACAAGTGAGCCACCGAAAGTCATGTCATGGCTCGAAGTAAACGTTTCAAATTTTCATAATATTCGTTCATATGAATTACATGATCAACTGGAATGGAAGGAAGCTCGTATCCAGTAGGTAAAAACACGGCCTTTAAACGCCCTTGAAGTGTTTTTTTGAGGCCATTTATGTCTACGTATGCCCCAAGTGTGTGTTACATAGTAAAAAATAAAGTGAAATAGTTTTCTCTATTCCGATACACTGAAATATTTTCTTCCTGCAGTAAATTCCACTATTGTAACCGTGACTCCAAAATTATGGCTTTGCTTTTTAGGAGGTCTAAATCCCTAATGAAATCATGTAGCTCTTCTTGAGGTAGTCTATGTGGTTCAGTTGAAGATATGTTTACAACAAATTTAGGAGCCTTGGAAGTATTTGTTTCAGGAGAGAGAACTTCGTGATCATCATCAGACGAAAAGTCGTAATCTTTGGATAAGTCGAGAGACAGATGCTCCTCCATGTGGAACTGGGCGCTTTGCAGATGGAATATTAGGATATATCCATGTCCACTTCGTCCTAAAAATTCTCTTCTAGATAGAGGAACCATACAGAAGTCATATGGTCGCTTAGCGCCATCCAAATCATATAGACACTGCAAAAGGCATTGAACGTCTCCTCTCATTTATTCAATTTCTTAGATTGCTGGCACAACTATTGTAAACTGTGTGGGGTGTCCAAGCTTTATCTCTAATGATACACCGAAAATAGGAATGATAGGCTTGTCTGATAAATGGTGTTAGATGCTGTTTTTGTGAAGAAAATATCACTTCCTCACATACATACGAGAAATTGTCCGCACTGATTACACAATGTCGCGGTATTTAAGTTTGTTTAAACACTTTTCGAGAAATTCTGAGAAACTGCTCACAAATATACATGCAAATAGGTGTATTTGTTGTAGAACACAACAGATACAAGGAAAAGAAAGAAACTGAGCGTTGATCGCGATCTTTCCAGTTTTGCCACATCAGAGTGACATTTTATCCCAAATATAGCGAATATATTCGCTACTATAACATTATTAAACATGCGTATGAAACAAAAACAATAGCTAATTTTCGTTTTCAGGTTCACAAAATCAATAAGAATTAGGTGATTTTATTCAATTTACATCATCATTGTTGAGCAGTGTTTTCGAAAATAAACATAGTAGCGGGGTTATTGATGAAGACCCCAGAGAGGGTTGAAATCATTTAATATAATACAGTATTCTTTCGAGATGGAAGGTTAGTACTTAACTTTTAGTGGACGACGAGGAACTTGTTGAGCTTTATGTATTAACTGTTAATCCTCCAATATAATAAGACTTCTGAAATGCTTGTGTCCCGACTTCCTTGTAGATGATTAGATCAGTGTTTTTTAGTATTACTTCCCACATCATTTTCCTGGACGTTTGCATACTTTTGTCATCTTGAGGACTCTCATTGACCTGAAAGTCAGGGAAATGCTGAAGAAAAGGTTAATCTGCTTTATTTCACAGAAGAGTCAGGAATTTTTCTTCAGCTACCCACAAACGATTTGAAGAATATTTCAAGCAATCAAGACAGATTCGGAAACATGATAGGCTCAGGAAAGAGAAGTATCTTTAGAAATAAATAAGCTTGAGGAGTGCTGAAATCTGTCGGAATTTGTAAACTTTGAAAGAAGAACAAATTAAATAGAAATTTCGAATATTACAGAAGAAAGAAAAAAATTAGGTTTGTTGGTTATAGATAATCAAAGAGAAAGGACAAATTATATCCACACCAGGATGGCAGAACATTGTAAGAACTTTTGGACAGGCAGGCAAATTTCAGCCTTATGAACTACATTTAAAATACTGTCAGCTCATTGATGAATACGAAATATCTATATCTATCTATCTATCTATCTATATATATATATATATATATATATATATATATTTGGTCTAGGAATTAATTCGTGCGGTTTTTAATAAAAATTGAAGCTTTATTTCAAAAACAAAGTAAATGAATACGTTAACAAAAATATTGTCCATCGCTAGCCACTACTTTCTCCCATCTTTCAGGCAATTTACGGATTCCGTGTCGAAAGAATTCCTCATCTTTTGACGCAATCTAATCAAAGATCCATTTTTCGATATTTTCTGAAGAAGTGAACCGCTGTCCAATCAAATCGTTATTCATGCAATCGATCAAGTAGTAGTCAGACGGAGCAGTGTCTGGTGAATATCGCGGGTGGAGTAACACTTTCCATCCGACATTTTCCAAATAGGTTTTGACCGGTTTTGCGACATGTGGTCGAGCGTTATCATCTTGATAAATAAGTTTATTATGCCTGTTATTCCATTCTGGTCGTTTTCAGGCCAGAGCTTGCTTCAAACGCATTAATTGTTGTCGATAGCGGTGTCCATTAATAGTTTCACCAAGTTTCAGAAGTTCATAGTACACCACACGTTTCAAATCCCACCATATATACAGCATAACCTTTGCACAATGAATATCTCGTTTCGGTTGTGAAGGACCTGTGTTCACCTTGCTTCACCCAGGCCTTTTTTCGTTTAGGATTCTCGTAATGAATCCACTTCTCATAACCAGTTACAATTCGATGCAAAAATCCCTTCCTTTTCTGTCTTTGAAGCAGCAATTCGCAAACGGTTTTTCTTCTTTCAACGTCTTTCTTTTCAATTCATGTGAAACCCAATAAGACATCTTTTGAATCATTCCTATGGCTTTGAGACGTTTGGAAACTGTTGTTTGCTCAACTCCAAATGCTTCTGCAAGTTCGTCCTGCGTTTGACACGAATCCTGATCAAGCAATGCTCTCAATTCTTCATCTTCAAATTCTTTTGGCTGTCCAAATTGCTTTTGGTCTTCCAAGCTGAAATCACCACCTTTAAACCGTGCAAACCACTTCTGACACGTTCGCTCAGCTGGAGCATGGTCACCAAACACTTCCACTAAAATATGATGACTTGCGGTAGCACTTTTCTTCATGTTAAAGCAATGAAGAATAACTCCCCGCAAAAACACTTTATCAGGCACAAAATGCGTCATTTTCAGTTGAAGAAAAAATGTTGTTGTTTCCGCTTCAAGCAACTGACATATACTAAACAAGATGCTCAATGACAGTAGTTTTCAACGCATGTTTGGATCAACGAAACTATGGGACAATAAGCTAGTTACGCCATCTTTTGTAAAACCGCACGAATTAATTCCTAGACCAAATATATATACTATGTATTACTAAATAGAAAAATTTAATTAACGTGTTATCGACTTTTTCAAGCATATAGATCTCAGTGTGATTAACTACCGAAATGTAAGAGCAGAAAATGGCCCAAAAGTGACATATTACCATTCTCGTATGGATTTCATTCATATGGTTGAAATTCGCCTGCTTGTATATATGTTTTGATATCTTCGTATAGGTATACATTTTGTATTTGCTTGTATATATTTATGAGTGTGTTGAGAATGGAATTGAATTGATTTTGAGTTTAACGCCCCTTTCAGCAGCGAGACTATATGAGACGTGGACCTACTGATTAACATGAAATCCGAACCACATGAGCTCCCACCAGGAATCGAACCCGGGTCTCCCACTCCAAAGGCACGTACGCTAACCGCTTAGCCACGAAGGAAATGGATAGGATATATGGGAAATGGATACAAGCTTATACGTAGACATTAACAGCAGAAAGAATAGCGTTGGAACTCTCTTGCATAAGAATATGAAGTAGAAATTTGTGGACGTGAAAAGATTGGGCGACAGAATTATGATAGTCAAGCTCGTGCTAGGAGAAAGAGAAAATTTGAATATACGAAGGCTGTCCAGAAAGTAACACAGATTTGAAATTTAAAAAGTAACAGAATGAACAAACCAAAAATTTTATTATATACATTTCAAAGGTACACTATTAAACTATTTTCCCACATAAATCGCCATGCAAATTAAGGAACTTGTACTGTGCCACAAGTTTTTCAAAACCGTCGCGGTAGAAATCAGCCGCCTGTGATTTCAACCACTGGCTTACACCTGCATGCAGTTCGGCGTCATTTTCAAAGCGTTGTGTAGTGAGCCATGCCTTCATAGCTGGAAATAGGTGGTCGCCCGGCGCCAAATCCAGGTTGTATGATGGGTGATCGAACACCTTCCGTGAACTGGGGGTCCTCATCATTAACATTGGAACGGCCATTTTTAAAATCAATGCACCATGGCCTCACTCGGCCTTCACTCATTATTACATGTCCGCACACTTCATGCAGTTGGCGATGGACTTCAATTGGCTTTTTTTTTTAAACAAAAATCTCACAAGAGGCGGGATTTTCTATTGCAGCGCACATTTTAACACGTCACAGAAAGCACAGTAAGAGCGTCACAGTCCTCAGGTTACCACAGCTGAATGCGTACTGAGTATGGCAACGTTCTGACACCAAGATGGCAACTCCAGCCTTGCCGACTGCCGCGATAGGCCAAAACGTCTGTTACTTTCTGGACAGTCCTCGTAGTTTGCCTCTATGCCCCACAAATTCGGTATCATGAGGAGATAAGGCAAGAATTTTGGATGGAGGGAGCTAGATAGTACTCTGTAGAATTTCTCATCGCTTGAGACGCTTATCGTAGCAAAGGTTATAAATGGGCATGTAGGACGATCAGGTTATGGAAGAATACATGGGGAATATGAAAAACGAAATCTTTAAGTTTCGCGTTTATGCCGGTTAGGCTAAAGGAGACGGTGATGATGAGAAATGAATGAAATGAAGAAAGTGGGAGGAAACGGGAGAACACCGAGAAAACTCACGAGCATGGTGTTTGTCCACCACTAAGTCCACACGGCGCAAGCTGGGATCGAACCAGGGACCCCAAGCACCGGAAGTGAACGCTCTACCACTGAGCCACCGCGCCCCCCATGGAGAATATGAGTTGAAGACAAATAAGGAAGGTGAGAACATATTACAGCTGGTGGAAGCACAGGATTTTGCTGTCCTAAATACCTTGTATAAGGAGAAAGAAGATATTATTACATATTGTAAGAGTGACATCTCAATGTCTCAGATCGAGTTCATGTTATGGAGGAGAGGAAAACCTACGTAATGCCAAGGACTGGAAAGTAATACTATGTGAGAGTCGAACGGAGCAACATCGCTAGTAGTAGCCAATATCTACATCAAGGAAGAAGTAAGAACTAGTCGACAAAATGTTCCTGTTCGAATGAAGTGATGGAAACCAGATGGGATACGTACTGAGAAGATTCGAAAGGAAATTGCCATATCGCAAGTACTGCCAATGAAGGAAGAAGAGGTGCACGTTGAAGAGGAATGGACTACAGTATCAGTAGCACTCAGAGAAACAGCAAGAAAAGTTTTGGGAGAAACAAAAGAAAGAGGTCTCATTGATAAAGAAACGTGGTGTCGAAATAAAGGCATTCAAGTAGCTGTGAAGAAGAAAAGGATATATACAGTATATAAAAAAAGGAAGAACTCCGGCAAACAGTAAGACCTGAAGGATTGTAAGGAAGGGAAGAAGAACGTCAAGAAAGCAATTAGTATAGCAAAAGGCAAGACTTATAACGTGTCATACAACAAGCTTGAAACAAAAGAGGGAGAGATTTTAAAGGTTTCGAAAGTAAAAGAGAGGAAAAATAAATATATTTAGTATGCGCGTTACATCAAGGAGGAAACCGGAGGTTCTAAAAATTGAAGATAAAGAAGGGATGGAAGGAGTATTCCCAAAATCTTCTCAATGAAGAAACCCAGACGGAAACTTGCGAAAATCTACCCAAGAATCAGGGACTTGTTCGACATGTGACTGTGGTAGAGATGGAAAATATGAAAAAGAAACCGGTAAAGCCCGAGGACTGGATCAATATGCATATCGAAGCATGGAAAATTGTAGGCAAAGAAGGAGTGCAGTGGTTTACTCTACTTTTTAATAGAATATTGGAAACAAGAAATATGCTAAAAGAATGGAGAAGCAATTATGTTATGTCGGTACTTAAACACAGATGTGCAAGAATGTGGCGACTACAGAGGTATAAAGTTTATGAGCCATGTAATGAAGTTCTGAGAGAGAATGATAGAAGCACGATTGAGGGAAGAGATCGAAATACCAATTTGATTTCATGCCAGGACGATCGACAACGGAAGCAATATTTGTACTTAGGATGCTAATGGAAAAATACAGAGAATACCAGGATAGCCTTCATATGGTTTTCATCGACTCAGAGAAAGCATATGATAGGGTGTCACGGGATCTCATTTGGTGGGCATTGAAGAAAACGTGTGTTCCGAACACACACATCTGTATAATTGAAGATATTTATAATGGATGTACGACAGGAGTGAGGAGTATGTATGGAATAATAGAAGAGTTCACAGTGAAAGTGGGACTTCATCAGGGATCTAGTTTAAATTTACATCTTTTTGCAATTGTGATGAACGAACTTACAAAGGCTATCCAAGAGTTAGCACCTTGAAGTATGTTACTTATGTATAACACCGTGCTGGTGACTGAGACCAAGACAGCATTCCAGGAGAATTAGGGAAAGGAGCATTGGAGAGCCAAGGGTTTGTAATTAGTAAAACCAAACCAAGACAGAATACCTATATTGCCCATTTCGCAAAAAATATAATCGAAAATAGAAGAATACGACTTGTTGAAGAAGAGGTGGTACTGATGAAAGTACTTGGGATCAATGCAAGAATAGAAGAGGATGTAAACAGAAAAATTTGCTGCAGCTGGACAAAATGGAGAGAAGAGATAGGAATATTGTGTTACCGTAGGCCACCACTATGCCGTAAAGGAAAAGTTTAGACAATAGTAGAGACGTGCCGTATTATACGGAGCAGAATGTTGGACGACGAAGAAAAGAGAGGGATAGAAGTTGCATGTTGCGGAGATAAAGATGCTGCGATGGATGTGTGGAGTGATGCAGAAAAACAAAATTAAAAGTGAAGTGATCCGAGGAACAGCAAAGGTAAGATCGGTAGAAAAGCTGCAAGAAAGTAAACTAATATGGTTTGGGCATGTAAGAAGAATACCTTCGGAATACGTAGTAGCTCACCGAGTGAATGATATAGAACTGAATGGAAAACGGGGGCGAGGCCAACCAAGAAAGTTGTAAAATTTTATGTGAAGAACTATATGATATAGTGAGATGTAACAGTGGGTATGGCACAAGGTAGAAACAGGTGGAGGACCGATCTCAAAAGTCGACCCCAGCTAACTGGGAAAAAAAGGTTTAAAAGAGGCGTGTGCTAGAGACCTGTACGGGCCGAATGTTTCGACCCAATCCCAATCCAGCGCGAATGTACCTAGGCCCAGCCCAGCCCGGGCTCGTAAACTTTTGGAGATTTTCAGCCCGAGCTCGGCCCGGCCCGGTAAGTTTTTTGAAATTCTTGGCCCAAGTCCGGCCCGGGCCCGATAAATTTTATAAGTTTTTGGCCCGAACCCGGCCCGATTAATTAAAAAAATTAGCTCGAGCCCCAATCTTTCTCAAAATTTAGTATTAAACTTGACCTAAAACTCAGAAACATTTTTAAAACTCTGATTCACAACCTGACGCTTGCCTCCCGAATGGTACCATTGCCTCCTAGAACTTTGCCTGTCATCGAGAGAACAAAAACTCCATTTCCTGTAACAAAAATCTAACTTAATTGATTTTTAGCATAAAGTGAAGATGACAATATTGTTTAGCGACAGACAAAACTTTCCCACCCTTTCTTGTCATATTTTGGATCCAGTGAAGGTCAAGGTCAGAGCTCAATTTACCGCGTAATGCCTGCAATCCTCTATCGTGAAAGTGGAACCGCTAAGTAACACAAACTGTAAATAGCTATTGCATTGTTTGTAGCATTTTTCATGGGCACATTTCTTCAACGTTTGGCTTTGTTCCAATTACCGTTTAACGAAAGTCAATAATTATTAAAGAATTGCAATTAATCGGCCCCAGCCCGGCCCGACCTGAAAAGAAATCAGTGTCGGCCCGCCCAAGCCCGGCCCGGCCCAAAGAAAAAACAGAGTCGGCCCGTGCAGGTCTCTAGCGTGTGCTGAGAATGACGAGATATTAAACTCTTTCCGTTTAACGTCTCATGATCATGCCTTTTAGGCTAAGGAGACGGATTAAGGCAAGTTAATGATGATGGAGGAATTGTTGGAATGAGAAAGCAGGGGCGGATCCAGGACCGACTTCGGGGGGGGGGAGATTGCCCCCATCTGGATCCGCCACTGTGAGAAAGTGTGAGGAAACGGAGAGTACCCTGAGAAAACTCACGGACACGATATTGTCCAACACAAACTTACTTGGTGGGGGATCGAATCAGGGATCCCATGCACCGAGGTAAGCGCTTTACCACTGAGCCACCGTGCTTCCTACGACGTAATAATAAATTGTTAGTGTAATAAATTATTGGTACTCGTGTTTTGTTGTATTCTAAGTGCAGGAAGTGTAACCCAACCATTATTTGCAATAAGCAAATAAGCTTATACTATATGTAAAAAAAAATAACAAGTGAGTTTTGTTTCACAATGCGAAACTGCTGTAGACTTCCAAACTATAGGAATTAAATACCCAAAGTAGCACATCTAAAATTATCGGTTTCAAAAGATTAATAAGATCAAAGATAGTACCTGTTCCTCGGATGCTGAATCCACATCAAAAAGCCATTACTCACTATGACTTACCGGTACTGTTTCTGTTCCATGGCAATAAAAGTTGGAACCAAAAATCGTTGATTTTTTTTTTTTTTTTTTTTTTTGTACAGATACCAGATTGAATAAATAGTTAAGGGAGGAGACAGAACCTACTCCTGGGAAGCTGACTCAATTAAAAAAAAAAAAAAAATATTGCGATATCTTTTACTGTTTTTACTCTACGGAAATCAGTATTGAAGCGGAAATAGTAAATTTTAAGCACTTTCGGTTTTGGTAGAGTGTTTGTGATATTCATGGTACGCTTCCTTGAAACACTGAATCGTTTGCAAAAATCGCTTTTCGCTATCTGTTACTCTTTTTTTCTATGGCGCCAGGGCCGTGCCGTAGAATATCATTGCCCAGGGCGAGAGTATACGACGGTGCCTCCATTTCAAGTAATTTTTTTAGGGGGGCGCGGTGGCTCAGTGGTAGAGCGTTCACCTCTGGTGCTTGGGGTCCCGGGTTCGATCCCAGCCCCCGCCAAGTGAACTTTGTGGTGGACAAACACCGTGCTCGTGGGTTTTCTCGGGGTTCTCCCGTTTCCTCCCACTTTCTTCATTCCACCATTTCACTCATCTCTCATCATCACCGTCTCCTTTAGTCTAACCGGCATAAGCGTGGGACGTAAAACTCAAAGATTTCATTTCATTTCATTTCATTTTCAAGTAATTTTTCCTTTTTTCTCACGATTTTTTCGCCCCCTTACTTCGGCGCCCGGGGCCGTCGCCCCGCTCGCCCCCCCACGGCACGGCCCTGTATGGTGATAAACGTCAAAACCGGAAATAAGTAATTTGAACCACTTCCGGTTTGAGTAGAGAATTAATGGAGATGGGACCTCTCCTTGGGACGTTGAATTGATTGCAAAATACCACACCTCGATATCTTTTACCGTGTTGGCTCTGATGCTTGTCGACAAACAGACAAAGCCGTTCTGTGAGATTTTCGATATTTATGCATAGCATAGATTGGAAGTCTAAAAAGGTGAGTGTTGGATGGTAGAGGCCGATTTAAAAAAAAAAAAAAATCTTAAAACTACCAAACTAAATACATGGAAGTTCGTCGGGTTAGTAATACGGCAAATGATGGATGCGGTAAAATATCAAATAATACTCTTGATAAAGTGGATACTTCCAAATATCTTGGATCAGTATTAACAGACGAAAACCATATTCACCAAGAAATTAAATGTCGACTAAAAGCAGGGAATTCGTGTTATCATTCAGTTCAAAATCTGTTTTTGACGTCGCGAATTCTGTCAAGGAAACTTAAAATATATAAAACAATTATCATGCCTGTTGTTCTGTATGGTTGTGAAACATGGTCGCTTACTCTGAGGAAGAATGTAGGCTGAAAGTATTTGAGAACAGGATCCTGAGATGAATATTCGGATCCAAGAGGAACGGGAGTGGAGAATGGCGGAAACTTCATAACAAAAAACTACATAATTTATATGGTTTACCAAACATTGTTAGGATCATCAAATCTAAGAGGCTCAGGTGGGCAGGCCATGTGGTCAGGATGGAAGAAAGTAGGAACCTTTTCAAAGTTTTAACTGGAAGACCAATCGAAAAACGTCCTTTAGGAAGACCTAGGCGCATATTGGAGGACAGTATTAAAATGGATCTCGCAGAAATAGAAATACAAAGTAGAAACTGGATCCAGTTGGCTAAGGATAGAAGTCAGTGGAGAGCTTTTAGAACGTGGCATTAAACCTCCGGGTTCCATAAGCCATAGAATTAGTTTAAAACAACCAGAAATGATTATGTTAGGTCTGGACAGAATAATTTACTTAATCACGGAAAGTCTGGGAAATCAGTACCAGAATTCCAGTGTGAATCATTCTAATGTAAAAGCTAAGTAACTATAGAGAAGAATGTTTTGTTGTATTTCTGTAACCGTGGGTCAAGAGCTTTACATAAATCTGAGAAATCGTAGAACTTCTGTCCTTTCGTCTGCGCACAGGTATCAGAACAAAAACGATGAGAGGTAGAGACACTTGGTTTTATAGTATGAATTCAGTATCTCAAGAGTAGATTTCATCTTCCCCTTTACGCTTCAATTAAAACCGGAAGTGGTATATGTAACTAGACCCAGTTTCAACATTGAGTTCCAATAGAACAACGCAGTAATAGATAAAAAAGAAACTATTTTTATAATGATTTTGAGTCCGAGGGATAGGTTATATCTTTGCCCCTCTAATAGATGGCAAGAAGTTATTTTTAAATATGGATTCAACTTCCCATGAATAGGTTTCATCTCCACAATTATCCATCTATTAAAAGTGGAACTGGTAGATTTAGCCACTTCCGGTTTCAGTATTTTATCTGCGTACAGCGAAAATGATAATAGGTAGTGAGAATATATATATATATATATATATATATATATATATATATATATATATATATATAATATGTATTCACTCCAGTGTGCGAATTAGATAATCTATATTGGGGGGGATAAAATTAGGCCAAAGGACATAGTCTGAAGGTTAAAATTTCAAAACGAGACAATAAATGCCTTACCCCCATATATATATATATATATATATATATATATATATATATATATATATATATATGTGTGTGTGTGTGTGTGTGTGTGTGTGACATCTGTAATAAATAAGAGATTTATTAATTTAATAAATGTACCGACAATAACTATGCACATATATATTGTCTGACATAGACACACCCCACTAAACCTTTCTGAACGTGTTTTAATGTTGTACTCACTCTTGTCCCCGTAGCTCTCTAAGGTTTATTTAGTTAATAATTTGGCTCGAGCGATAGCCATGATCACAAGCATATGTTAATTTTTCCACTCATATTGAAAGCTTCCACTTTGCATTAATACATACAGGTTGCGAAAAGAAACCTACTTCAGTCTTGTAAAAACCACTAAAATTATCAGTTAAACCGGACATTTTTTAAAAAAGAAAATCTAGATATTAGCCTATCAAATAAGAAATGGATTGTTGCTGGGCCCGATTTCTCACATCAAGGTCAAATCGAAGGCCAAATATTTAAAATCTCTCAATTCAAATTTCGAGCTTGTGCTTCTACTTCCCGCTAAAGCTGTGCTCATCACGACTTTTTTTCTCCAAATATCGATTCCGTGATGGGCACGGAAAGTCAGCACTTAAAAATTACTTTACTGTTAGGTTGAAGATGAGTTGATTCACTACGTTATTCAAATAAAGTAAAACATTGCACTGAAGTTTTTCAGACAACATTAATTGCGTGGACAGCAAACTGTACAGCGTAAAGATGGAAAAATGAAGGGTTAACTTTTAAAAAAACCCGCTCCAGTTGAAATGCTTATACAGATACGGACAATGACACGAAGAACCAGTCGTATTAACAAATGCTGAAACAAATCTTGAATTATTCGCTTATTCACCTAAAAATCACCTTCATTAACATGTCTGCTCACTAGGAGCGTATCCCCCAGCGTGTACGTTAACATATACTTACGAGAGAATACCTATGTCTCAGATTTTGAGTACAGTTTCAAAAGTTTATTTCCGTAAACTGTAAAAGCAGTGATTACTATGCTAATTATCACAAATTAAATGCAACTTTTGAGTTTCATACACACAACCTACTAGGGAATGAAGACCATGTGCTAACAAAGAGTGCACTGGAAAATGAAATAACATGTTATAACAAAAATTAAAATAAGATGATAATCGATACAAATATAGAGAATGAATATGACATATCCGAACTTCGCCAAGTATGGTAGAAGAAGCTATTTGTTTACTTCTTCTTGGCCAACCGCTAAGAACATTTATAAATCTATATGTGGCTTTGTTATACGCAATTAGTACATTCAAATTCACAAACGATGACGAACTGAAGGGTACGAAGGTACAGTTGCAAGTAACAACCGTAGTCATAATAATATTCTACTAAACAACGTTGAAAATAGTGGGTAATTAGGTGGTAAGTAGAAATGACCAAAACTGAACAGTTTACATCGATCATTTCGAAATACAGCTAGAAGATTAAATTTACAAGAAATAACAAAAATCAGTGAAATTTGGAGTTATACTAAGCATAGTTTGAGGGGAAAAGCGAGCATCCCCGGTGGGGATACTTCAGCTGACTTCTTTGGGGGGGAACAAAATGTGATTGAGGGGGAAAATCCCCCTCATCCCCCCCGGTAATTCGCACCCTGATTCACTCCCAAGAATAAGTTCTACCTCTGCTTGTTTCCTCTTTATTGAAACCAGAACAACTTCCGGTTTAAACATTGGATCTCTCTTGAGCAAAAACGATAGTATATAGCAGGAAACGATTTCTTTTATGAACTCAGCGCCCCAAGAATAGATTCTATCTCTGGTCGTATCTATTTATTGAAACCAGAACAACTTCCGGTTTAAATATTGGATCTCTCTTGAGCAAAAACGATAGTATATAGCAGGAAACGATTTCTTGTATGAATTCAGCGCCCCAAGAATAGATTCTATCTCTGGTCGTGTCTACTTATTGAAACCAGAAGAACTTCCGGTTTAAATATTAGATATCTCTTGAGCAAAAACGATAGTATATAGCAGGAAACGATTTCTTGTATGAATTCAGCGCCTCAAGAATAGATTCTATCTCTGGTCGTATCTATTTATTGAAAATGTATAACCACTTCCGGTTTAAGTATTGGATCCACATAAAGGAGAAACGGTAATAGATATCATGAATGAATTTTTGTATGAGTTCAGCGCCCCAAAAATTGGTTCTATCTCCGATCATATCTATTTATTGAAACCGCATAACGACTTCCGGTTTCAGTATTAGATCCCCATAGAGGAGAAACGGTAATAGATAGCATAAATGATTTTTTTATGAATTCAGCGCTCCAAGAATTGGTTCTATCTCCGATCATATCTATTTATTGAAACCGGATAACGACTTCCGGTTTCAGTATTAGATACCCATAGAGGAGAAACGGTAATAGATAGCATGAATGAATTTTTGTATGAATTCAGCGCTGCAAGAATTGGTTCTATCTCCGATCATATCTATTTATTAAAACCGGATAACGACTTCCGGTTTCAGTATTGGATCCCCATAAAGGAGAAAAGGTAATAGATAGCATGAATGAATTTTTGTATTGATTCAGCGCTGCAAGAATTGGTTCTATCTCCGATCGTATCTATTTATTGAAATGAGATAACCACTTCCGGTTTCAGTATTGGATCTCCCCATAGAGCAGAAACTGTACCTAGATAGCAGGAATGATTTTTATTTTATGAATTCATAACCCCAAGATTAAGTTCTCTCTCTCTCTCTCTGTTTTTGCTCTTTTATTAAAACCGGAACTGGTACACCTACTACTTTCCGATTTGAATATTGGATTAGTATAGTAAGGAATCTCATATTTTCGCTAAATGTGAAACTAAATTCATTGTTTTCTTTGTTTGAAAATTAGGACACACATTAGCATTGCAGCCTGGCGAAGGCTACTTGCATCCTAGACATGCACACTTGGCATCATTATCCTTGCTTTGGTTTTTGTCCAAGTATTTTTTATCTTGTTTTTATGCTCAAGAGTAAGAAGTAGCAAATTGAAGACAGAGAAAGAGAAAATGAAACTTGAAATAGCCACTAGCTAAATAAAGATTCACCAATGTGATCTATTAACATACATCCAGGTGTTGTTTTATTGTTTTTTATTGATTTTAAAAGAAAAGGAAGCGAAAGAAAGAAAAAGAGTAAAAGAAGAATCGAAATACAGTTGCACCCGGAAGAGCAAAATCGAAACAATAGTACTTAACCGGTTACATCTGAGTGTTACGTGACTGCAATCTAGACACAATGTTCGAAGTGGAACTAAATTGCTACCGGTATGATCGTGTATAATCTTGTCCCCCCCCCCCCAAAAACACTGAAAAGTTCTTCATTTTTTTTTATCTACAATTCGAATAAAATAAAAAAATATGTATTTTCTTTGTCCAATTAAGATCTTTATTTAGAACAAAATATGATATTAACATTGTCTATACACGGTTTCAAAAATATCTACGTTTAACAGTTAAATCGAGGTGGGTAGCTTAGATTTTTTCAACAAGATGCCCCTCGTTGATCAAAACTAACTCAAATTTTAGAACGTTTATATTGCATGAAAATGCTATATTTTAACTTAATAATTATTTAGTTAGAGTTGAACTTAATAATCATTAGTTATATAACTATTACATTATATAACTAATATATTGTATTTACTGTAGGTGTGTTTGCTTTATCTTTCAACAACGAGATTGTAGTGTTTTAGGACTTTCTACGTGCGAGTTGTCTTCCCCTTCCCTTCATTGTTTATGATGGGGGTAGCATACTTAAAATCGTGGCTTTTAAGATTTATTCTTTCTGGAGAAAGGAGGGAGGCGTCAAATGATGTCACTACACAGGGCGGCTAATTATCTACGTCTGGCTCTGGGTAGGTCCCACCGAGTATTAAAACGCATTGTCACTCGGAATCGTTATACGTCTGCTGTGCAAGTGACGGAGAAACTCAAGTTCAAATAAATACCAGAAAGTGTCATATTTCAAGATATTTTGAAATTATTTTTTTCTCGCGTGTAGAGGCAAAAATTAGCACGCAGTGGGGTATATAAGTTGGGTAACGAGTTTTAACTCCCGTTCTTCAGCAAGTATGCAAAAATAAACATTTATCATACTAAGATATGTATACAAACGCCTGAAATTATATGAACGTGGGAGCTTAAACGCCCTTGACGAACGTATGCGTAAGCCACTAACTTGATAAATTGGGTGGATTTGAAAGTTGGTCACTAGATTTCCAAATGATATATTGAGAAATTTATATTTAAAAAAATAAAAAGAAACAAACACATGATAAAATGTAAAGTTACATTTTATCCCACAATACGTCTCTGTACATTCGTGTCAAATATATTTCACGTAATTAAACTCAGACAGTTAAGATGAGAGTGGTTAGAGTGCATTGCATTAGAAGTCATCTGGAAAGAGACCTTTGAGTAGAACTCTGGTTGAATTGGAAATTTCAGCACCGACGCTGCAGCATATAAGATAGAAACATCTACAGTTTAATATGGGAACCGAAGTACGTAAGCTTCCGCCGATAATCGAATCCTAGTCCTTCCGTTGAAAATGAGTACCGTAAGACGGGGTTACGTTGCACAAGATTTAAGGAATTTCAAAGAAAATTGTATGTAACTTATAAACGTAATGATTTAGAACACTGCATTTTAAACATATAATACTAGGTATGAAAACATTAATGCAGTCACTGGCGTCTCTGGCGTGTAAAATTTGGGGGAGGGGCATCAAAGAAAGTGATTTAAATGGTACTACCTAGCCCAATCTGTTTGTTAACTTCGATTCCATTTGTTACCTTTCTGCTTACCTTCACAACGGGCCCCCTAAGGTAGATCAAGAACTCGATTACAATCGTTTCACAGCCTGAATATTATATTCCAAATAAATATACTTATTATTATTTATATGATATTCTGTCGTTAGTAAGTAAATTAAATTAGAATAAAATATTGAATATTTTGTACTTCAAAATATTGGGGTGACGCGTCCTCCTCGTCCCGCCCGTCAGAGACGCCCGTGATGCAAGTTCATTAGTAAACATTCAGTATGACCATAGTTATTGAAATATAAACTTTAGTGCAAAGTAACCCATAGGTGGGGTTATTTTGCACAACATATAAAAAAGTATATTCAACATACGAATATAACGTTTCTGTGCAACGTTTCCTCTCCAGTATTTATACATTTTACTTTCTACACAAAACTGCATGCAGTCTACAAATATTGATAGAATGACGGTACCGCTATCGATACTTACTATGAATTGCCAATATTTGTAAAGAAAATTATGTATTTTCTGGTACCGGTACAGGAAACCACATCCCAATAGTTTAGCATGTGTCCCACAAAAATGCCAACTCAGGAAATGAAAAAAAAAAAATCTCGTAAACTGATTTGCCTTGGTTATTCCTTATGTCCAAGAATATCATTCCAACCGTAATTAGTGGAAGATTTACGGAGTTCGGGAGTTTCAGGCTGAAGTCCACCCAAATTGCATGATTTCTTTATTAAAAAAAAAAAATCTAATGTTTGTCATTCCTATGCGTAGAAGCTTCAAGCCCCCCAAAATTCTAAAGATGTCTAAAAAAAACGTAACCTTTGTGAGTGAAACCACTCTCAAAGTATTTTTCTGGATCCGCCACTGTTCATAATTTATTTTCCAACAAGAAATTCATTGTGGCATCTACCCAAATAGGAAATTTATCTAAATTTAGAATGCAGGAGGTTCCAGTAGTAATAATTTCCTATGTAAGCAGTATTTTAGACGACCAGTGCAAAGTAACCCCGATTAGAGGCTGCCTCCACCCACTTTTACTTTTTTTTATGACTTTAAAATGTTTCACATTTCAATTTCAACTACTGCAACCAAAGTCCCATTATACACAGTAGTATTCTACGAAACTGACTTAATTTTGTCAACAATTCTTGTACGTGATATCTTTCAAATTTTGGAGGCCTTTACAGTGACTGCTTTCCATACGTCTAGAACAACAAACCCTCCGGATAATTAGAACTGATGTTAACCGCCAACATTATAGCCAAAATATAGTTAGATGTTCTATCTTTTACGGTGGCAGCTTGAAACTTCATCTTTACCGACAGAGAACTGTGAAACTCTTTTCATATTTTGTGCAAAGTAACCCCTGATATGCAAAGTAACCCCGTCCCACGGTATATTAACTATATAACCTCGAGGATTTTTTTTTGGGGGGGGGGATAAGCAAGATTGTAGGAAAATATAAAGTTGGAGCTTCCTCGAGGGATGGACAATAAGCTCCTTAGCTTAGAGAGATGGACAATAAAATTAATATTTCGCCGCTTATGTTCTCATTTAACTCCCAATCAACCTACTATGGGGATGGTTTGGCACAAAACACGATTCACTTCCAAGTTTTGTTTTTGTTCAGGGCCGTGCCGTCGGGGGGGCGAGCGGGGCAACGGCCCCGGGCGCCGACGTAAGGGGCGAAAAATTGGAAGAAAAAAGGAAAAAAGAGAGGAAAAATTACTTGTAGTATATGTATGGGGGCGCTGTCGTATACTCTCGCCCCGGGCGCTGATTTTTCCACGGCACGGCACTGTGCTGCAATGAACCGTTGAGTTCCCTAAGCTAAAATATGTTTGTAAGACACCATTCGGAGTTTTATGCAAGAACTATCGATGTCATACTCAGATAAATTACTTTGAAATAAAAATGAATGAAATAAAATCTTTCAGGGTAACGTCCCGGTCCCACGACTATGCTTTTTAGGCTAAGCGAGACGGATGCTTAAGGCACGTGAACAAGGGCGCCCATCAGGGGGGAAAGGTACAGGAAATTGTACTTCAGAACATCGAAAATCCAGTAGAATTTTTACATTAGTTACAGCAAAATCTGAAACTATTTTTGAAACGTCGCTTATACTTGCTGCCCTTGGAAACCACAACATGGGCGCCCTTGCACGTGAATGATGATGGAAGAATTACTGGAATGATGACATAGGAGGAAATGGGAGTAACCCAAGTAAACAGTCGGTGGAGTTGATTTTCAGTTTAACGTCCCTTTCAGCAGCGAGGCTATATGAGACGGGACCTACTGATTAACGTAGAATCCAAACTATATGAGCTCCCACCGGGAATCGAAGCCGGGTCTCCCATGCAAAAGGTGTGTACGCTAACCGCTTAGCCCCGAAGGAGTTCAAGAGTAACCTACGAACACGACTTTGAAGTAAAAGAACTGTAATTATCAATTATGTTAAAACACCCGCAACACATAAGGAAGTACACAGAAAATGCAACCGACATACGACCTGGCTGCTGGTAAGCAAAGAGTCGTCAACCTAATTGGCCAGTTAGATATAAAACAACTTCGAAGTAAACAAACAAAACAACATCGTTTTAACATGTGAGCTAACTTCTTAAGCTGTCAGTTGATGGCTGAGCGAGACCGCATTCGGATGCACACCTAGCTCAGCCGAGTGAATGCCTTTTTTTCTCTCTCTCTCTTCACGTACTTGAAGAGCGAGTGCCGTGTCCCAGATGGAACCAGAAATTGACTCATAGCGTAGTGGTGTGTCGGATGGTCGCTTGCTAGGTTGCGGGCCAAGTTCAAGGATATCGCGATGAGCGGGCGGGCAAGGTGGAGAGATTGTTTATATGTTTATCATCATTATTTAGTGCCAAGTTTATTTGTGTTTATTAGTTTACATCTTTTGGATAATCTCAATGTTTGTAGTGCCAACCATGTCCTTGGCTGGCCGGACAAAAGAATATACCCAGCTCAAATTTCCGTTGATGAACTATCAAATATCAGTGCTCTAGGATCAGTTATTAATTATGGTCTACAAAGGAGAACAGGAAAAGGTAGGTTCTTTTTTTATGTTTCCTCTTTTCTTCGTATTGTTTCAAGGTCAACAAGATGATCTAGTTTATTTTTTGCTACAGAAAAGTGTCACAAAATAATCAACGCTTTTAATTGATGTTTTTAAAATTAAAATTCGTGTCATTGTAGCCATGAAACTGGCTAGATTGTATTTAGTTGATGATTCCGTCGTCGTTAATTTTGTTTCGAATCCGGTATTCGGACTCTCATATGGCTATATGGTTAATGTATGCATCTTCGGTGCGATAGTTCTAGGTTCGATTCTCGGTGGAAGCTCGAGTGGTTTGGATCCCATGTTAAGCTGCTGACCACGTAACATGTAGCCTGTGAGTTGAAAGGAGCCTCCCATCATGACACCGGTTAACCCGTAAGTACTTGCACCCTTTTTTGTGACACCAGTACTCGCGCGGGGGTCCAGTAGCCCCCCAGATTGATATTAGTTTTTTTTACAATAAAAAATATATTTTTGTAATAATTAAAACAATGTAGCATAACTCTAGACATGTTTTTAAAAGTATTTGGTGCAATTAGATTTTTGGTGTTCATTTTGAGATTTTTCATCAGGGCTTCTTGCTAGCAAAAAAAAAAAAAAAAAAAAAAAAACTGTTTGGGGATCTGTGAACACCCCGCGCAAGTACTTAAGGGTTAAATCAAGGGTAAAACTAGATCTGAAAAGGTATGGGGACGTATAACGTCACCCTGTCCTCCGTGCCTATCTCCGCCCATTGTAACTTTTAGGAAGTGGGGGACGCCATAAATATTTTTTGGAGGTGGGGTAATGGCGTTCCCCCCGTTCGCCCTCAGTTTTACCCCTGAGTTAAATATGAAAAATAGTCATTTCCTTGGATTGTTTATTCACAATTGTTGATTTTCTCCAGCCCTATTAACAGCAGTTTGGTATTGACAACGGACCTGGCTTTAAAAGAAAAAAACTTTGTTCTTTTTAAAGAATAGGGTTGTAGTTTTCTGATGTAGTTTGTATTAGAGATAAGTACAGAAACACGTTTTCCGGTTTTTAGAAAAACTGATTTTTTTTTTAAATCAAAAAACGGTTTTACGGTTTTCGAAAACTAGTTCGTTTTCTATCAAAACCGATTTTGGAGCAACCCGAAATGTTGGTTTTCGGTTTCATACAAACAAGTTTCCGGTTTATATGAAAATCGGTTTTTGCTCATTCCTATATCTATAGGAGTTATCCTGAGATGGTCCCTGAAGTTTCTTATCACATGCGGAGGGAAAATGCAGCCTTTATTTTGGTGCTAGTGTTACCAACCACGGTCACTCTGTTTTACACCATGAAAAAAACTGCCATTATAGATGAAAAGCCTTGATCCGTGCAGTAAGTACGCCAGAAATTTTTACTTGGGGGGGTGTTCAAAATAAAAGGGGGGGTGTGCTCTCAGAATAGTGATAAAATTAAAAAAAAAACTGAAACAAGAAAACAGTATAACGCAACTAATGCAATACTACTGCTTTTACTACTACTACTACTACTACTACTACTACTACTACTACTACTACTACTACTTCTACTACTACTACTACTACTACTACTACTACTACTACTACTTCTACTACTACTACTACTACTACTACTACTACTACTACTACTACTAATAATAATAATAATAATAATAATACCATCAGCTCTTCACAGTGCTAGGATCAATAAAGTAAGTTCACACATTTGAGCATTTATTATTATTATTAAACTAAGTAATACAATGAAACCTCTCAAAACGGACATCGGTAGAACCAATTATTTTTCCGTAAATGAGAGGTGTCGCTAAAAGGAAGGGTTCTCTCTCATAACACCACACCACACATATTTATGGTATGCAAGAATAAGAAAGTTTGTCCTCTTATGAAGATGTCTACTATTGAGAGATGCCCGTTAAGAGAGGTTTCACTGTATTAGGAATTAACCTCCACTATTTTATCCAGTAATTACATGTGAATTGATTACATACGAATTATTGTAATTATTTTGCAAAATTCTGCTATTATTTCATTTTTTTCACCCCAGCAAGTTTTAGTGGGTGATTTTTTTAAAATATTAATTGGGAAAAAATTCCCTCGTTCCATGCTGAAATCACATTCGTTTAGTAATTAATACTATACATACTTCCAATTACATTATTTTAATATTCTAACCCTGTTGTTAACGTTAATTGTTGTAATGTTATTTGATCTCTTAATCTCCGTTCCTGCTCCTTTCTGGCTACGTTATTAATTCTGAATATCTTTCATAAGAAAATTATTCATTGATTTAGTTGTTTTCCAGAAATCCTGTTTTTTCAATTTACAAATATTTTGTATCTTTCTGTTTTGTCTTCTTTAATATACCCTAATTTTAATAATCTCAGGGCTCATAGTGGTCTGGTCTCTTGTAAATAGTTGAAAAGTGACCAAAACTGGCCAAAAGCACACGAAAAAGTGACCAAAATCTCATCATGCCGCCTTTTTCCTTTGTCAATTTCTCCATCACCTCTCTCTTCGTTTGTTGTTTTGTTTCTTTTTGAGCTTCCTCCTTTCTTAGGTTTTCAAAGTATGCTTTGTAGTTACGGTAAGCAGACTTAGCAGATGTAAAAAGCTTCTGAGTAAGTGGAACCAGTTCTGGCCTATTTCTGAATTTCTTCATCCCAGACATTATATTTAACTTCGCATATAGAGTTCTCAAAAACGTGAAATATTCAAATTCTTACCAACTGAATATTTCCTACTCTTAAGAAGAACATAGAAGAAGCATAACACAATACGAACATGATGAACCACACAAACACACACACAACGTTGAACGGAGCGTTAACTATTACGAGAGAAAACTAAAATATTATTATGATAGAAGAAAGAATATACAGAAGGGTTCTCAACCCCACCTTGAGAGCTTAAGCATCCACAAACCATCCACTGTGCTTTAGAAAGAATAAAAATTGAAGTGAGAATAAAGTAGACTGTTTGACATGTGGCAGCAAGTACTGAAGCTTTCAGAAGAGTAATGAGTAACAAGGTTTTGCCATTTTCGATTTGCTTTTATATTTTTCTTAGAAAACTGCCAATGCAAAATATAAATCACACGAAAAAGTCAATTTACCTCTGAAAAAAGTAACTTTTAGTGACAATTTTTTTAAAAAAGTAACTGTTAGTGACCAACTTGAAAAAAAGTAAAATTTAGTTTTAAAAAAGTGACTCGCTATGAGCCCTGTTCCGCTCAATGAATTTACGTGAATAAAAACATACTTTACAAAAAAATTAAACTAGCGCAAATGCGTTACTGCATAAAACTAGACTCAGTCTAAAATATATATAATTCTTACTTCGATCGATGTCTTCATTTCTAAAAGCGTTTTGACTACATCCTTGTAACGTCCGTCCGTTGATACACCGCCACTTGCATAGCAGGCTCGAAACCAGCCACAGAGCTTTGAGGGCCATGAATATGTTAGGAGGGGCCAAGTCATTAAAAATTCTCGTACAAATATCTAAATTGTGCATTTTGTATTATTGAGGTCTGGAGGGGACATGAAAAATTTAGGAGGCCAGGCCCTCCCTAGCCCCCCTCTGGTTGCGAGCCTGTTGCAGAGTAGCACTTACCAACTGAATCTGGTATAGGCTTATTACTTTATTGTCACACTTTTCCTTATTGAGGAGGAGGTAGGTGAATGACCGCTCAAGACGTTGTCAATTTCAGTCATCTGCATCTGTTCATCAATCTCTTTTCTCGGAAACGACCGCGGAGCCCAGAAGGGTAGGTATCAGCGGTCTGTTTTGTCAATTGTTTCGATCAAAACACTGCCCGAAACAATGAGGTCATGTGGTTCTCGAAGCCGTTTATGAGAACGAAGTCGCTTAGTATTTTGAAGTGAAATAAATAAGTAAAAATATGCCTTCTTTCCTAAACGCTAAACCTTTTTTTAAATTGATGTAATAAATAATCCATATGATACTGCTTGATCATTGGGGGAGTATTCCTTTTTCATCCAGGGGTGTGTGTACAGAAATTTGGAGGGGTGTTAGGGGGGTGTTGGGGGGTGTAGATTACTCCCTGGATCCGTAAGTAGTAGTAACGCCGCTATTAGCTGGCAGAGGCCTTCTCTTAGAGACCTGCACGGGCCGAATTTTTCGGCCCGAGCCCAATCCAGCCTGAACGTGCCTAGGCCCGGCCCAGCCCGGGCCCGAAAAGTTTTAGAGATTTTCGGCCCGAGCCCGGCCCGGCCCGATAAGTTTTTTAAAATTCTTGGCCCGAGCCCGGTCCGGGCCCGATAAATTTTAAAAGTTTTTGGCCCGACCCCGGCCCGATAAAGTTTTTAAAAAATTAGCTCGAGCCCCAATCTTTCTCAAAATTTAGTACTAAATTTGACCTAACCTCAGGAACATTTTCTAAACTCTGGTTTACAACCTGACGCTTGCCTCCCGAATGGTACCATTGCCTCCTAGAACTTTGCCTGTCATCGAGAGAACAAAAACTCCATTCTCTGTAACAAAAATCTAACTTAATTGATTTTTAGCATAAAGTGAAGATGGCAATATTGTTTAGCGACAGGCAAAACATTCCCACCCCTTCTTGTTATATTTTCAGTTCAGTGAAGGTCAAGGTCAGAGCTCAATTTACCGCATAATGCCTGCAATCCTCTATGATGAAAGTGGAGCCGCTAAGCAGCACAGACTGTAAATAGCTTTGCATTCTTTGTAACATTTTTCACGGACACACTTCTTCAACGTTTGGCTTTATTCCAATTATCGTTTAACGAAAGTCAATAATTATTAAAGAATTGCAATTGATCGGCCCCAGCCCAGCCCGACATGAAGAGAAATCAGTGTCGGCCAGCCCAAGCCCGGCCCGGCCCAAAGAAATAACAGTGTTGGCCCGCCCAAGCCCGGCCCGGCCCAAAGAAATAACAGAGTCGGCCCGCCCAAGCCCGGCCCGTGCAGGTCTCTACCTTCTCTTGCTGGCTTCTCTATAGTTTGTGTGACAGGAGACAGACACAAGATGATTGCTGTCTTCAGCTTTCTTATGATCTAAAAGAGAAACTCAAAAGTTCAAGTAATTTCTAACTTCATGATTCTCTACCACAGAAAATCAGAACCTCCACCTCTGTATAGTTCTTCCCGCTGGTCTAGTGACTAGTACCTTTGATGCTCGAGATCACGGGTTTGATTCCCGGTGCGAGAGCCTTGAAATTTGAACCCACTCCAGTAGTTTGTGTCCCACTTTAAACTTTAGTTTCATATCTTTAAAAAAAATGTAACAAAAATACGTATAGTATCGATGCTGTGAAAAGGACGCTAAATTCGAATCCATCTTTATACCTCTGATTGGTTTAAAATTTAGTTCCTTAACTTTGTATGTTGTAAATTTTGAAAATCTTTTCGTTTTCAAAAGATATATTGATCGGGAAAGAATTGAGGGCAAGAAAAATAATCTTTTATAGTTTCTCATTAGCGTGGATGTCTCCGAACATATCCACAAGAGATGTTTAAGAAGTTGTCTGTGTTTATATATTATATATATGAAATTAATACGTTAACATCAGTAATCTTACGGTACATCGGTAACATCATACGGTAACCTCATACATTACTTTCGAAAACGAAGAACGTTAATCTACTGTATAGGTTGCAGGCACAATTCAATCTGTATTACGTAATATTTAAAACTAATATACATGGAAATTCAGCTAACTTAATGAAATCACTATGATTACAAATAGTATTTAAAGAAAGTCTTATTGCAGAAAGGAAATAAGTTACTTTTAGCAATTGAATTATTAACACGAGATAACATTCTTTGGCGCATGTGGTCCTCCGGTCCGATACCCGGTGGCAGAGCATTGAGCGTGCTTCGGATTCCAATTTAAGCCCAGCACATCTCATGAAGTTTCGGTGCTGAGAAGGAAATGAAATCTTTGTTTTACGTCCCGCGGTTATGTCGGACAGGGAAAAGAAGATTGCAATGAAGATAGAGGAAACGGGAGAATCCTGAGAAATCCGACGCACACGGTGTTTGTCCACTACAAGCCCTAATTGGTGCGAGCTAGGATCGACCGAGAAACCTCACGCACCAGAGGTTAACACTGTACCATTAAGCTACCACACGTTCCCCCGATGCTTAGAAGAACCCTAAACTTAAGCTGTCAAACAAATAAATGAGATTACCACATGTGGGAATTTTTACAGGTTAAATCTGTTAATAAAGATATTAGGAGTATATAGTGAACTGAACTGAACTGGCGTAACAGCTCTTAAGAGACTAGAGCCTACTAGCCACCTTTGATGCGAGTGGTCACCACATCGGCTACCCTCGCCGTTAATTCTAGCTTTTTAGACTGAAGTTCGATACTTCTTTCTTTAAGTAGCTACCCAATTGGATTCACGGTGCTGCCATGTCAACATCACTGGCGTACGCAAGGGGGCAGTTCGGGTTTAACCCGTCTTGAGCAAGATATTATGGAAAAATAAACATGTTTTACGTTAATCTAGTCCTAAAAGGAAATGTAATTGAGTATAAGAACCCCTTAATGAATTTCTGCGTACGCCACTGGCCAACACCATCTTGTGAGTACGAATGGTTATTTATAATGACATATGAAAGTTTATAATGACAGTAATTATGATATCTTGATTAAATTTAGATTCTGGTGTTTTATATGACCTGATCCAGCACTGCTTGATTTCGCTGATCTCAGAAGAAATTTTATACCAGTGTGGTTAGCATGAGTATATAGTATTTTCTGATAGTCCATATTTTAATGTATTGAAAAATTGCAATGTGCATTTTGACTTTCGAACGACGATAGAAGAAAGAACATGGTAACAATGAAAAAATCGAAGACGAGATTTCAACGGATTTACACACTTTTTACGGCCTTTATATACCGAAAAAGTTGTTCTTCCATGTCAGTCCACCCGTTCATTCTGATATACAATCGCCTAAAGTCATACCTCAAGGTATGTGAATAAAATTTTACTTTTATTATTATTATTATTATTATTATTATTATTATTATTATTATTATTATTATTATTATTATTTTAATGAGATTCTCCAGGGGAAGTTTTCAAATTTTCTTTCTACCCTCAAAAATGTAGGTAATTACCGGTACTGAACGGTAAAAAACAAACAAACAAACAAAAAAAAAAAAAACAGAAACAGCTCTAACAACTTTGTGTATTTTTTTTTTAACAAATCAACATTTCATTAATTACCCTATACTATAGTATAAGGCATTTCTCTGAAGACAATCCAGAAGGGATAGTTTACTCTTGGGGTAAGTTTTTCTCTTAACAATTTTCTAAAAAATGTCTCAGGAAACTTTGCTAATCTATACTATTAAATAAAATGATGCTTTTGTATCGTACATAGATAGATTTTCATCAAATTTAATCCTATATGTACCCATTTTTGCCCCAAGTTTAGGCTAGATTTGAGGAAGTAAAATTTTATAGTACGTAAGTGTATAATGAGTAGTTTTGCCATTCGTCCCGGAAATTCCGGGACCGTCACGGAATCGAGATTTGCGTCCCGGCGTCCTGAAAATATTTCTCGGGACGCTTAGATCTCCCGGATTTTAGCGAAGGGAATATTATAGTTTTTTTTCCCACAGAATTATTCTCTTCAAGTTCTGAGTATGGCAATTCAAAAGTTGAAAAAACTTGAATACATAAAACATGGATTTAATTAAGTTCACGATTTAACTACTTTGACGTTAAACGAAGCATTTGTTTCACTGGGCCAGGGACAAAAGGTTTGACTGCTCAATCTTATTGTTATCTTTAGTACTCTGTTTCAATCTGCATCTTGCTTCCGAAATATTTTAATCAATAATTCCTGATATTTTTGGTAATTTTTCCGCTGACCATTCAAGAAGAAAAATATATTGTTTTAGCCTAGAAAAGACTTTGAAAGCCACAAAATATGAGAGATCCTGAGGAGAAAAAAAAAATTTGCTTACCAGAGGAAGGGGGGTAAATCATCCGCTTACGTTTGCTTAATTATGGAAAAGAAAGTCTACTAAAGTGACTAAAAATTTGATTACGTAATACTTGAACAATTTTATCTAATGGAAAATAATAAATTAGTATATTGCACTTCTTTTCACTTTAAGCACTTCAAAGATTTTCGTAATTTAGCAGCGTTTCGGAGTTTCATTTTTGAAATATGGCAAACCTAATAATGAGGTATTGCCTGTGAGATAAGCAACTCGGCCCACACTACTCCATTATACTCTGAATACCGATAGGAGCAATGTTGAGGGTATTGCTCGTTGTTATACACAATATTTCATGGATTTCTTTACCCTCAAAGTGTTTGCATAAATATTACTCTTCCCGTGCGAAGAACGAGTGCTTCTGCCAGTATTTCATAAGTAAATAAATATCTCATCTACAAACCAACAATATGGTATAAACTATATTTTTCATCAAACAATTCGTAAAGGAGTAGTTTATTCTTAGTCCAAATTACCAACAAACTCTTGCTCCGTATGCTTATGCATTCAAAAACGCACGTATCGATCGACTATTTGCTCCTGGTATTCAATCCAACTCGCCTTTCTCCCAAGGCCGCAGATTTCCCTGTAAATTTGGGGCCCATTCAGATGCAGATGGTATATATATGAAGATTTTAAGACAAATTGCGCTCAAATTATGCCAAATATTGTACAATAGGGGGCCCACATGAGCTTTGAGGGGCCCGGGTCCTCTCGGCTCCCAGGATCGGCGCCCTTGATTTCTCCTCCTCCTCTCTTTCCTAAACCCGTCTGTGTGGTGGGAATCTACTATTTCCATTCAGGCGGAAAACTGGAGCCATGTTTACAACCTTTATAGCCTTAAAACCGTCTCTTGCATTCCTTTGTTTTCATTCTAACAAACTTTTATTGTAGTAACAAACCTTTACTGCCTTAAAAAGTGTTCCTGAACAAGGGGAAGTTTATAATGAACCCTCTAACTAACTAAGCTACAAGAGGTCTACGTTGAATATCAACGGCACACCCACTGAGTCAAATGTTGGATAATCTATTATATTAGTTTCTCAACGTAGCTAAAGGAAAAGTATATGAACAGTGACTGAACGCATAAAGTCATGAATTGGTAGTTAATAGGTTCATGGTTCGAAACCCGTCTCGGAAGCTGAAGATTTTTAACATTCTTAATTTCTCAAATCTTTCTCTCTCTTCGCAATCATCTGATGCCCTAAAAAGAGTTCTCTACCTTAATTTGACAACTATCTGATGTGATCCTTGAAGTTCGGAAACTTTCCTTTTTCTGTTTCACAAAATCACAAATTTCGTCATGGTATGGATGCTGTCCGATCATTTTTTCCCTCCAATTCTAAACTTGCGTATGTAAATCATTTCTCTTTGTCTCCATATTTGAATCTCTCTCTCCCAAAATCGTCCACTATGAACGTACATGGATTGGGATCAAACCTTCGACTCTTGAAACCAAATGTAAGCGCTTTAGCAATGTGCTATCGTAACTCTATACGTTTGTTGCTAAAAGCAGCGTCATTTTAGATATTGATCGGGGGATTCTCCACAGACATAAAAGTTTCATTTTTTATATATCAGTGCTCTACTATACATTTGATCAAACAACATGTGATTATCAAACTCAAGGAAAGGGAGAATTATTGCCTCCTGTCCTGCCCAAATGACACCCTGAAACATTTGCTTGCATTTACGGTACTGAAAAAACGAAATTAATCATCGAACAATACTCATTTCTGTCAGTAGTTTTCAGAGGTTTGCGCCCGCATTACAGACTTTGGGAAGCACAAAACCCACTGCCGTGATTGACAGTTTCCGTAGATTTCGTAAGGAGCATCTTCCGAGCTTCATGTGATATGCAGTCTTTGAAGAAGGGAAAGAATGCAAATAAAGGCGTTTATGAAGCTATGAGAACATTTTGTGACTTTTTTTAAATTCAGGCTCTAAAAAGTAATTTCAGAATGAAAGAATGAAAGAGACTGTTTTAGAACCATAAATCTTGTAAATCTGGTTCCTGTTTTTTCCATCTGAACGGAAAAAGTATATTACATCACCCAGACTCCTTTAGACAAGAAAAGGAGTAGGAATTGGATTGAATACCAGGAGTAGATAGTCGATCGAGACGCGTGTTTCTGAATACACAAGTACACGGGGTCAGAATTTGTTAGTAATTTGCACTTAAATTTTTTTGTAAAACTTTCATTATTTCGATCTGTAGTAACAATTGTTTCGAGCAGATTATTGACTACATAAATTTTTGTCGTCTTGTCTCGTTAAAATAACGCAAAAAGAAGTATGTTTCCATAGGGGCGTGCCCCATCTATTTCTGCCACTAACAGTGAGCATTGACGCACGTAGTCTGTCGGAAGTCGCTCCCTGTTCGTGTACGACATTTGTCTCCTAACAATATTTTGAAATTTCTTATCGTTTATTATTATTATCATACTATATTTTGGATTTGTCTATCAAACCGCTGTTAATATGTGATTTAAAAATAAAAGAGAAAGTTGTGCTCTTTATTGGCTCCCATCATTTACTACATTCCGGTAAATTAGAATGGTAAGCTGTTTGGCTATTGACTGAAATTACTCGAAGCACTTTACAAGACGGAATGTGTTTTCAGGATGCTAAAATTTGAGATGGTTACCGCCATGGTTCTAGCAGTCAGCTTATCCTATTCTGAGGGCAGGATCGCTAAAAAGAACTTTTTATTTCTATTCGTACACTAATATTATACTTAAGAATGTCAGGGTGGAATAAAAAAGTCAGATGAACTGGTAATTACTTTCTAGATACGGTAATAATCAGTGTCTTTCCTTCATTTGTTCCTCCTTAACCTTTTGACTACCATTTTTTTTTTAATGTGAACATTATTTAATATGTGCATGTACAACTCCTTTAATGTGTTATATTCCTGACATATGTACACACTTTTGGAAGCTAAACAAAGTCTTCTTACCACATCTGACCTGATGGGAGAACAACGTGCATTTTTTTAAAAAGAATTTTCTAAAAACAAATTCCCAACAAATCCCAAACTAAAAACAATTTGAATTATTCACATGGGACACATGTATCCCGTTGGTAGTCAAAAGGTTAAGCTATTACCGTAAATAATCCACCATGTCTCCATGAGCAAAGTATCAAATACGAACACAAGGTTATACTGTAGTGTATTTTCCAATGAAAATTTAAAATTCATTTGTGTGTTTATTTTTAGTTTAACGTCCCTTTCAGCAGTGAGGCAATATGGGACGTGGATTTGCAGCTTACATGTGGGATGCGAACTACATTTAGCTCCACCGAGATTCAAACTCAGTTCCTATAAAAGAATTTAAATTTTCGTTTTCGGTCTTAGATTCGAAAGAAAAACTTTCACTAAATTCTGGAGAATTCTAAGTAAAGGGAACAAAATAAAAGAGGGATACTAATTCAGCAGTTTTTCCTGCATGTTTTGAGCAATGATTGTAAACAAGAATTTTAGGAATGATCCAGAAAATGGATCAAAAGATTGTGATCTTGTCCAATAATGAGTTTTTTTTTTTTTGGATCAGGTGCCACAAAAGTTTTGAACGACCCCTAAATCGAGTTTTCGTGTTTTCTACGGAATAAGCACATTATACTGAGTTAAGTGATAGTTTGGGTTTGGCTACACTATATGTAGTTTTCCAGATATAAGACGTGCGAGAAAATTTTTGATTGAAATATCTTGGATCAGGGGCCACAAAATTTTTGAATGGCCCCTAAATCGTGATTTCGTATTTTCTACGGAATAAACATCATACTGAATTAAGTGATAGTTTGTGTTTGGCTACATGGTATGTAGTTCTCCAGATATAAGGCTTACAAAAAATTTTTGATTGAAATATATTGGATCTTTTGATCCAATAAAATATAAAAATCTCACTATTTAAGAAAAAATGGAGACATTTTCGGGTCCTGACTTCATTTCAAAAAATCAGAACTAGGATAAAACAAAAAAAGAAGGGACTGTCCGGACTAATGGTAAATGAGAGTCGAATAGCGTTAAAGCTTAAGATATACACGAGACTATATAAATTACTTGTATAATATTATGAGATTTCAAGCATTGCTAACCAAGGGCGACAATGATTTCATTCCGTGACATAAACATTACTATGAAATATCACATAAGAATTTCATACATTAACATTTGTTCGTTCAATGTCCACTTCGGCAGAGAGCTCGAGTCCGTTCTTCCCCTCCCTCAAATACACACCTGACGACAACTGTAACTTTATTTTCAGTGTGCTGTATGTTGTAAGAAGTAATGATTAAAATATGTTTCAAAGGAAATTCGTAGTTGTCTCGTAACGTATACAGGACATTGGCCTACCTTGCAGGTGTCCGGATCAAATTTTGACACATGACCACAGGGATATGAAAATGTTGCGAAACACAGTCTTCCTCACACATGTTAATTTCGCCTGAATCTTTGTGTTATGCAAGTTTCCTTATATGGTACGAAGTTAGACTTTAACTACAATTCTTTTTGAGTTTATTCGATGACAATTAGAAAGCCAATTATTACGGTCTTTTGTAACTTAGGCCTTTAATCTGAGAATTACTTTAATCATTGACTTATTTAATTTTACTTTCGGAAAAAATGTAATATTGAGTCTGTCTCCATTTAGTCTTGGAGAGTATGTAGGAAAGAAAACGATAAAAACATCTACAAATATAGAAAATGTATTTATTATAATTGCTACTAAAAAGTAGAAAATGAAATAACATATTTAAAAAATAATAACAACCAAATAAAACAAATCGCAGTAAAAAGTAAAAAAAAGTTTTAAAGAAAATTCCTTTTAAAAATTTTATTTATGCATGATTTAAAAAAAAGAAACATGAGAAGCAATCTAATATACAATCAATTTATAACATAAGTATACGGAGCGATACCCGTGCTTTTCTATTTAGTAAAGAATAAATAAAATAAGTAATTTTCTTAGAAACAAAATTATATAAATAAAAAAGTAATTTTCTTGAAACCAAAATTATATAAATAAAAATAGAAATTTTCTTGAAACCAAAATTATATAAATAAAAATAGTAATTTTCTTGACAAAATTATATAAATAGAAAAGTAATTTTCTTGAAAACAAAACTGTATAAATAAAGAAAATAATTTTCTTGAAAACAAAATTATATAAATAAAAAAATAATTTTCGTGAAAACAAAATTATATAAATAAAAAATATTTTCTTGAAAACAAAATTATATAAATAAAATAATTTTCTTGAAAACAAAATTATATAAATAAAAATAGTAATTTTCTTGACAAAATTATATAAATAGAAAAGTAATTTTCGTGAAACCAAAATTATATAAATAAAAATAGAAATTTTCTTGAAACCAAAATTATATAAATAAAAATAGAAATTTTCTTGAAACCAAAATTATATAAATAAAAATCGAAATTTTCTTGAAAACAAAATTATATAAATAAAAATAGAAATTTTCTTGAAAACAAAATTATATAAATAAAAATAGAAATTTTCTTGAAAACAAAATTATATAAATAAAAATAGAAATTTTCTTGAAAACAAAATTATATAAATAAAAATAATTTTCTTGAAAAAGTTATATAAATAAAAATAATAATTTTCTTGAAAACAAAATTATATAAATAAAAATAGTAATTTTCTTGACAAAATTATATAAATAGAAAAGTAATTTTCTTGAAAACAAAATTGTGTAAATAAAACATAATTTTCTTGAAAACAAAATTATATAAATAAAAATAATTTTCTTGAAAACAAAATTATATAAATAAAAAAGTAATTTTCTTGAAAACAAAATTATGTTACTTTTTAGTACGATTTGTTCAGTTTAGTTTTAAAAAAAAAGAACTAGGACATTGGAAGAACACTAAAAATATTGTATGTTATAGGGATATGGTTTGAATTACCTGTTAAAATTCAGAAATTTGTTATTCGAATATTCGGATAGCGAATCATTTTTCCGATATGTAAGGGTCATGAAACGTGTAAGTGTGTCGAAATCTCGAATCCGAGTTTTGCAGGAGTACAAAACTTGCTTCACTTTCGTCATGACTTTCCTGGCTAAATCATTAATAATTATTAATTACTTCAATAGTTTTTCTTTGAGGCCACTGTTGTAATCTATATTTATTCTATTATATAAACGACTAGAAATGATTTACTCGTTCTCGCTTAGGCGGTACTACTATCGGTAGAAACGTGAAATTCGAACAGAATACTTGTTTTGGCACGGAAACAAGAGACACGAAAGATTTTTTTTTTTGAAAGATACTTCCTAAAGGAATAAAAAGGGGACTTAAGTTTTCTACCAAAGGTTAAATGTCTCATGAATCTCTTAAGTTAGAAACGTGAAATTCAACATATAGAGTCTTCATTTAAAAAAATAATAAAATTAAAAAAAAAAAAAATAGGAAAAGACATGTTTCAGCAAATATACATGTTCAGATTCTGCTCCTAAGAGGTAAGGAATAGGGGAGGGGCATTTCTATAATACCCATATTTTCCCGTTCTTTATTCAGAAAGTACCGAATGTGAAGATTTAGCTAAGTTGAAATGTGAAATTTAGTATATAAAGTGTTAAGAGTCTTCATCCCGGCGAAATTAAAATACCGATAATTTTACATTAATTATGTGATATCTTCAAATAGATAAAAAGATAATTGAAATATGAAACAAGAGCGCCCTAGACAATATTATTTTGCGTGAGATAGCGTTATCACAAGTCACCTAGTGGCTTTCCGTTTTCAGCTCTTTAGAAACGCGAAAATAAATGCCGATTTTCAAAATGGCTCGAAATCGAAAGCAGATAAGTGAGTCGTGATAACGGTTTCTCATGTAAAATGATATTGTCTAGGGCGCTCTTGTTCCGCATTTCGATTATCTTTTATCTATTTCTAGATATCACATAATTAATGTAAAATTAGCGGTATTTTAATTTCGCTGGGATCAAGACACTCAAGTAAAAATAAAGGAATATATATTCCAGCATTTTTAAAAATCTCTCTCCTAAGTTGGATAGGGGACCAATTTTCTAGTATGAAATTTCTCTTATTTCTCCAGAAAGTGCACAAAGTTTCTTTATTAAAATAGCTGAATATGTATTTAAGCTCTTGTGAATATTCTTCTTCTAAAGGGGGGAAATAAGAGACATTTTATACATTATCCAAATTTCCAGTTTTATATTCATCATTCCGTATTCGTTCTGTTCGAAGCACAAGTATTTCTACTACTTGGATATTATAGTATAGAATATCCAGTGTAAGATTATAGTTTTGTAATTATCTGGTTCTTTCTTTGTAGAAGATACTACATAACTATTTTGTTATTTTCTTTTCAGTTTTAAATTTTTTCGCGGTACCTGTGGACAGCGAATGCTTATCCGAAGATGGAAGACGCTCTGGTGAGTTTTTCAATTACTTTACTTCTTTCTACTGGTGAAATCAATCCCACAATGAAATGAGAACTTTCAATATATATGTTTTGATAATATTTCGAAATGAGTGACAGAAAATTATTTATTGATTTTTTAAAAATTTTTTTAGATTGTCTATAACTCTTATGATATAGTCATACTTTGGAATCCGAACGTAATCCGTTCGAGAACCCCGTTCGACTTCAAAGAGAATTTCCCGCTTTAAAATAATCGAAAATTATTAATTCGTTTCAGGCAGTATCATCATTTCAGATTTTCTCAGGTGTGTCAACATTGTCTATGACATAAGTTCTCGTTTCTCGTTTTTTCTTTCTTTTTTTTTTTTAAATTAGTAGGCTATATTAGAATACAATTTATTGTTTAAAAGTATGCGTTTTCTCAAACGTAGTACCGGCAATTGCCGCCATGTTTCTCCTCAAATGAGGCGCTGGTTCCAGGGGCGAATCCAGGGGGGGGGGGCGATCGGGGCGATCGCCCCCCCCCCGAGAAGAGGAAACTTTCTTATTTTATATATATAAATAAAACCCATTCTAAAGTTTGGAACCCTTAAAAGTAGCACTATGACAACCCACCGCCCCCCCCAGAAGTTGGTCCTGGATCCGCCCCTGCCTGGTTCTAGGGTCCAACGAACTCGAATTTCATAATGATTTTAAGAGTAAATGCACTGGATTTTAAAGTAAAATATTATTAACAAATAATAATGATATGGTGGACACTCTTTTCAGCGCGCCTTCTTTTACCATCTGCTGGCTTAACGGCATCTTGCAAGAAATAAGTCATTTTTCTGTAACGTGAATAGAGACTAGAATGAAATTTTTTTATTGTTTATGAAAACAATTGATTGAAAATATACCTAGAAAGAATTCACGGAAACAATCCTCTTAATTTGAACAAACAACGTGTAGTGAAAGGGAAAGCAAGAACTATTTCTGACAATAGAAAGGTAGACCTGTGACGAGATAAACAAGGACTTCCTGATTGACGTCACAGAGAATAACAATTTTGTGGTTAAGAAAGTCCAAGAATAGAGAACAGGAAGATAGAAGAGAAAAACAAACTGTGTATAAAAACACTAGTAAAAATTTACTAAGTTCAGTTCGTTCAGTTGGTCAGTAAATCATTATCGGACGAAACT
Organism: Thermobia domestica; assembly: GCF_964235325.1. Classification (NCBI taxonomy): domain Eukaryota; kingdom Metazoa; phylum Arthropoda; class Insecta; order Zygentoma; family Lepismatidae; genus Thermobia; species Thermobia domestica. The sequence continues at coordinate 277,366,347 of NC_137457.1, read as the reverse complement.
ATACGAGTCGCGGTATCCGTACGCTGTATACGCGTAGACTTTGTCCGTCTATCCTTTCAACTGCTGGATGTACTTGGAAACATGTAAGTTGGGATTGTTCTTTATTTGTTTCTCATCAGGCATAAGATTAATACCAGAGGTAACATAGATCCTAAACTAATTCCTCAAGCACCTTAGGCCCATGTGCCAGGACTGTAATTTTAATTTAACATTGTTCTCTAACTAATTTTGCATATGAAATTAATTCAAGTTTTGAATACTCATGTCCAAAACTATTTTGACTTAATGGTTCAAACTAATGTTATTTATTTAGATAATGGACTGGAGAAATAGATATAATTTCATTGTAAATGATTGTCAATGTTTAATGAGCTTGTTGGTCCAAGGTATTGTGCCGACATTCGCGTCGTGCTTATAACATTAGTTTGAACCATTAAGTCAAAATAGTTTTGGACATGAGTATTCTAAACTTGAATTAATTTCATATGCAAAATTAGTTAGAGAACAATGTTAAATTAAAATTACAGTCCTGGCACATGGGCCTAAGGTGCTTGAGGAATTAGTTTAGGATCTATGTTACCTCTGGTATTAATCTTATGCCTGATGAGAAACAAATAAAGAACAATCCCAACTTACATGTTTCCAAGTACATCCAACAGTTGAAAGGATAGACGGACAAAGTCTACGCGTGTACAGCGTACGGATACCGCGACTCGTATAGTTTCGTCCGATAATGATTTACTGACCAACTGAACGAACTGAACTTAGTAAATTTTTACTAGTGTTTTTATACACAGTTTGTTTTTCTCTTCTATCTTCCTGTTCTCTATTCTTGGACTTTCTTAACCACAAAATTGTTATTCTCTGTGACGTCAATCAGGAAGTCCTTGTTTATCTCGTCACAGGTCTACCTTTCTATTGTCAGAAATAGTTCTTGCTTTCCCTTTCACTACACGTTGTTTGTTCAAATTAAGAGGATTGTTTCCGTGAATTCTTTCTAGGTATATTTTCAATCAATTGTTTTGATAAACAATAAAAAAAATTTCATTCTAGTCTCTATTCACGTTACACTCCTCCACTTAAAAACATACTACTGAGTGATCCTGAAATGGACACCAATAAAAAAATTTCATTCTAGTCTCTATTCACGTTACATTTCGTTAACAGCTGCGTTCGGTTCTCTACAATAATGTGTTTTTCTTCGTTTAATAAATGTGTTTATTAAATGCTGTACTATACTTTATTCAGTATTGTAGGCTAAACCGTATTAGATTCAGTTGTGTGTTTTTCTTTAATCAATACATATATAAACTATAAATAAGTGTGTGATTTGAATGATAGTCTAGTGTTATTTTATCAATATATCAATATATAATATTTCATTAAACTGAATGCCACTGGAGCAGCTTGTGATCTAAACTTTGATTTTGTTAAGTTTCATTTATTGGATTATAATACTGTATTACCATTACGGAGATGTATACAATTTAGGGGCTATGAAATGCTTATTTTCGTTTTGAATTTTTCGTTTACCGGCTCATGGTGATCAGTCAACAGGGAGCCTACTCTGTTTGGATAAAAATGTAAATTAATCAAATTAAAACTATATTTAAAAATATGTATTTACCTTAGAAAGTAATTATGAATTATGATGGCATATGTGGAATCTGGAGCAAGAAAGAGAGATTATTGCTTGGAAGGAGAAAAAATGAAATGAAATCTTCAAGTTTTACATCCCACGGTTATGCCGGTTAGGCTAAAGGAAACGGTGGTGATGAGAGATGAGTGAAAATGGTGGAATGAAGAAAGTGGGAGGACACGGGAGAACCCCGAGAAAACCCACGAGCACGGTGTTTGTCCACCACAAAGCTCACTTGGCGGAGGCAGGGATCGAACCCGGGATCCCAAGCACCAGAGGTGAACGCTCTACCACTGAGCCACCGCGTCACCCAGCTTGGAAGGAGAATTACCGTTCATGATAACATCAAGTAACTTTGTTGCTGGCGATTCTATTGTCTCCATTCGCAACTTGCTGGGTCTTTTGATTTCCAAGGCAAAATTTGCCCCATTTTTATTCGTTCGAATTCCAAAATGTTTGAGTTCTGTGTGTTCGGATTCTGGACACAATACTATATTTTTAAGAAGTTTGCTATACTAAAAGCTCTTTTATATATTTACTCTATCTGTTCATGTGTCTCTTCAGGAGACATGGAACCTCAAGAACTATTTGATGAATCACCATTATTTTTGACCAGGATGTAGAGCAGTTGTCTTCCACCTTTTTTCTCTAGCGAGCCACTGTTACAGTCCGTAAGGGACATGCTAGCCACCCGGGTCCGATCAGGCCCATAGATGCAGGTGAAATATAACATAATAATTCCAGTACGATTCAGTGCCCATATGTTTACTGCTAGCTTTACAGACTAAATATAAATACAGATTGATAAAGAGAAAGTTATAATATTTTACAAAATACTAACTGAACCTGCGTTCACCACACAACTCATCATTCATATATGAGCATGAATCTCCTTGTCATTCCTCACAACATCTGTGCATGTCCCTTTTACAGACACAAGTCAAAGACGTCTTGATAAAAAATGGCAATGGGTACCATAAAGGGGGGATTTTTTGATTATTTTTTCAATATCTCGCACCGTTTGCAAGATTTGAGCCTACTTCCGGTTGGAGTTTCTGATTCATGTATGATTAGTGTTTTCTTTCTTCTTGCATGTAGTATGTAATTTACAAATACATGACATACACAAGTAATTATAATGTCAGTGATATACGGTGTTCATTGGGCAAAAACACTCCAAACAATGAAGATTCATCTTAGCATGCAGAAATGGTTATCCTTTGTTTTTCATTATCATTTAATCATGAAACAAACGACTGAGAGATATGCAACCTCTGTATACAACTATATGGTGTTGGAATGTATAACTCGTAGGATATGATGCTTTTTTTTTTTTTTTAAATAAACACTTCCAGTGTACCCTTAAAAATGGAATAAAGAAATGACAGCCATATTTTTTAAATATTCAACTAGCTGAACCTGCGCTGTCTACTCAGCATATCGTTTTGTTATGATCATGAATCTCCTTTCCACTGTGCATGTCCTCTTACTCACACAAGTAAAGGAAAAAAGACTCACAAAGGAAGCGAATTGCTATGTATAAATGTTGAAGTGAGTTTGTAGCGTAGAAGTAACACGATATCAAGTGGAAATATTTTTGCTAATAAATCCATATCCGTCCGAGTACGCCTCATTGCGTCTCTTGAGGCTTTTGAAGTTGCCAACATGCAATAGGTTTTCGATATTCAGATTTAAGCAAAGCGCTTGCAATGTCCGTCAACCCGCCATACGTAACTTCTCTACTGGTTGCCTAACACCGGAGTTTCGGCCTGCTACAATGTTAATCTTATGGGCTCAAAACGGCCACTAATATGTTGAATAGAACAATAACGACACAGTTTTTGAAAATTTGAATGAGAACAGGACAATTTGCACAAAATTTAGAATCGACCAGTGAAAAGGGCACGTTTCTAGCACTTGTGGTTTTCGAAAAAAGAAATGAAATCTTTGAGTTTTACGCCCCACGTTTATGCCGGCAAGGCTAAAAGAGACGGTAATGATGAAAAATGAATGAAAAATGGTGGAATGAAGAAAGTTGATTTTGAGTTTAATGTCCCCTTGAGCAGCGATGTTATATGAGACGTGGACCTACTGATTATCGTGGAATCCGAACCACATGAGCTCCCGCCGGGAATAGAACCCGGGAGAATGAAGAAAGTGGGAGGAAACGGGAGAACCTCTAGGAAACCCACGTACACGGTGTTTGTCCACCACAAAGTTCACGTGGCGGAGGCTGGGATCGAACCCGGGGCCCCAGCACCAGAGGTGAACGCTCTACCAGTGAGCCACCGCACCGCACTCACTCAAATCTCCATACCGCACCGCACCCCATTCCAACTGCAAGGTACTTTCGAAAATTTGCTGTTTTTCTTTTTGAGGCGTGGCCGATAACACCTTGGATGAATTAAAAGTAGTAAACAGTTCCATAAATCTTCCATCCTTCCTTGACCATTTATCACAAACAGGATGAAAATCGGACTTCAGTTAGAAATTCTAGACCCAAATGAAATCCGTGAGTGTTAAAAAAAAATCACCTTGTATATCTATACATACACATCTATGTGACTTTAAAACCCTAGCGTCCATTAAATGTAATCAAACTCGTTTCAGAATACAAATTAACAATCTTGACGAGATGAAAATATTGAAAAAGTAAAATCATTAGTTTAATCTATCAAGAAACGGAGAGATGTGTGTAATAACGGACTACACAATAAGTTGCAGATTTTGTTAAATGAAATCTTGATGTGTAAATTTGACTAGATGCACACGTAAACTTAAAAAAAAAAAGAAAGAATCCAATCCGGTTTCAATGTTGATTGTTGTGGAGAAAAACGGTAATACATGTATATAACGAAAAACGATTTCCTACAATCGATTAAGCATCTCAAGAATAAGCTTGATCTTCAATCCTTAAACTCTTTACTAAAACTGGAAGTAACGGAAGTCCACTACAGCTTCCGGTCTCAAAATTAATCTGCATGGAGCGTACAAAATAAGAGGTAACGAGAAACTTTTGTTTTGGAATCGATTTAGCATTGTAAGAATAGATGCCATCTTGTTTCTTAACCTTCTATTCAAAACGGAAGTTGCAGATATCAACTATTTCCGGTTTTAACGTTGGTCACTACAGAGTGGAAATGGTAATAGATAACGAAAACTGGTTTTCTTCAATCAATTACAATATATTCCATTCCCACTATAATCTCTCTTTCAAAGCCAGAAGTGGTAAAGATCTACTACCACTTCCTGTTCCAATATTAGGAATAATTCAGAAAATATCACGCCATAGGAATCAAATTTCTTCACGTCGTGTACATATGACACTCTACTTGTTATGGAATCAGCTTAATTTACACACTCAATGAAAGCAAATATTAAAGAAATATCTTTCTAGCAAAATATTAAGGAAGTATCTCTTAGCAAAATCTTAAACAAGTATTTTTTTTAGTAAATTTAATCAAGTATTATTTAGAAAAATATTGAACAAGTATCTTTTAGCAAAATATTAAACGAGCATCTTTTAGCAAAATTTTAAACAAGTATCTTTTAAGAAAATCTTAAAGAAGTATCTTGTTGCAAAATTTAATAGAGTATCTTTTAGTAAAATCTTTTAGCAAAATTTTAAACAAGTATCTTTTAAGAAAATCTTAAAGAAGTATCTTTTAACAAAATCTTAAACAAGTATCTTTTAAGAAAATCTTAAACAAGTATCTTGTTGCAAAATTTAATAGAGTATCTTTTAGTAAAATCTTTTAGCAAAATTTTAAACAAGTATCTTTTAAGAAAATCTTAAAGAAGTATCTTTTAACAAAATCTTAAACAAGTATCTTGTAGCAAAATTTAATCAAGTATCTTTTAGTAAAATCTTTTAGTAAAATTTTAAACAAGTATATTTTAAGAAAATCTTAAACAAGTATCTTGTTGCAAAATTTAATAGAGTATCTTTTAGCAAAATCTTTTAGCAAAATTTTAAACAAGTATCTTTTAAGAAAATCTTAAAGAAGTATCTTTTAACAAAATCTTAAACAAGTATCTTTTAAGAAAATCTTAAACAAGTATTTTGTTGCAAAATTTAATAGAGTATCTTTTAGTAAAATCTTTTAGCAAAATTTTAAACAAGTATCTTTTAAGAAAATCTTAAAGAAGTACCTTTTAACAAAATCTTAAACAAGTATCTTTTAAGAAAATCTTAAAGAAGTATCTTTTAACAAAATCTTAAAAAAGTATCTTTTAAGAAAATCTTAAACAAGTATCTTTTAACAAAATCTTAAACAAGTATCTTGTAACAAAATTTAATCAAGTATCTTTTAGTAAAATCTTTTAGCAAAATTTTAAACAAGTATATTTTAAGAAAATCTTAAACAAGTATCTTGTTGCAAAATTTAATAGAGTATCTTTTAGTAAAATCTTTTAGCAAAATTTTAAACAAGTATCTTTTAAGAAAATCTTAAAGAAGTATCTTTTAACAAAATCTTAAACAAGTATCTTTTAACAAAATCTTAAACAAGTATCTTTTAACAAAATCTTAAACACGTATATTTTAGCAAAATGTTAAACAAGTGTCTTTTAGGAAAATTTTAAACAAGTATCCTTTAGCAAAATATTAAGCAAGTATCTTTTTGCAAAATATTAAGCAAGTATCTTTTAACAAAATCTTAAACAAGTATCTTTTAAGAAAATCTTAAAGAAGTATCTTTTAACAAAATCTTAAACAAGTATCTTGTAGCCAAATTTAATCAAGTATCTTTTAGTAAAATCTTTTAGCAAAATTTTAAACAAGTATATTTTAAGAAAATCTTAAACAAGTATCTTGTTGCAAAATTTAATAGAGTATCTTTTAGTAAAATCTTTTAGCAAAATTTTAAACAAGTATCTTTTAAGAAAATCTTAAAGAAGTATCTTTTAACAAAATCTTAAACAAGTATCTTTTAAGAAAATCTTAAACAAGTATCTTGTTGCAAAATTTAATAGAGTATCTTTTAGTAAAATCTTTTAGCAAAATTTTAAACAAGTATCTTTTAAGAAAATCTTAAAGAAGTATCTTTTAACAAAATCTTAAACAAGTATCTTGTAGCAAAATTTAATCAAGTATCTTTTAGTAAAATCTTTTAGTAAAATTTTAAACAAGTATATTTTAAGAAAATCTTAAACAAGTATCTTGTTGCAAAATTTAATAGAGTATCTTTTAGCAAAATCTTTTAGCAAAATTTTAAACAAGTATCTTTTAAGAAAATCTTAAAGAAGTATCTTTTAACAAAATCTTAAACAAGTATCTTTTAAGAAAATCTTAAACAAGTATTTTGTTGCAAAATTTAATAGAGTATCTTTTAGTAAAATCTTTTAGCAAAATTTTAAACAAGTATCTTTTAAGAAAATCTTAAAGAAGTACCTTTTAACAAAATCTTAAACAAGTATCTTTTAAGAAAATCTTAAAGAAGTATCTTTTAACAAAATCTTAAACAAGTATCTTTTAAGAAAATCTTAAACAAGTATCTTTTAACAAAATCTTAAACAAGTATCTTGTAACAAAATTTAATCAAGTATCTTTTAGTAAAATCTTTTAGCAAAATTTTAAACAAGTATATTTTAAGAAAATCTTAAACAAGTATCTTGTTGCAAAATTTAATAGAGTATCTTTTAGTAAAATCTTTTAGCAAAATTTTAAACAAGTATCTTTTAAGAAAATCTTAAAGAAGTATCTTTTAACAAAATCTTAAACAAGTATCTTTTAACAAAATCTTAAACAAGTATCTTTTAACAAAATCTTAAACACGTATATTTTAGCAAAATGTTAAACAAGTGTCTTTTAGGAAAATTTTAAACAAGTATCCTTTAGCAAAATATTAAGCAAGTATCTTTTTGCAAAATATTAAGCAAGTATCTTTTAATAAAATCTTAAACAAGTATCTTTCAGTAAAACTTAAACAAGTATCTTTTAGCAAAATCTTAAACAAGTATCTTTTATCAATATCTTAAACAAGTATCTTTTAACAAAATTTAAACAAGTATCTTGTAGCAAAATATTGATCAAGTATCTTTTAGCAAAATATTAAATAAGTACGTATCTTTCAGCAAAATATTAAACACGTATGTAATAGAAAAATGGAAAGATGTCAACAAAACTCGTCATATCCTTTTTGTATTCAGATTGTTGAACATTTTGCAGGTGTCTGCCAAAACCCTTACGAGTGCAGAATCAATCATGGAGAGGCCAAAGGATTTTGTGCACTTGGATTTGGTGTCTGTTGCGTTTGTAAGTACAGTAATTCTGATATTTCTTTCGCTTAACCGAGTTAAATTGCGCACGCCATCTTTATTTATTAATTCAGTGATTCATATACGAAATTTTCTTCTTTTTCTGGAATGATCTATTATAATAGTGATTTGATTGTTTTTACTTCTTGTTCAAATCGATTTAAATGCTTCTTAACTTTGTGAACATTAAATTTTATGAAGTATGATTTTAATATTTAATAATCGAATTAGTTTAGATGGCAAGCATCTTAGTCTGTGCGTCACACTAAAAATCCTAAAGATAATCACTCTAATACGTGTCGTTAGCCTCTGTAACGAAATCTTTGCATAATTGTATAAATATTAATGATGGCCAGCCAATTTCAGAATTTTTTACTCTCCGAAATCCTGAAACTAAAATCGGAAAAATTCCGATTTTGGAAAAAATTCGAAACTCGGAAAAAATCCAATTTCGAAAAATTCAGTTCTCGGAGAAAATCTGGATTTTTCCGAATTCCGGAATTTTTCCGAGATCCGGAAATTGAAATTTCCGATTCCGGAAAATTTTGGCCATCCCTGATAGCTATGGTATAGAGTTTGAAGTGATTGAAGGGCAAATTAAAAAAAAAACTTTTTTCTTCGTTTTTATCCCATTTATATCGGCTGACGTTTTTGATGAGTCAGCGAAAAGCATAATTGCTCTGAAAAATTGTGTTCGCAGAACAAAACGAAAAAGGGCTTCGCCCTATTTCTAATGCTGAAAATTCTATTTTCCATTGTTTACAATAAGAATTCGCGCTCCAAATGCTTTTCCAAGGTTAAGTCTATGGGCATCTCAGTTTTTTCGGTGATTACTCCTCAATGGTATGTGCAATTGGGACATGCGTTCCCTTGTGACACTCAACAGATACTCTCGAATCACCATGTAAAATTTGGTGAAGAACGGTTAAGGCATATCGGAGATCCAGTTTTTTGGTGACTATTCCTCAATGGTATTCCAATTGAGACATGCGTCCCCTTGTGACACTCAACACACGGTCTCAAATTACCATATCAAATTTGGTGAAGAACGGTTAAGGCATATCGGAGATCCAGTTTTTTGGTGACTATTCCTCAATGGTATTCCAATTGAGACATGCGTCCCCTTGTGACACTCAACACACGGTCTCAAATTACCATATCAAATTTGGTGAAGAACGGTTAAGGCATATCGGAGATCCAGTTTTTGATGATTATTCCTCAATGGTATGTCCAATTGGGACATGCGTCCCCTTGTGACACTCAACACACGGTCTCAAATTACCATATCAAATTTGGTGAAGAACGGTTAAGGCATATCGGAGATCCAGTTTTTGGTGATTATTCCTCAATGGTATGTGCAATTGGAACATGCGTTCTCTTGCGATACTCAGCACACGCTCTCGAACCACCATGCCAAATTTGGTGAAGAACGGTTAAGGCATATCAGAGATCCATTTTTGGTGATTATTCCTCAATGGTATGTGCAATTGGGACATGCGTTCCCTTGTGACACTCAACACATGCTCTCGAATCACCATGTCAAATTTGGTGAAGAACGGTTAAGGCATATCGGAGATCCAGTTTTTTGGTGATTATTCGTCAATGGTATGTGCAATTGGGATATTCGTCACCTTGCGACACTCAGCACACTCTCTTGAACCACCATGCTAAATTTGGTGAAGAACGGTTAAGGCATGTCGGAGATTCAGTTTTTTGGTGATTATTCCCCAATGGTATGTCCAATTGGGATATTCGCCCCCTTGCAACACTCAGCACACACTCTCGAATCACCATGTCAAATTTGGCGAAGAACGGTTAAGGCATATCAGAGATCCATTTTTTGGTGATTATTCCTCAATGGTATGTGCAATTGGGACATGCGTCCCCTTGCGACACTCAGCACACTCTCGAATCACCATGTCAAATTTGGTGAAGAACGGTTAAGGCATATCAGAGATCCATTTTTTAATGATTATTTCTCAATGGTATGTCCGATCGGGACATGCGACCTCTTACGACACTCAGTGCGGGCTCTCAAATAACCATGCCAAATTTGGTTAAGATCAGTTTAGGCGTCTCGAAGCAGTGTCCCGACAAACGAATGCTTAAGAGTCTTCATCCCGGCGAAATTAAAATACCGCTAATTTTACAGTAATTATGTGATATCTTCAAATAGATAAAAGATAATTAAGATGTGAAACAAGAGCGCCCTAGACAATATTATTTGCATCAGGTACCGTTATCACAAGTCACCTAGTGGCTTTCCGTTTTCAGCTGTTTAGAAATGCGAAAATAAATGCCGATTTTCAAAATGGCTCGAAATCGAAAGCAGATAAGTGAGTCGTGATAACGGTTTCTTATCTAAAATAATATTGTCTAGGGCGCTCTTGTTCCACATTTCGATTACCTTTTATCTATTTGAAGATATCACATAATTACTGTAAAATTAGTGGTATTTTAATTTCGCCGGGAGGAGCTTCGCTAAAAAAAAACGTGTTCGCAGAAAAAAATGGAAAGGGCTTCACCCCATTTCTAATGCTGAAAATTCTATTTTTCATTGTTTACAATGAGAATTCGTGCACCAAGTACTTTTCCAATTTTAAGTCTATGAGCATCCAGTTTTTCGGTGATTATTCCTCAATAGTATATCCGATAGAGACATGCGACCGCTTACGATATTCAGCGCGCGCTCTCGAATCACCATTTCAAACTTGGTGAAGAACGGAGAGTATCCGAATAAACGAATGCGTAAGTCAAGTAAACAGGAGCTATATCTTCAATGAGGTAGCACTCTTCATCCTTTTTGGGTTTGCACTTGCTAAAGGGTCGGACTTAGGCTTTACCTTGATAACCACTTACAGGGCTCGTGCTAGTGCTCAATTATTGAATCTGACAGGCTAGTTCATGAATTTGGACATCTGTGTAGTGATTATGATTATTCGAATAACTATTCAAATACGTGTTATTCGAACGATTTTCAGTATACCCGTGTAGGGTAGTCACTTACGCTCTCGCTTTTGATGCGAGCGGTCCTGGGTTCCATTCCCAGTGAGAGCACTCCGTCGTAAAAATGTCGAAAAGATTTTTCAGGCTAGCTATCCTGAGTTAGGCTTATCCTGGATTTTCCTCATCCACACCACGCAAATGCTGAGATGGTATACCTAACTTACAGGTTCCGGACCCCGCTTTGTACCTTCCCTACTTCCCCGGATAGTGTGTTACCCAAAGGATGACGTCCCTCATATGGTACGGGCTTACGATCATAGACGCTGTAACGCACGGAAATATATATATGAATAATTAAATCGAATGGTTTTTATATTCTAAATCAAATACAGTATTATTTCAAAATTCGTTTTGAATACTTGATTAATTATTCGTTATACTGATAACACTGATCTGCAATTTTCAACTTTTTTCTGTTGTTTTGAAATAAAATGGTGTATCCGAATCGATTTTTTCTGCAGATTACGAAAATGACCTACAAAGTTGTATCACGTCAGGTTTTTTCACAAATCACGAAAATGTCAAAATTGAAAAAAAAAAACGAATTATTTAACCTATAGACGCCTGCCAGGGAATTCATATCTTGACGCTGTCATCCCTGCCGTCTCTTCTTATCGTTGCAGAGACATGAACGACCCCTTGTTGGAAAGCTAATAGAACAAGTAATGCAACGAGCTATGTTTGGTGCATCTAAGCTTCCATTCGTAGAAGAAGAAGAAGAAATTCGAAATATTTATAAAAAATGACATTATTTGAATTTCTGGCCACGCTGGCAACACTGTTAGTTATTCCACGTTGGTAAAAAAATAATACGAATTCCTTACATAGTCATACCAACCATATAGAAAAATGAAAGCCGTAGCTACGATAGGAAGCGAGGGGGGGGGGATCAAAGTGCAACCACCGTTTATAAAATTTTTGGTTGGTAAACATTCACGTTGATACCCCTGGCGCCTCCTAATTGTCACAGAGACATGATCGACACCTTGTTGGAAAGGTAATAGAACAGGAAATCCAACAAGATATGTTTGGTAACCCTGGCTCCTGTTCGTAGAAGAAAAGAAAGAAGAAAGTCGAAAAAGTTGTAAAATATGTTAATTTTTTTGAATTTCCGGCCACGCTGGCAACACTGTTAGTAATCCTACGCCGGTAAAAAAAAAATCAAAAGTACTTACCCAGCATGAACTTAGTGATTTGGTTCGTGACCTTAATTTACCTAAAGACGCAACAGAATTGTTAGGATCGCGACTTCATGAAAACAATTTATTGAGTCCGAATACGAGATTCTGGTACAGACACCGAGAACCAGAATTAGTTCCGCTTTTTGCAGAGGAAAATGGTTTGGTATATTGTCGAGACATTCCGGCAGTCATGAAATTCTAAAACATCAATTGCAATTCAGGAGAATGGAGGCTGTTCATAGATTCCAGTAAATCCAGCTTAAAAGGTGTTTTATTACACAACATTAACGTCCATCCGTCCATTCCCATAGCACATTCAGAGACTATGAGAAACACACGAAAGCCTTCAATTTCTGCTGGAAAAGGTGCAGTACAAGCGTTATGAGTGGTGTGTGTGTGTGGGGATTTCAAAGTCATTGGAATATTGCTAGGCCAACAAGCAGGCTACACAAAATATCCTTGCTTTTTGTGTGAGTGGGACTCCAGAGCAAGAACTGAACATTGGGTTTGAAAGCAGTGGCCATTCAGAAGTACTTTCATACCTGGCAAAAAGAACATTGTTTCACTTCCATGGGCTGATCCCTCTAAAATACTGTTCCCACCGTTACATATAAAACTAGGTTTAATGAAACAATTCGTGACAGCTTTAAGCAGAGATAGTAAATGCTTTCAGTACCTTGCCAGTAAATTTCCATCTATCGCGTCAGAAAAAATCAAAGCTGGAATTTTCACATGCCCACAAATCCGAAAATTGATGGCTGACAAAACATTTGAGGAAAGTATGAGCGAGATAGGATTATAAGGATAGGCTGCGTTCAGAAATGTGGTACAAAACTTTTTGGGAAACAAGAAGACCGCAAATTACAGCGTTTTAATCGACGAGATGTGGAATCTTTAAAACTGCTTACCTGCAACATGAGCGTCAAAGTTCACTTTCTTCATGCTCATCTCAATTACTTTCCTGACAATCTTGGTGATTTTACGGAAGAACATGGCGAGCGTTTCCATCAGGACATTAAAGTGATGGAAAAGAGATACCAAGGAAGGTGGACTGTCCATATGATGGCCGACTATTGCTGGATGTTAAAAAGAGACTGTACGGAAGAACACCAACGAAAATCCAAAAAGAGGAAGTTTCAAGGGAAGCTCGGTGACGAATGTTAGGTACGTATGTTTTAAACTATGCATTTATGTTTATCTTCTTTTCTTCTTACTGTTCTTCTATGACTATTAGACTATGGGTGCGAAGCATACCTCGTTGCATTCCCTGTTTCATGAGCTTTCCAACCAAGATGTCATTCATATCTCTGTGACAATTAGGAGAGGGGGAGACGCCAGGGCTGCCAATGTGAATGCATAGAAACCAAATTATAAATTTTATACAGGTGATTGCAGTTCGTTTTGTTTCTCTCTTCCTATTGTAGCTACGATTTTCATTTTCTATATGATTGGTATTACTATGTAAGGCACTTGTATTTTTTTTTTTTTGATCAGCGTGGAATTACTAACAGTGTTGTCAGTGGACTGCAAATTCATTTTTTCTTTTTACAAATATTTCGAATTTCTTCTTCTACAAATTGGAGCTCAGGGGTACCAAACATACCTCATTGAATTTCCTGCTCTATTACCTTTCCAGCAAGGTGTCGATCATGTCTCTGTGACAATTAGGAGGCGCCAGAGGTAACAACGTGAATATTTACGAACCAAAAATTTTATAAACGATGGTTGCACTTTAATTCTCCCCCCCCCCTCGCTTCCTATCGTAGCTACGGCTTTCATTTTTCTATATGGTTGGTATGACTATGTAAGGAATTCGTATTATTTTTTTTACCAACGTGGAATAACTAACAGTGTTGCCAGCGTGGCCAGAAATTCAAATAATGACATTTTTTATAAATATTTCGAATTTCTTCTTCTTCTTCTACGAATGGAAGCTTAGATGCACCAAACATAGCTCGTTGCATTACTTGTTCTATTAGCTTTCCAACAAGGGGTCGTTCATGTCTCTGCAACGATAAGAAGAGACGGCAAGGATGACAACGTCAAGATATGAATTCCCTGGCAGGCGTCTATAGGTTAAATAATTCGTTTTTTTTTTTCAATTTTGACATTTTCGTGATTTGTGAAAAAACCTGACGTGATACACAATTTTGAAGGTCATTTTCGTAATCTGCAGAAAAAATCGATTCCGATACACCTCTTCACTTGAAAACAACAAAACCTTACATATCAGTGTAATTCTTCAAATAATAATTCGTTTCTTTGTAGCGTGGTAATTGTTCGAATAATTAATCGTTATCTGGATAATTGTTCGAATAATTAATCGTTATCCTGGTAATTGCTTGAATAATTAATCATTACCTTGATACTTCTTCAAATAATTATTCATTATTCTGATAATTGCTCGAATTAGTTATTTTTATCCTGGTAATTGTTCAAATAACTTGTCATTATCCGAATAATTATTCTTTATTATGTTAATTGTTCAAATAATTATTTGTTATCAGACATAATTGTTCAAACAATTATTCATTTTTCGAATTCTTGGAATCATTCGTTATCGTGGTAATTCGAATAATTAATCGTTATTCCGATAATTGTTCGAATAATTATTCGTTATCCTGATAATTGTCCGAATAATTAATCATTATCCTGATAATTGTTCCAACAATTATTTGTTATCGTGGAATTTGTTCGAATAATTATTTATTATCCTGGTAATTGTTCAAATAACTTAACGTTATCCGAATAATTTCTCATTATCGTGGTAATTGTTCAAATAACTATTTATCACGTTATCTGAATAATTATTCATTATCATGGTAATTGTTCAAATAATTATTTGTTATCAGAATAACTGTTCAAATAAGTTATCATTATTCGTGTAGTTCTTCATTATCCTGGTAATTGTTCAAACAATTATTCGTTATAATAATAATTGTTCGAATATCGAGAAGAAATCATTATTCGACCTTTCTAATAATGAATTATTTTGAATTTTACTGTATTGACACTGTGGGCGAAAGAAGTATTTGAGCACTTTTTTTCTGTACTTCCATTAGTCACGCAATATTTATCGCGGTATATACGATAAGGCCTTACAAGGAAACTTCTGTTTTTTCTTTTATCGTTACAACCCACACTGAAGACAAAAGAATTTCCTTTTTTTCTACCTGGATCACCTACTGACCCACAGAAACAAACGCATGCTTACACTGTAGACACACGTAATAACACGACAAGTTGATCATCGACGTCAAGTACACACAGCTACATACATCCATACATACACTTACTTGACCACTTGAGAGTAGGAGACATAACTGTCGCAATGCCCTGCGGCCACCTGTAGACAAGTTTTTTCTCCCTCCATACTATACAGCTAAATAAACACTTGTTATTCATTTTATTTCTTTAAAATTAACATTGTATAAAAATCGTACTCCAAGTCACGGTATATCACACATTTTATAGTGCCGACAGTGCAACTGCACGTAGCTACAGAATACAATACAGCAATTTCATTTTCATATACAGTACATCTTCATATTCCGTACAATATAACCGTTAGACTGATTCTTTATGCAAGAACAAAGAAGGAAATATATGTCAGCAGGGTGTGTGAAAAACACAAACGTGACCGCTGGGTTAATATAAATATATATGTTTATGTTTCTTTAGGAATGAAAAGGAAGATTATGTATTACGTTAGAAAAAGTAGACTATTAATGTTCTTCATGCCACGTAAATACTACTTTTCGCATAATTGGACAAACGGAAATTTCATTTCTTTACCAAGCTGAAATTTAGGATCCTTATTAGAGGTCTGCGCAGTTACGAATATATCCGCGGATATCCGCATCCAGTGTTTCTAATTGAACCATTCTATGGCTAAATATAACAATTTTTCACGTGATCTTTAGCAAATAAAATCAAGGGGACCAGACGTCCCGTTTTAGCCGGGACAGTCCCTTTTTTCCAACCGTTGTCCCGTTTTTTCTGATTCTCGAACGGGACGCCTAAATGTCCCGTTTTTAAGTAAAAATGACCTAGGTGTTCCGTAATTATTATTCAAACTATAAATCGTCAACGGAAATTCTACTCTCTTCCGTACCAACACTCGTTGCCAAGGTTCAGCCGTGTCTAGAACTTCTGAATTTTCAAATGGGAATTGGGTGTTCGTGGTTTAAGTGGGAATTGAGTCTGAATTCTGAGTGTTGAACTACTTAAAAGAATTGTTGGGTAGAACTTGCAATCGGGAACCATTATTTGTTGTGTGGTACACGTAAAGTTAGAAACGGTGTGTTATCGCTCGTACTTGTGTATTTTGTAAATTGAGAACACTGCTGAGTCCCAAAATGCAATCTGGAAGTCAGATATCTCCCCTCCGTAGCCGATTCGTATGCGTCCCGTTTCGTAAGTGAAAATTCTGGTCATCTTGAGTAAAATGTAGTTAATAGTTACTAGCCATAATTTTACATTCATAATTTCCAATTTCTAGCCATTTGTCCTTAGCGATAATTAAACGTTTTTGTAAGCCAAAACTACTTTAAACATTTTTATTTATGTATCTGAGTTTAATGTCTCACGATCATGCACCGAGGCTGACGGAGAAGGTGACAGTGACGTAACTAGTGGATGGGGGAAACGGAACTTGTGCCCTGAGCGCCGGATTGGAAGGGCACAAAATTGGGCAATTATTTTTTTGGGGGGAGCGTTTTGATTTGGTTGCTCAGGGGAGCGCTAAGGCGAGTTCTCGGCCCGGGCGACAACTAGCGTATTTGGATCTCTGGAAGGTGATAATGACATGGATGAAAATAATAGAATGAACAAAATGGGAGGAAACGATAGAACCCATGCACACGGCATTTATCTTCTACGTACAATACCCACTTGGCGCGGTCTGGGATAGAAGCTGAAACCCTACGCTCCAGAGGTAAGTGCTCTGCCACTGAGTCACCGCGGTCACATGTGATTTTTTTCTTCTTTCCGGTACTGTTTACATATATTCTTAGTACACAGTGTACCTTATTGTGATATGTTACTTGTATCATTCTCGCTAACGTGATTTCATATATATATATATATATATATATATATATATATATATATATATATATATATATATATATATATATATATATATATATATATTTCGCCTTCTAGTAACTAATTTCAGCGCATGGTTAAATTGCATATTAGTGCTTCGAAGGTGTTTTTAGCTAAGGCTATGTACTTTTAGTGTTTTCTAGATGAATAATGGTTAAATTGGATATCAGTTCTTCGAGCGCATTTTTAGCTAGGGCTATGCACTTTTAGTGTTTTCTAGATGAATAGTGATTAAATTGGATATCAGTTCTTCGAGGGCATTTTTAGCTAGGGCTATGCACTTTTAATGTTTTCTAGATGAATAGTGATTAAATTGGATATCAGTTCTTCGAGGGCATTTTTAGCAAGGGCTATGCACTTTTAGTGTTTTCTAGATGAATAGTGATTAAATTGGATATCAGTTCTTCGAGGACATTTTTAGCAAGGGCTATGCACTTTTAGTGTTTTCTAGATGAATAGTGATTAAATTGGATATCAGTTCTTCGAGGGCATTTTTAGCTAGGGCTATGCACTTTTAGTGTTTTCTAGATGAATAGTGATTAAATTGGATATCAGTTCTTCGAGGGCATTTTTAGCAAGGGCTATGCACTTTTAGTGTTTTCTAGATGAATAGTGATTAAATTGGATATCAGTTCTTCGAGGGCATTTTTAGCTAGGGCTATGCACTTTTAGTGTTTTCTAGATGAATAGTGATTAAATTGGATATCAGTTCTTCGAGGGCATTTTTAGCTAGGGCTATGCACTTTTAGTGTTTTCTAGATGAATAGTGATTAAATTGCATATCAGTTCTTCGAGGGCATTTTTAGCAAGGGCTATGCACTTTTAGTGTTTTCTAGATGAATAGTGATTAAATTGGATATCAGTTCTTCGAGGGCATTTTTAGCTAGGGCTATGCACTTTTAGTGTTTTCTAGATGAATAGTGATTAAATTGGATATCAGTTCTTCGAGGGCATTTTTAGCTAGGGCTATGCACTTTTAGTGTTTTCTAGATGAATAGTGATTAAATTGGATATCAGTTCTTCGAGGGCATTTTTAGCTAGGGCTATGCACTTTTAATGTTTTCTAGATGAATAGTGATTAAATTGGATATCAGTTCTTCGAGGGCATTTTTAGCTAGGGCTATGCACTTTTAGTGTTTTCTAGATGAATAGTGATTAAATTGGATATCAGTTCTTCGAGGGCATTTTTAGCTAGGGCTATGCACTTTTAGTGTTTTCTAGATGAATAGTGATTAAAATGGATATCAGTTCTTCGAGGGCATTTTTAGCTAGGGCTATGCACTTTTAGTGTTTTCTAGATGAATAGTGATTAAATTGGATATCAGTTCTTCGAGGGCATTTTTAGCTAGGGCTATGCACTTTTAGTGTTTTCTAGATGAATAGTGATTAAATTGGATATCAGTTCTTCGAGGGCATTTTTAGCTAGGGCTATGCACTTTTAGTGTTTTCTAGATGAATAGTGATTAAATTGGATATCAGTTCTTCGAGGGCATTTTTAGCTAGGGCTGTGTGCTTTTAGTGTTTTCTAGATGAATAGTGATTAAATTGGATATCAGTTCTTCGAGGGCATTTTTAGCTAGGGCTATGCACTTTTAATGTTTTCTAGATGAATAGTGATTAAATTGGATATCAGTTCTTCGAGGGCATTTTTAGCTAGGGCTATGCACTTTTAATGTTTTCTAGATGAATAGTGATTAAATTGGATATCAGTTCTTCGAGGGCATTTTTAGCTAGGGCTATGCACTTTTAGTGTTTTCTAGATGAATAGTGATTAAATTGGATATCAGTTCTTCGAGGGCATTTTTAGCTAGGGCTATGCACTTTTAGTGTTTTCTAGATGAATAGTGATTAAATTGGATATCAGTTCTTCGAGGGCATTTTTAGCTAGGGCTGTGTGCTTTTAGTATTGTTCTAGATCAACAATGCAGCGATACGTAGGTAATATTACCCAAAGAACTGGGAACATAGAAAATAATTCAAAGGATATTTATATTTAGTATCTCTGATGAATGATGTGAGTAGAGCATGGAGCAGTGTTGCCACAGTCCTATCTCTGGAGTGGGCTGAAAAATAATACCAAATTGAAACAAAAAGGGCTGAATACATTATTTTATACCAGTGTCAGGTAAAGTTTTAATACACTCCTCCCCCTCTTCCAAAAGTCCAAATCAATAAAGTGCTATTTTTAAAAACATCCAAATAGGAGGACCGCGAATAATCGTGGAATTAGATGAAACTTTTCTGTAGGAAGTATAACAGAGGCCGCCAATTAAAAGGGAAAACAGTTATCTTCGGTGTGTATTGTAAGAAAACCAAACGCGCCTCTATTTCAAAGTGGCCAATAAACCAAAACGGTATTCTGGTTCTTGTTCAGAATATTCAACACTTGATTCAACATATGTTTGCTTTTTTCTCTTTCTTATTTCAAGCTAAAATTTCCACTACACTGCTTCTTTCTCGTCTCCTTCATGCGCCCATATAGCGTATAGTTCGAATTACAAATTTTCCAAAGTTCGTAGCGTTATGCGGTGCAACGTCACAGAATGAATGTTCAACAGCATTTTTAAAGAGTCCAACACACAATATGAGTAACTTAAGATGTAGGAAACGTCTTACTGACACTGTTGAAAATGTTACAAGTATTTGTTAAATGGTGCTGAATTGGGTAGAATTGTACCAACTTTTTCATAAAAGGGTATGAAAATGCCAGCGTGGTACTAACGGGCCGATGAATGACAAAAAGGGCTGAATTTAGTACAATTGTACCAAGTGTGGCAACACTGTCATGGAGTAAATATGCCTACTTTGAGTGTGAATTAAGGGTGGAAGTGTTTGATTTGAGATTATCAGGTAGAATATTACAATATGATTTAGGTGTGTACAAGAAAACGATAAAATGTTACATTCAGTTAATTTTATAAGCCATTTTTAGCTATTCCTATTATAGCCTGAAGTAAAAACACATCAATCTGTGAGTAACATTAATACGCAAACTTCAAAACGTTTAAGAGTACGTGTTGCATAAATATCCAGGCGAAAATATTCAGATATTTTTCTTCCTTATTATAAACGTAAGACACCTGTGTCTCTCAGTCTAATGCTAATTACCAATAGTTCATACTCAGGCTAATAGTAATCGTTAGCTGCGCTGCCTCTTACCTGACTCCAAGAGATGTCGCTAGTGTGCAGGTAATTTGCGAACGAACCGAAGAGTTGGGGAAACACCTAGTCTTTTATAGGTCACTTAAATATTTTCTGACTGTTCCTATTAACAAGACTATCCATTTTAATATAGGTTTTCGCGAATCAGGCCTGTAGTTAGAACACTAATGGGGCGTTTACACTTGGTCGATTTAGTCGCACGACTAAATCAACTCGCTGCATTTGTCACTAAATCGAAGCAACTAGGCCGAATCAGATCGATGGATGTGTTCAATTATTTCAACCACAGAAAATAGAACGTCTTTCAATTCAGTTGCCAGTCGATTAGTCGCCTTCGATCAACAAGCGATGTCGATTAAGTTGAAAGTGACGTCAATTCAACTGAATCGAACGCAAATCAACTAAGTGTAAACGCCCCATAAGAGGGATGTCTCCACTAGATCCGAATGCGAATTTCTCAACAAGTGTAAACGAATTAAAGTGCCTGCGAATTGCAAATGCTGACAAAAAGTTGCAAATGAGAAGTATCCTAACATGCTTTGAGTTTTTATCCTAACCCGTGCAAATGGACGTCTGTAGTCGAAGCACTATACGAGTGTGGGAAATGCGCATAGAAGGCGTGTTTAGGGGAAAATACAAGTATATAAGTTATCAAGCGCAGTGTTCGAAGTGGGAAAAAACAGAGGCGGTATGTTTTATTACGATTTTGACTCGCCATACTGACTATCTAAATCAGCGTTTCCCAACCTTTTTCAACTTGCGGCACACTACGGGTGTAATTTGAATTCTCGCGGCACACTCATAGATATTATTATTATTATTATTATTATTATTATTATTATTATTATTATTATTATTATTATTATTATTTGCAAATACTATGGTATTTTTTTTCTGTAATTACTGATTTCCTTCTCACAGAGATGAAAGCTCAATCACTGGTCTTCTCCTACGATAATTCATTATGCTTATTTTTTTATTCTAATTTTAAAATAGAAAACAATTGCAATGAAATATAGGACTCAGCTTTTCAAAAATACGCTTTCTTTTTCAAAAACTGTATCCAACCTTTCACTAAGAACGAAGATCACTAAATAACGAAAGAACAAACAATGTCTTGTACTTTTAACTTTGCTGTTTTAACCAAAACCGGTGCATATTATTGCAATCACACAGCTTGCGATGCGTCGAAGTCAAAACACAGCTGTTGAACAAAGTGTTGCTCTGTCATTCACGTTCGAATGAGTGTTTTCACTTGACGCGTACCGTACAAGTGCTTCCATTTCTCGGTGTTAGTATAACTCTCAATTGAAGCGTAACATAGCAGCTTACCGTGGAAATTATACGAGCCGAAATACTGTCTGCTACACAGTAATAGATGTAGAATAATATATTACAATTACGGTAATTTTTTCCATGGTAGAAATTCATAGTAATGTGAAATACAAAAATACACATTTTTTCTCTATGTCTTGCAATTTGGTTGCTATAAAATTAATAATTTTGTTTCGATTTCCTTGCGGCACACCAACGGTCCATTCGCGGCACACCAGTGTGACGCGGCACACCGGTTGGGAAACGCTGATCTAAATGTTGAAATACAGTGAGGATATCTTGGGGGCCGGTGACAAGATTGTATTTCTATTTACATAATGACTGTTCTCTTTAAATGCGGTGGGGTGGGGGGTGGGACATACACAGACTTTGATCCTTCGCTAACAACTTTCTGAAAAAAATATCTCCTTATATTGCATTATAGAGAATTACACACGAAAATGCTCAAAAACTGGGTTTTTGTATTAACAATTTAATACAGGAAAACTCCCGAAGCCCCCACTCGACTGACGGGTATCCAAACCCCTGGAAGATCCACTCCCACAACAGACATCATCTAAATCTGCCCATGCTTAAAACACGACATACATATGCGTTAAGACAAGAATACATGCACACACAAACAAAGAAACAATTCAATATTTATATGAAAATATAAACTAGATGAACTTCCCTGAAGACACCTCATGTTAAAACAAAAGGTGGGAAAAAGATGATAAAAATGTCCGTGTTGTCAACTTAGAAATTATTTGTACATAAGAAATAAAATCTTTTTACGTGGGAAGCTATTCGTTAATTACTGTGTATAAAAATGGATCTATTAAAGATGTTTTAGCATCTACTATCCAGTGACGGTATGTCCTGATCTCTCAAAAACCAGAGGATGTATGCTTTCATCATTGAAAAAACAGAGGCAGTATGGCATACCACCACATACCGTCTCACTTCGACCACTGATCAAGCGCAATTATATATTTTAGAAAAGACGAGATTTTTGTATTTTGACTATTTAATCAAAACATTTGAGCGTCAATTCAACCCTGTTCATACTAATGAAGAGAGATCTATGCTGAAGGTCGAATCCATGTGTGTTTAACCATGGATATTTTTGTCATGTTAAAATTAAGGGAAACGACAAGCATAGAACACTTCTAGTTGTAACTAAATTTATGTCAAAATTATGAGGTGATTGGAAGCTACTTGACTTAAGAAGTAGCATAGGTTCCTGTTCATACCTTTATCAACACATCATAATAATTTACTGTCTTTACTGGTAAGTCAATTGCTGTAAATATAGAAGTTTAGTGCTGTTTAAACTCCTTAATGGCTGAGAATGTTCATACCATAATTGTGTGTAATTATGATCACGCAAAACTTCGACATAAAGGCACCGATTTTGATCATTGTTTGCTGGTTTCAAGAGTATACTTTTTCGTAGGTTCCAACAAATTTTATCAGGTGAAAATGATATTTGTAAAATCAAAATCATATATCAAAAGCGTTCGCTAAGAGAGAAGTGTCTATGAAAGAATCCAAGCCACTTAGACACTTCTCTCTTAGCGAACGCTTTATACAGGACATTATATACAGAGATATGAGAGAACTTACTAATAGACGACTCTTTGCAATGTACACTCATGTACAAAATGATTGTCGCGTATCTATAAGTGTCTTCCTGTAAGAATATAATTTGATAATGATTTTCCAGGGTACTTTTATTACTAATACTATGTGTATAATCGGGAAATGTATACTTGTGGTAAATTTCATAGGAAGAGAATTATAAATTCGAAACTTAGAATGAGTAAAACAAAATGTTGCTAAATGGACAAGAAAGTTTTATTTTCGTTTTATTGTTCCTATTTACTGCTCTTTTGACATGAAATTTGCCACATACATGTCTTTGCCGATTATACATATACTAACATTATAAGAAATATTGGAGGAATTCGTTATCAAATTATATTCCTACAATAACATATTTATAGACATGCGACAATAATTTTGGATATGAGTGTACTTTTCAAACCTTTTGCTTTATTGATTTGTCTTTTGAGAAGTAGAATCACAATTGGTGGTCTCCTCAAGATTTACCTTTAATGAATTCATTTACAAGAGTTAGTTCTGGATTTAATGTTGTATTTAATTTTTAATATTTTGATTCAATCATGCAGACAACTAAGAAGTGCACTTTGCTTTATTTTACTTTCATTTACTCTTCTTTATGCATGAAGAGATTAAGTTTAAGATTGTTGTGAAATCAGATTTGTAATATGTCATGCTTACTGAATTTCCATTCTTTTATAATTTTGCTCCTTTCAGGGCTTACTTTAAGGTAAATGCATACTACTACCATTACTACCAGAAGATATGTTTGACTGTCAATCTCAATTTATTATTACCGTCAGAAACTTTAAAAAAAAAAAAAAAAAAAAAAATCATACATGAAAACTCCTTAACAGGTGATAAAGTTAACATTGTATTTATATTTACGTGTAATTCTGTGACTCGTAGACTGATATACAGGGTGTAACATAAATGCATAGCCAAAAGTGACGAGGTGACTGCGGAAATCTGACTAAGAAAAATATTCCAATAAACATGTATCTGAAACCGCTTCGTTTCCGAGATACAGAATGTTCAAATGTCGAGTCCCTCCAATGGCTCACTACGGGAAAGTGAATGGAAATGTTCAATATAAAAGGAATAATAGAATCAAGTGAAATTATGCCTGTGCAAATACATTTACGCTAACATAGAGTATGAAGCTAATCAACATTTCAGGTTATTGGGTTATCAGTGTTGCGAACCTGGTACAAAATGTTATGTTTTCAATTAGCACCAGTCTTCCACACATTAGCATATGATTGCTGACATCAAAACGTTCCTAAATATGGGGCACTGTCTTCCGAAGTTTATGTGTGGTATAAACGAACGCTGTGGCCTCCATCGAGTACCTTTCTCAATTACTTATCTTTCGAAACATGCAATAGTTCTGATCTATGAACCGTTGTTTACTATTGAGAGCCGTTAATTGACTTCACACTTGGACACCTTGTCTTTTGAAAACGAAGCGAAATCTGCCCCATGTTTAGGAACGTTTTGATGTCAACAATCATATGCTAACGTGTGGACGACTAGTGCTATTTGAAAACATAACACTTGGTACCAGGTTCGCAACACTGACAGCCCAGTGACCTTAAATGTTAATTAATTTCATTCTCTATGTTAATGTAAATGTATTTGCACAGGCATAATTCCACTTGATTGTATTATTCCTGTATTAAACATTTCCATTCACTTTGTAACGTTATATTTAAATTTTAACTTGTTACATTTATTGCCCACAGTTCGAATCACTAAATTGGTAAACACGGTTAAACACCTTAAATTGTTACCTATAATTGCAATATTTATTAAATATCTTGAAAATCAAGCACATTAAATGTTTGACAACTGACTTTTATTCTTCTTATTTCATGAATGAATTATTCTGTTGCCATAGCAACAACAGACAAATACCTATCTTCTTTTCAACAACTGACATTACATGATTATCTATATAAAATCAACATACATTCTATATTTTTTCTTCTTCTTATCAACAAATTGTGCACTTTTAAGCGCCGTTGCCCAAAATAACTACAAGAAAATGGAAGTAATTTATAGATTAGATATACAATCTCGTTGTATATATGGCTCCTGACGAGGACTTCTTAAATTGATTTCAATTTAGGAAAGAATCCTGGACCGTTACATATTCTTATATACATGTTTACCTTACTTTCCGAATAGCCCTCCTATATATAAATTGCAATACATATATTAATTTCATTTTATATCAACAATAATCTTACGTTTATTTAATAATCAATTATATTTTAATTCTATAAATTATCGTCGAAGAGGACTTATTCAAAAACGCGATCAACTTATTGATTATTCTGGTCCTAAAATAGATGCTTTAATTCAATATCTTTGGAGCTCATTAACACATTAAACGAAAGTACATTGACATATTACACAACTTATTCCTTCCATTTGAGCATAATCAAGATAATTATAAAAGAATTGAAAAGCACAATATTGATAAGTGAAGTGAATTATAAAGAAATCATAACAATACTCAAAATAAAACAAAACAAGACTTGATCAATATAACGGAATAATACAAATAAAGATATTATCATATTAAGAATCAGGAAAGTTTATATGGTTTAGAATACAATATAACATGTTTTATTTATTCAAGCATATTTATCATAACTTTTAGTAAGCGATATTCGTGTTCGTACCACAACGTGCTGGAATTTAGTATCCATCATTTTTATCATCTGCACAAACTTCAAACAAAGTACGAATTATAAATGAAATCATAATTGTATTCAAAGTGAAAATAAACAAGAGTTAATTAAATATGCCTTGATGGACGCCACAACTTTAGCTTAAGTTACATTGCCAAAGGGTTCGGTTAAGTTGCATCGAATAGCAAAATCTTGATTACCATTTTGTATATTAGGTATTCCTCCAGATCTTTGATTTCTATTTTGATATCTTCTGCCACCTGTAAAATTGTTACGAAATCTATTTCGAGAAAAATTAGATGTACTGTTTGCCTGATTTCTGAACACTGTATAGTTACTATTCCTGTTTCCTCTGTAATTAGGTTAAGCTCTATTACCAGTATAATTGGATCTATCATTACTACTTACATTAGGGTTACATTCTTCACGCACATTGATATTCCGGACGGGAATATAATTACCTTGACTTCGGTTATTATTAGTTTGATTTCGATTATTATTACTTTGCACCATGGATTGATTTTCAAAATTTTGCACTATCATAATCAAATTATTGAAATTAATGCATTGTACAGAAATCAGTATTTGTTGCAACCTAAAAGGTAATAGTATCCGGATCGATGCTATAATTCGTGATTCTTGTTGGTACGGATTAATTAATTTCAACTCATTGTATACAGAAATCACAAAATCAGATTCTTATCAATTTTGGGATCAAACCGTCAGTTTCGAACCAAGGCGTCTCGGTTTGCCAACATGAAATCATTCTCAAAATTAAAAAGCAAAGCGTTCTTAAAATCTAAATAATTGCGTAAACTCCCCCTGGTTGCTTTGAACCAAACAGAGCAGGGTGGTAGTAAAACATGCGGTAAAATTTTGAGATATTTAAATTTGTCTATACCGATTAAGTCACATTCCTCTTCGAATTTTTCTAAAAGTACGCTGGCAGGTATGTCTTCCGACCTTCCACTAAATTTCGTTAAAAATCGAATTTCATTGAATTTTAAATGATAATAATTGTTACTATGAGATGGTTTCGTATGATTAGATCTTACGCATCTAGCTTTCCTGCGATATACTGAACGAGGTCTCCTTTCTTCCTTCTCCATGCTACAGGCACTTTCATCCCTCTCCGAAGAGCTTTCCGATATATCACTTTTTTCTATTGCTAATCTGGGTTCATTGGATAAATGGTCCCTATTGATGATCGAATCAGGGTTAATATTTATGGTGATGATCTTTTCCTTTATAGTGTCTGTTTCTTCTTGTAATACATTAATTTGGTTACTATGTTCACTAACCCGAGTTTCAACAACATCCACTGCACTTTGCACAATTGTAAATCTGTGCAACATTTGTTCCATCATACCGTCGGTTCGTTCTAATTTATTAGTATTTGCTGTGTTATTTGCTCTAATTTGTTATCAATTCGCTGAGTCATAGCCTGCGTAATTTGTTCAAATTTTGTATCTATTTGCTGAAATTGAGTATCCATTTGCTGAAACTTTTGTTCAAATTTAGTATCTATTTGCTGAAAACTAGTGTCCATTTGCTGAAACTTCTGTTTAAATTTAGTGTCCATTTGTTGCATTTGCTGCGACAAAGATTGACCTAACTGTTTTATAAGGTCAGCTACATTTGTTGATGTCTCCAAACCTGATTTTCCACTAGTTTCTTCATTATTACTTTCAACCTTCATTTTAAGATTGTGATAGATTTTTCTTTTACTTCTCAACAAAGTGTACTCCATTTTAACGTCTTTTCGAGATTGCTTACTTTTCTTCACGCAACTCTTAAGGTCCCCAGTTCGATCCTGGGCGGAACCACCATCTAAAATGTAACGTTATATTTATATTTTAACCTTTACATTTATTGCCCACAGTTCGAATCACTAAATTGGTAAACACGATTAAACACCTTAAATTGTTACCTATAATTGCAATATTTATTAAATATCTTGAAAATCAAGCACATTAAATGTTCGACACAACTGAATTTTATTTTTCTTATTTCATGAATGAATTATTCTGTTGCCATAGCAATAACAGACAAATACCTATCTTCTTTTCAACAACTGACATTACACGATTATCTATATAAAATCAACATACATTCTACATTTCTTCTTCTTCTTCTTCTTCTTCTTCTTCTTATCAACAAATTGTGCACTTTTAAGCGCCGTTGCCCAAAATAACTACAAGAAAATGGAAGTAATTTATAGATTAGATGTACAAGCTCGTTGTAACTTTCTCATAGAGAGTCATTGGAGGGATTCGATGTTTGAATACCCTGTATCTCAGAAATGAAGCAACATCGCACCCATGTTAATAGGAACATTTTCACTTATTTGGATGTCCGCAATCATCTCGTCACTTTTGGGCATGCATTTTTGCTTCACCCTGTATAAGTATAGTCACGTATTTTTTATGTCGTAGCCCAACTCGCTGTATAGGAAGTTAGTGTCCCTAAGTCCTACCTTTAGTTTAGGTATCTGACTAAACTACCAAGGTAACGAAAAACTGGAAGAAAATAAATAAGCTTAAAAGAAAAATAACCGACTTCAAAAACACACTAAAACCAGTTAAAAAAAGAGAAAACAACATTAACTGACTTCAACAAAAGCGCTAAAATGTAAAAAATAATAAAAGCGTTAAAAAGCAGAAAAAATATCGCTTAAAAGTAGAAAATAATTCACTACTATTATTTATTAAAAATGTTTGAAGCCTGTGTCAAGCCAAACAAATGACGTAATACCTAATATAAAATTAGTTTCGATGATAATTTTATGAGACGGTTTGACTTGACATAAACCTCAATTAAAAAAAAAATAGATAATAGCTATGAATTCTTTTGCTTTTAAGCATTTTATTATTATTTCCTGCTTTTAGCGCTTTTATTATTTTCTATTTTTATAACGCTTTTATTAAGTTGGTTGATATTGTCTGTATTTTTAATGATTTTATTGATCTAATACAAATCGTTACGGCGCTTTTTTTTTTTATCTGACTCAATCATCATCTTGCTCTTTAAAGATTTTTCCATCCTTAGTATGTATAAAGCTAAATAAATTACGTATATAATTATTGCTAAATAAAGGAAAGCAACAACTATCGAGAAGAATTATAAATATAGAAATTGCTGGGTCATTGTAAATACATTTTTTTTTCTTCTTGTAAATACCTTGTGCTCATAAGCTCATAATAGTTCTTCTTGCTTCCTTCTTACTTTCATTGAATTAGCCGGTAGGCTATATACATTACTTAAATTTCCGTGTTCTTTTTCTTTTTTTAAAAAAAATATTTGTCAGTACTACGTGTATTGTATGCTTATCTATTCCGCTAGCTTCTCTTCTTAATTCGCTATTCAACTATCTTTATATTAGTTTCTCTTCTTCAATGGAACTTTTGTTCCCATGCGTTTGTTTCTTTCTCTCATTTTCAAGATTTCTCGTAGTTATGCTTCCTTCGCGGAGGTCTCTTACCACTGCTGTGTCTATTTCTTCAGAACTTCTCCTGAACTGAATCATCTTTTACTATTTTAAAATGTTTCTGTGTGTCTATAACTTCAATCTACTACATTTTTGTTCGGGCTATGTTTATTCGTTTGGTTTCTACTTAGCCAGTACAAGACCATGACCAGAGAAATGATGGTCTCCAGAAAGAGTCTTTGCGTTCTTTACAGTGGCTGAATTAGGAAATGAAATATTTGAGTTTTACGTTCCATGGTTATATACCGGTTAGGCTAAAGGAGACGGTGATGATGAAAAATGAATGAAATGGTGGAATGAAGAAAGTAGAAGGAAATGGGAGAGCTTCGAGGAAACCCGCTCATACGGTGTTTGTCCACCACAAAGTTCACTTTGCGCGAGCTGGGATCGAACCAGGGACCCCATGCACCAGAGCTGAACGCTCTACCACTGAGCCACCGCCACCCATTGTATAATTCTATAATCTATTTGGTATCTCTGCTTATTATATGGAGGTGGGTGTACGGTAGCTCAGTGGTAAATCGCTTACCTCTAGTGCGTGGGTCCCTGATTCGATCCTCGGTCAAGTAAGCTCGCGGTAGATAACATCGTGTCCGGGGGTTTTCTTGGGGAACTCTCGTTTTCTTCCATTTTCTCATCCCGCCGATTGTTCTACTATCATTCACTTATCTTAATCAACCGTCTCCCTTTGCCTCATAGGTATAATCGTGGGAAGTTAAACTGAAAGATTTCATTTCATTTCATTATATGGAGACATTCAGGTCCATTCTTCTACTTCTACACAGATTGTACCATAGTGGTCTATCTTTATCATCAGTGACTTATGACGGAAAAAAATCAATGATTTTTGTCTCTATTTCATTCCCCAAAACCAGGGGCGGACTGGCCCACCCTGCTACCCTGCAAATGCAGGGTGGGCCCTCCTAACAGGTGGGCCCCTCCACCAATTTTAAAAAGATGTGCTCAATTAAACCTACCAGCATCAAAAATATGGCAGGGTAACTCCCGCAAACTTGTGGTTTGCATAAAAAAGACGTAAAGTTAAACTTTCATGAACAGACCTTATTCTTCTTCACGTTTATCGACTTGAAAAGGTTCCGTCTATGAGACAACCAGGCCGTAAAACATTGCGGGGTTTGTGATACAGCAGCTGTTAAAAACGAGCACGTTAACTACTACTTTTTAAAATATAAGAAACACAGTAGATTTCAGGCTGTTATTGGATTTGGATACCATTGCCTACTCCGGTCCTTTTACAAGCCGGCGAGTGGCGAGGTTTCAAAGAAACAATAGTTTTGTAGATATTGTTATTGTGAAAAGTGGAAGCGGAGCCGGAACGCTTTTGAACTGCATTGTCCTCAGACCAAGCTTCGAAGAAAGAAATCGGATCAGGCTTCGTTTTATTTTTCAGTGCGGTAAAGCAAAAAGAAATTAGTCGCCACTATCAACGATTGTTTTATACAAACCTCAAACAATTACTATGAAGTTGCTGCCTTCGGCTCGTGTTTTATTTGTATATTACATCGAAGAGACTTTCTTGGGTTACTTCAAATGACAGTTACTTTCATCTGCGATTCATATAAAAGAATGCAAGTGTGGATTAAGTACAATGAAGAAAACTCAAGTGGTAGACAGCTACTTCGCCGATTACAAAAAATAAATCTGACAAGGTGGTGGAGTAAAGATCGAGCTCTAAAGAGTATCTTTGATGATTTTTCGACACCTTTGCAAGATCGGAAGAGGTTCATGACGCTGCTTCAATGTCTACTCACTATTGCAAGTATGAGTGATTTTCAAGCAGAAGTTACATTTAAAGCCAAGTGTTTGGTTCAGAAC
Organism: Thermobia domestica; assembly: GCF_964235325.1. NCBI lineage: Eukaryota > Metazoa > Arthropoda > Insecta > Zygentoma > Lepismatidae > Thermobia > Thermobia domestica. Next base: position 277,335,030 of record NC_137457.1, on the reverse strand, counting down.
TGGTGTAAATTTGAAAACATTCTTGTGGCTTTTGTTTTCAGCCAACTTTTTCAGCTATGTACACCTACTTCGCAGTATTTGCAAAAATCTGGTTTGGATTATCTAACGGCTACAAAAATGATTTGTACGTTACAATCAGACTTACAGCAAAAACGGAACGTGTTTTGTTCTATTGAAACTAAAGCTATGGAGTTTGCAAAGGACTTGAAAAGACAATTGAAGGATGAAGGATACGATGTTGCAGTTGAAATTTCTCTCCTTGCAAAGAGAATACCAGTAGCAAGTCTTCAAGCAGACGAACTTTCCCATGATGAGGCAAGAATTTTAGATTCTCCATCAAAAGTGTTTCAGATAAACGTTTTCAATGTTATTTTCGATACTGCAATTGAGCAATTACATTCTCGGTTTATCTGCAATGACAGTCTCATGAAGGACATTGCATGGCTGGATCCTACCCGTTTCCATAAGATAAGTACTTTAGAAGAACTACCTGATTCAGCTCTCAGTACTCTACCACATTATTGCAAAGTGGAAAGATAACAAATTCAAGAGGAACTGCTCCAATTTGCTCGTCATTATAGGGACTATAATCCACCAATATGTAAAAAGCAGGATATTTTAAGAAATGAGCATGGCAGCAAGCAATATGCTCATAGTAGTGAAAAAGAGGAAAATGAAGAAGAGGAAGATAATGAAACTGAGAGTGAGGAGGAAGATGAATGGAAATGCAAACCTGCAAGGCAGTGTAAAGTGTGTCTAGTTTGTGCACTGCACCTGCTTCACGAATTAAATCTTTATGGTCCATTATATCCATCGTTGTATAAAGCGTATAAGTATGTTCTAACTCTATCGTGTCCCAAATATCATGTGAAAGAATTTTCTCGATTATGAAAGTGATCAAAAATCGGTTGCGTTCATCGCTTGGACAAGATTTGTTGTAAGACTTTATTCTTTTATACATAGAAAGATCATATACGTTTGATTACGACAAAGTGATTGACGATCTTGTATCTAGCTCCAAAGAATTAGGTAGATATTTGAAATTGTGAGTGTAATTGGGGCATAATGATGTTAATATTAGGATACATTTCTGGCATTAATATTAATATTATATTATATTAGGTTACAGTATGCAATTCAGTAGAAAATTTCAACCAATTTGATATTAGAACTGATTTATGAGGAAAGAAACTTACATTCTTTCTGTCAGTGCTTTAATTATTTAGTGTTTCAAAGTTGACTTGAGATTAGTTTTTACTTATTGCACATGTATATATTTTGGGTTTTCTAAAGCATGACATTCATTTGTTTAAATAAATGGTTTAAATTCATTACATAAAAAACAATAGCACTATATAAATAACTGAAAGCACCAATTCCGGTATTGTGTGTTTACAATAAAAAATGATAATACCAATTACACACTGTATGAGTTACTAGTAAAATGTTCCTACTTCAGATTTTTTGTAATTAATGTTTTGCTTTTGTATGAATATATGGGATACTATTTATGGGTTCGAAGATGGACTTTTATATGTAATACGTATGAAGAATGCCAAGTACATTTTTTACATTTTTATACAGTGGGCCCTCATTTCAGTTTAGCAGGGTGGGCCCTATGGTTGCCAGTCCGCCCCTGCCCAAAACCATATTTCTCCTTCCCCACAATGAAATCATATCCCCCCGTTAAAATTACTTCTACGACCTAGCAGTGTTACCAATTCAACACTTTTTTTTTAATTAGCACGACCTTCATTTCAAATCTACATGAAAAACTAAATCTTTCAATACCACTTTTAATATTCAATACTGCTAACTGACGATGATATAGTGTCACAAATATTCAAGTTTTGGAGTCTACAACCGTAATAAAATAGCTAATATGGATACATCGAAAGCAGTTGCACCAGAACAAAAATGATATTCCTAATGTAAGATTAAGCCTCTACTAAAAAGACACCATTTCTGCTCATAGCACTCTATTAAAACGAGAAATAGTAAAAATTTATTAGTACTTTCGGCTTCAACGCCGATCAGCATATAACAACATTTCTAGGAATGATCAAAAAAAAAAAAAAAAAAAAAGATCAAAAGATTACGATCTTGGACAATAATTAGTTTTTGAATCCGGGGCCTGATATCTGAATCTACTTAAAATATATCTAAGCTATATAACACAACAATTGCTGGTTTACAACAGATAGGGCTACTACAATCATTGATATTTTTATTTCTTCTATGTAATTTAGAATTCTAATCTATTTTATCTCTTCTAAGAGATTTGTGGCGGGAGGAAGGGAGGACACTCTCCCTCTGCCACCCGACAGAGACGCCCGTGTGTTTAACCACTCTCATTGTTAAAAGATCCATAATTTATGTTTCCATTTTATATTACATTTTTAAATATCAAAGTTATCCACGCTTGTTACAGCATAGGGTAAGGTAAATGAATGGAAGGAGCATTTGTGTCTTCATGGCTGTCTAGAGGAAACTTAAACTCCTAGAAACGCATCCTATTTATTCAAACATGATAGTACAGTATGACACAAGATGATAATTATTTCTTTCTAGTTAGTTAAATGATAAGTGGAGTATGTTGTTACCTCTCTCTGGAAATCTTAAGATACGAATATTCAAACAGTAAAATTTGCATTGAATCCTTTATGGGGCGTTTACACTTAGTCGATTTAGTCGCACGACTAAATCGACTCACTGCATTTGCCACTAAATCGAAGCAACTAGTCCGAATCAGATTGATGGATGTGTTCAATTATTTCAACCACAGAAAACAGAACGTCTTTTAATTCAGTTGCCAGTCGATTAGTCACCTTCGATCAACAAGCGATTAAGTTGAAGTCCCGTTTACACGGTCGATTAAGTTGAAAGTGACGTCAATTCAACTGAATCGAACGCAAATCGACTAAGTGTAAACACCCCATTAAAGAGACAAACTGACGTAATTCGCATTCGCATTCGGATCTAGTGGAGGCGCAGTTTAAGACAGAAGAGGGGAGAAATATTAATTTATCGGAGAACGCAAAAAGCAAATATTTATAATATACACGTAGTTAGGGTTGCCTATGAATTCTCGTCTCGAAAAAGGGAGAAATTCGAGACGAGAAGTACCATACACTTTCAAATTTGAGACGAGACAAGAAACATGACGATTCGCGTCTCGTTTTCACGAGACAAGACGAGAAATTTTTCAGGTCTCCTGGACAGCACTAGTTGCCCCAAATCTTAGATCTGACACACAGTTTTAGTTTTGTTCCATGACTCATAGAATAAAATTTATAAATTCCTAATGTGATTGTGCAAACACAATGAAGAGTATTTATCAATGTTTAAAGATACACAAGTCATTACATACTATTTTTTCTCTCCTCTTTTCTCACTTATGTGATTCTTCAATAGTAAATAAGGTTTAAATGTTGTTAGGTCACACTTTAAACTTTATCGTTTCATGAACAACACTACACGTAGTCATGAATACATGATAAGTATACTTCCAAAAGCATCGACTACCTTATCGATGCTCTCGTTCGCTTTTTACCACTGTTTTCTATAATCATCAGGTTAGCTGCTAGCTCCTTCCTCTATCCGTGTGGTTTAATGAGAAAGAAGCGACAAAAACTGTGCTGTCACAGAGCATTCAGTTGGAAATCTTATATATAAAAGAGAACGCACAAATCCTTTGTTCCCTCATCACGCTAATACGGCTGAACCAATTTCTTTCATTTTTGGGGGGTTATTAGGATTTGGACCCTAGATGGTTTTTATCATATCACTTTAATTTTTAATTACCAGTGTCTTGAGATAATTGACCATTCAAGTGTCCATAACGTACAAATCCTTTGTTAGTTCATCATAGGTAAAAATAAACGTATTTATATGCAACCCACATGACCGTGTCACTCGGCGGGTTAACATAAATGACAGGCGATATAATGTTAACATTTACTGCAATCTACTATGGTTTTTATCATATCACTTGAAAGCGAAAAAGTAAAAATTATCTAAGTAACAAAGTTTATTGCGTTCCGGGGTGACCGCAGCGAAGCGGGGAGGGTTAACATAAATGAGAGGCGATATAATGTTAACATTTACTGCAATCTTCTATGGTTTTTATCATATCACTTGAAAGCGAAAAAGTAAAAATTATCTAAGTAACAAAGTTTATTGCGTTCCGGGGTGACCGCAGCGAAGCGGGGTGAACGCTGCTAGTGAATAATAAATATTAAGTACTAATGTGATTTTATGCAAGTTTGTTTGATGTGGCTTATTTGTTTTCAAAGACATCTTGTCACCATTTGATCTTTGTGTTCCGAATAAAAACGTTCGTGAGAAATGAGATTTATTTTTTTTAAAATAATGCGCTCCGAAATTATTTGCCATATGAGGGGACCTTTAGTATGTACGTATTTTCTTCCAATTATTTTTTATCTTCATGGATTTTATTCCATTTTATATATTTAATTTAGTTGTCTTACAATTGGAAGGGACTGCATTTAATGTTTAGCTTTCATTTGATTGGTATGAAATCATCTCGTTGTTTGCTTATTGAAGTTTAGTAGCTCTTTTCAGTTCTGAGGCTATATGATACACAGACCTACAATTTAAGGTGTAGTCTGAACACCATCACAATATGTTCAATGCTCTTCCACCATAAGTAGTCCCGCGTAGTCACTTTCGTCTTTGTTGGAAGCGGTCTTGGGTTCGATTCCCGATAGAGGTACTCGGTTTCAAAGGTGAGTTTCTTCGTGGCTAAGCGGTCAGCGTACGCGAATTTGGTGTGGGAGACCTGGGTTCGATTCCCGGCGGGAGCTTATGTGTTTCGGATTCCACGTTAATCAGTAGGTCCATGTCTCATATAGCCTCGCTGCTGAACGGGACGTTAAACTCAAAATCATCATCATGATCGGTTGCAAAGGTGTAAGAGTTTTTTGAGAGTAGCCATCCTGAGTGAAGTTTTCGTTGTTTTTTCTCATTCACAGAAGGCAAATGCCGGGATATTGCCTAGTTTAGAGGTGCCATGCCGCTTCCTTTCTTGTCCTTTTCCCCGGATAATGTCCTCGAAAAAGGCTCGCGCGTGGTAGCCGTTATAGCCATTGGACCAACGAAGAGAAGTACCACAAAATAACAGAAGGGAGAACAGCTTTTAGTATACAAGATCTTCACAATTTCATTCCTAGAAAATGAAATGAAGTCTTTGAGTTTTACGTTCCACGGTTATGCCGGTTAGACTAAAGGAGACGGTGATGATGAGTAATGAATGAAATGGTGGAATGAAGAAAATGGGAGGAAACGGGAGAACCCCGAGGAGACCCACGCACACGGTATTTGTCCACAAAGTTCACTTGGCGGGGGCTGGGATCGAACCCGGGACCCCTTCATTGCTAATGTCCAACAAATAATGCCTTCTTTTAGATGGGATTCCAAGTAAATTTTCAACACAACCGAGAACCGAACACCACCTGCGGAATGTGCGAGGAGGTGCATCCAGAATGTGAGTTTTCCTAGGGCAGTAAACACACACACACACACACACACACACACACACACACACACACACACACACACACACACACACAAAAAGGACACGGTGATCTTGAAACATTTATAGATACAGCACAAGTGTCACTACTTTTAAACATATTCACCATTGGAATTCAAATTGCTTGTCATACCGTGGGGGATCAATTTTCAATTCCGATGTCGTAACAATCACTGCCTGGGTGGAACCAGTGTGTGGCAACTGTCTCCGCAATTGTTTATCATTATCAAAATGCTTACCGGACAGACTTTCCTAAGGTGTAAGAAGATATGAACATCATTCGGAGGAAGATCTGGGTTACACGTTGGATGATCAAACCCATCTCAGTAGAACGACTGCAGAACATCGGTTGTCACCCACCGTTATATCCGGAATCATGCTTCGAGCGATTTTATGTCTTCTTACACTTCAGCAAATGCCTGCCTGGTAAATATTTTGATAATGATGAACTATTGCAAAGGCAGTTGTGAAACTGGTTTCACACCCTAGCGGTGATTCTTATGACATCGAAATCGAAAATTTGATCCCATGATAAGTATCTGAATTCCCGTGGTGAATATGCCGAAAATTAGTGTCACTTTCGCTATATCTGTGGCAATAAATATTTCAAAGGTCACTGTGTCTTCTTTGAGCTTACCGCCTTAGGGAAACTTATTTCCTGAACGCACCTTGTATATGAGAGATTCATACGCAATACGCAACGTAAACTTGAGCTTTGTCCGTTCGCATTAAGAAGGTGCGTCGAACCCTAGTCGAACTTAGAATTGAAAGTGTTAATAGAGGCTAATTGAGGGAGGGAAAGAAAGAAATTAAACTCGAACGAAATTAACTAAAGTATTTTTAAGTTAAGAAGGTTAAGGGAAGATCGTAGCAAATGGAATATTCTAAATTTATAGGAATACTTATAATGATGAATATAGTATAGAAGATTAGACCTCAGTTTTAGTTTTAAGTCTTAGATAACAGCCCGTTCTAATCTGAATATCTTCTATTTTTCTATAATGTATTTTTCTTTTTCTTTTTTTTAGTCACAGCAACATGTGGCCATACGGTATTAAACAACATTACCTACTTCACAAACCCTCACTTCCCTGGACTCTCACTGGAGGAGCCTAGAAGTTGTCAATTAACAATTAAAAAGATGGAACCAGGAGTTAGCCAACTAAGACTCGATTTTGTACACTTTCAATTGGTAAGTACTTTTATTATTATTATTATTATTATTATTATTATTATTATTATTATTATTATTATTATTATTATTATTATTATTATTATTATTATTATTATTATTATTATTATTAATGTAGCAACTAACTCTATGGCCTAGGGAACCCGAAGCTCAATGCCGCGGTCACGAAAGCTCTCCATTTATTTCTATACAGTTTCTACTTTGAGTTCCCATTTCTGCGAGATTCATCTTAAATTATTCTCCTACCTGCGACTAGATCTTCCTAATTCTGATCGGATTCCGATTGGATTCCCAGTTAAAACTTTGAAAGCGATGTTTTTTCACTTAATCTTTTCTGGTTTAAAATTTTATATTATACCGTTGGTTATACGAGATTGTACAATAAAGTCCGCGTGCTCAGAACAGTAAAAGCATAGCACACTTCATTGCTGAACATTGCTATGGCCACCTTCAAGTTATTTCCCATGGACATCTATGCACCGCTGCTAGTACCTAGCTCACCGTTCACAACAGTTTTAGAAATCGTTTTATGGAATAGCCTTCATAGTTACCATCTTATACTGTACATATGCTCGTGATATTTTTCAATGTCATGGAAATACTTTTGCTTCAATATTTCATTTATCTTCAGGAAGCGAAATATGTCATCGCAGCTAGGTCATATGAATAGAAAGATTATGACAACACAGTTATTTCTTTGTTCTTGATTCGTTTATTTGTTACTCGAGCTCATTCTCCGACATTTTCGCGTTGTCACTTCAAAACTCATACATAGGAAAATAGACATCACTAGCAAAAACATAGCTAAAGTTCAACATTAGCATAGCTGAGGAATGTTGAAATGCTAACTTTATCAAGCAATATTAAGATTTTGTATACTGCTGCCAGGACAACCGTATATATAATCATAGAGCAGCAGGACGAGTTCGTCTTCCGCTACTGCTAAAACACGCTACATGGAAAGTCAAAATACTACTACACCGCATCAAATGTCATCTTAATCATATGCACAATTTTCCATTGGCGTGGAAGGAGGCTCGCACAATAATGTTGCCTAAACCCGGAAGGTCAGTACAGAACAAACCAGTTATCACCCTCTTTTCATACTTAACCAAAATTATAGTACTCTTCCTCCAACGCCGTCTTCTAAACCACTTAGGGGATAGCAACTTGCTTCCTCAATATCAATATAGATTCCGACCAGACCAGATAACATATCCATTCAACGCCGGTCGCCACATTTTGGTTATATTTCTGGATATGGAGAAAGCCTTTGACAAGGTATGGCACTCCAGACTAATGCATACAGGTAAATTAATCCAACCAAACTTTCCATAGTATCAAGTGCGGTTGATCTAAAACTACAAATAGAACATTCAAAGTTTCCCATGGGAGATATCTATCGGAAATAAGACAAATTTATGTTGAGATACCACAAGGATCATACCTATCACCCATCTTTTCTGCCATCTTTACAGCCGATCTTCCCATTACCCCAAACACCAGGATAGCAACATTTGTTGACGATACAACAATCTTCGCCAGTCAGTCAAATCACAAAATCACAGATACGCAAAATTTTACCTCGACAAACACATCACTTTGCTAGAGAATTGGACCATGGCTTAGAAGATCCGCCTCGACACCAATAAAACGGCGCTAATAGAGTTTACATGAAATAGGATTCAGAGCCCACCGCAGATTACTCTTCAAGTATCGTCTCTCAACTCCAATCTCAAGCAAAATATTTAGGCGTGCTGTTGGACTGCTACCTAATCTTTGCAGCCCACCTCACAGACACAGCTACCATGGCGACCAGACGACTTTTGCTGTACTTTCAGTACTGCTAAGTGCAGTTTCCTAACAAAACCAGGCGTAATGTATACAACATGTGCTTCCGTCCGATCCTACTGTTCGCGACCTAACCTGGAAGCTGCTGTGGTGTATCACCTAAGATACCTTCAATTTGTTCAAAACAAAGCAATGAGAACCATCACAGTCCACTTCAAGAAAACATCAATAGTGGAAATTCATGAAGATCGTTAGCGACACAAATCAATAAAAAATCAAAAGATAAGTAACCGTACAAATTGAAGGCATGGGATTCCTCCCGAAACTTTCCCCTCACACAAAACAGCCAAGTCATGTCTTTGCATGTAACACTCAAGTAAGGTTCAGCGTGGTATCTAGCAGAGATGAGATTCAAGAGCATGAAAGTTATGCTGCACCAGACTATATTTTTTGTTCTGTATTCTTTCTAGGGAATTCTTATTTTTACCCTAGGGATTTGCAACAAATTCCCTTGTATGAAACCCAACTTTATTGTTCCAAAAGGTATAGTGGTATACGAACAAGTCGTCATATTCTGCCTTCCATACAAGTATCGTTCACAAAATTCCACACTTCTGTCGCAATGCGAAAATAGTTTTTGGGCGAAATGAGGCTTTCGTGATTAATATTGTAACTCTTCATGAAGAACAACATGACAAATAGGGTGACTGTAGCCACTTTTCCTTATGGCCTGCCTTGTGAATTTGAGAGGACTTCGATCGAATATTTTTTTTTCCCGAAAGGTACCAGTTCTATGGATTACATACAGTTCCACACTGCTCATAAGCAGTATTTTTCTGAGACTGTTTTTTGATTTCTTTTGCATTCATAGGCTACAAGTTCTATGAATATTTGCTTTACTACTGGTAATCGTTATTTTTCTGTTAGAGTTTTTGATTTCTTTTGTGTCAACAAGAGAATGTTGATAATGCTGACTCTTCTACCATCTTTGCATCTAAATGACAAGCGATCACGTCATATCTGGCAACGATTTTAACTCTTTTTTTTTTTAATGGTCGGTCGACTACTCATCTCTAAAAGAATAAAAAATAAGCACATAAAATACAAAAGAAATAATTAAAAATTTTAAAAATTGACATACACGGTAAAGTAAAACAACATATATTCCATTATAATATCAAAATAACATTGAGATATATACACACTTGAAAACAGTTAGTTACTTTCTACCCATTGGGTTGGTGAATTACTACAATGTAGTTAAAAAATCCCAATATGTCTATTGCAGAGCATACTTTATAATCCTGCGAACTTAACAACAGCAGTGGGTCTAAGGAGCTATTATAACGAAATCCCAGAGAGGACGAACGTAATACTAGAAGGGTAGAAACAATAATTTACATAATTTACCAAGTTAATTGTTCACGTTTTATTCTTAAATTCAAAATTTTTGAGCTGTGAAAAGAGTGTTGTACAATAAATCTGGAAATATAAAGAACATTCAATCCCTTGTGGATCTACAGGATCATATCATTGAATCGTGTCCACAAACTATATCAGAGACTAATCGACATGTTTTTCAGAAGTGAGTTCTAGGCTCACCAATGCGTAAAACAGAAGGATCAACGTATGCACCACATTCTGTAGACACCCATTTTCCCTGTGTTTCCAGACGTTTGGGACACTCTGAATATCTTTCGCCCATAGCTCCTATATTTGAGAATTAAGTAGTCCAATGGTTAGGGCTTCCAGGTTTTCAGACTAAAAAATTGGTATACTTTATAAAAATTGACAGTACAATGTACCCTGGATTACGAACTTAATCCATTCTGTAATGCTACTCGTGTACTGAAATGTTTGGAAACCGAAATTAATTTTCCAATTGAAATTCTGTGGCTCCGTGCATGAAACACATAACCCACAAAATTTTGAGCATGGAGATAATGGTACCCCTGTAGAACTAGATCTTTAACACACCTCATCCCTTCAATCGTTAATTTTGCATATGAAGTAATATGAAAGCATCAGAGATGGTAGCGTAGTCTAGATATCTTTAATAAATAAATTTTCATGCATTTAGACTTGATTTTCTGTGAACTTGTACGAGTTATGAGTTTCATGCACGGAGCCACTGAATTAATGTAAATACTTGTACAATTAATCTGTTTTAGCCACAGAAATATGTTACTATATGTATGTATGTATGTATGTTTATATTTTAAGTGTTTTCTGAGGTGAAGTATATAGAATAAAAATAACTTTATCCTTTTTAAAGACACTAAATTAAACAAAGCAGTATGACGGCTAAAAACACAAAAAAATAAAAAAAAAAAAACAACAAAGAATAATGTTTAATCAGAGCACTTTGATAGATAATGTTTACGGCAAACACGCGAAAGCACTATTAGGCGCGTGAAATTCTGGGTACCCCAAAATATTGTTCATGAGCCGAGGGAAAAAATGTTCAGAAAACTTGTTCGTAAACCGTGAGTCCACTGTGTAGTCATAGTTATGCACTTGCTTTTTGCTGAATTATCATAATTCATTAAATAATACAACATTCATCCACAGTGATTAATAAAAGCGGCAGTTTTTATACATTGCGCGAATAACATTAACTTAAGTTTTTGGAGGAAAAGACAACATTAACGTATGTTTTGGAGGAAAAGACAACATTAACTTATGTTTTGGAGGAAAAGACAACGTTAACTTAAATTTCGGAGAAAAAGACAACATTAAACTTATGTTTTGGAGGAAAAGGCAACATTAACTTATATTTTGAAGGAGAAGATAACATTAACTTATGTTTTGAGGGAAAAGACAACATTAACGTATGTTGTTGGAGGAAAAGCCAACATTAACGTGTGTTTTGGAGGAAAAGCCAACATTAACGTGTTTTGAAGGAAAAACCAACATTAACGTATGTTTTGGAGGAAAAGTTAACATTAACTTATGCTGTGGAGGAAAAGCCAATATTAACGTATGTTTTGGAGGAAAAGCCAACATTAACTTATGTTGTGGAGGAAAGGACAACATTAACGTATGTTTTGGAGAAAACTCTGGAATATTTGGGGTTTTGAACACACATTGTAAATCCGGAACATCTGGGAACCCTACCAATGAGGACAAACGTATCAGTTAAGTCGAATCAATATGCTATTAGATCTTTTTGATTGGTTGATTAGTTTGGAGTCAGTCGTCGCCTTTAGTACCCAGACTATGATACATGGGCCTACAGCTTAACGTGGGAACCGAACTTTCACTGGGAATCCAACCCGGGCCTTCCGCTTCGAAGACGCGCATGCTAATCACATAGTACGAAGAAACTCACCTTATGGCTCTTTGTGGTAACAACCTTGGTTCTACACATTATTTGATTTTTTTTTTTGTCCATCTCTTATAGAACATAAGTGAAAATTTTGGGGCGTAAAAGTAAAATAAAATTGAAGATTGTAGAACATAATATGACCTACCATATACAAGAAAATGTAACTTGCAAAACTGATTGTTTCAAATAATTTTGTTATCTTTTTCAAGGCTCAACCTAACAGGCGAACAGGGGTATGTGAAAGTGATGTCTTCATTATGAATGGAGGGACATCAAGAGCACATCGTCTGTGTGGGCAAAATAGCGGGCAACATAGTAAGTATATATTTAATTTAAGGACCTTTTTAAAATTTGTGAATTTTGTTGGAACTTTCAAGTAGATAAGAACCGTTTCCCAACAGTAGGCGAAAAATGGCGCTGAAGACAACTGTAGAGCTGGATTGAGCTTGTTACTAGAATCGTGTCGTCATTATCCGCATTAGTTACCTAGTAATAAGCCTATTTCATGTTTCTCGGAATCTTTATACTAGTGTGGCAGATGATAAAATTCGCACGCAGTGTTGCAAGGTCATGTAATTTTGTTTAAGTGTAATTTTGTATATAGATATTAATGAAAGAGGAAACAGCCAATTTTTTAACATACCAGATCCTCTGTAAATGTGAATTCTATAACATAAAAAAGAATGAAAAGAGTCCAGTCACTCACTTTTTCATTCTTTGTGTGTTATGTAATTTTGTATATTTGGATGACATTTTTACTAATCTAAACTTCAAACAATATGTAGGGTGTTTCACAGTTCCTGTTACAGCATTCTGGAATCACAGCTTATTCACAAAATCAAGCCAAAAAAGCCTATGTGGAGAAAAAATAAAAATGGGCATTGATTTTGAATTATGGGCTGCGATCTTTGAGACTACGAAAAAAATTTACTTCTTGCTTTACAGGAGGAAAAGTGATTTTTTTTTTTTTTTTTTTTTTTTTTTTTTTTGAGAAAGTCATACTTGAACTAAGCAGTAATATCCAATTTAGGATTTTGAAGATAGTGCGGAATGAATTCTCTATATGAAGTAGATAACGAGCAAAGCTACATCATCATGAAAAATTCCGTCTACATTAGTGGTTGCTCTTGAGACAGAGAGAGAGAGAGAGAGACTTTTTCCCCCTAGAAGCTAGGAGAAGAAATCTTCATACAGCTTCAGAAAACTGTATAAAAGAATTAATACATAAAGCAATGTTTCTTCCTTTAGTAATAAAATTTTAAAATTTTCATCGATGGTACCTCGGCCGTCACTGGTCCGGAGCATCTTTAATGTTTTAAATTAGATTCTGTCGACTAGTTTCAGTATGAATTCTGAAATTTTCCGCACGGCTTCTTGCGTAACCAAGAGTTTTTTTTTTTTTTTATGTGGTTTCAATCTTAAATTTTACCTATTTATTACGAAGCCCTAAATCTTAGAAACGAAGCTGACTTTCACTTTCATTCATGATGTGGCTTTGGCTTGTTTCAATGAATAGTATCACATCTCAAACATTGTAGAAGCAGAAATTGTGATATACAATGTATGTGTACAGTACTATTCTTTTATTAACATGAGATATTTGTAGCATCAAATATCGTATTTAATTTTTCACCTTTTCACCTTTATAACATAAAATTGATTGGAATGCATTGTCCAATCAATTTTATATTATAAATACATGTATGTGTGCTCGATAAATAAAGATGAAATCAATCAATTAAATGAGTATATAAATTGTATTTCATAAAGTAAGGGGACATTTGGAAAGATATCGGATGAGGGTCAAAGATTTGGATAAAATGAGGCGCATCTACAGCTGTAAAGTCTAGATTTAGTTTTCAAACATTAGAGAAAGGATTGTTTAACTAATATTCTCATTAATTTCAGTAGAGTTATATAGTTTTATGCTTTTTAAACAAGACATATCTGTATATTAATAGTCCTGAGAAAAGCTACTACTAGTTATCTCGTCTCTCTGTTTATTTATTTATTGAGAAATATATCTAGTGGCGAACCTCGGTTTCTTACGGTTTCACACAAATTACGTCATTTCAGATTTCCCATCCTCATTCTCAATATGTCCGTAGATTCCTCAATTTTGAACCTCAAAACCGTGGCACCATCAACTGCTATATGAAGTTACTAATTCCGCATATCTCAATGTCTCTGATGCAATAGTACCAATTGTGAGGATCGTTTTCAACTATTAAGGCAGAATACTACATATAATAGAACATATTTTCTATCTAGATAGATAATACATCTATTTTGATAAATTATCAACAACGAAAACATTACTAATTGATAATATTTCAGAGTTAGTACATCACATCTCAACGTAGAACTTTGATAATTACTTTTCCACTTAATAATACATAAGATAATCAAGACTTCAGAAGAAAAAGTAGGTAGTATGATTAATATATTTCAGAATATGATGTCTTAAGTGTCATCAAATTGTTCCTTACTTTTGGGCTTCGGTTATCTTTATTCATTATTATTATTATTATTATTATTATTATTATTATTATTATTATTATTATTATTATTATTATTATTATTATTATTATTATTATTATTGTTAATAATAATAATAATAATAATAATAATAATAATAATAATAATAATAATAATAATAATCATCTTGTAGTTAAAATATGTTTTCTTATGGTCACAAATTATAAGCTACCAGTGTGGGCAATCATATATCAGATATATTAACGTATAGGTCACACAAATACAACGTTCAAGTTGTAACACTTCTTGTAAAACTCTCTTAAAAGTAACACAACAAATGAATACTTAGAATCTATAATGATGAAGAAGAAACCAATTGAGAATTTGTATGTAAGAAGGGCCCATAACGGGAAACCATGTTTTGACAAAATTGCGTGTAAACATTTCAAACATAGATGTAGCTTTTATTTAACGTTTGTACATGTGCACTCTACAAAAGAAACATGGATTTATTCTTTTTCTTCTACAAAATATAAATAAACTAAGAGTTTGTTTCACTATAACATAAATATCAATGTTTTTTAAAAGGCTTACATAGGCCCTTTTAAGAGAGAACGACTTTGCAGGATTCTCGCGTATATGTATCGCAGCAGTCGTGTGATACACTTGGTGAAAATGAATTAAGAAACGTAACTGTAAAGTAAGGAACACAGTATAAAGTAAACAGAACAATATATGTGTAACAATATTACATTAAGGTAGTCCATGTAGTATGTAGAAACTGCACTGGAAACAATCTATGCATTAGGTAGGGCTAGTAAAAGCTACTCATGAAGATGAACGTCTGCATCCCTGCTGTCTGGTTCTTGGTTTACATTTTGGGCTTGACGGAGCACTTCTTTGTACCAAGCAACAGTATCTGGGTCCAGAAAACGGAACAATCTCCGTTCGTCTCGTTCTTTGGCTGAGTTTCGTCTACTCTGTAGTAGGCCTGACAGCAGGGCATCTTGTCGTTCCTTTGAACCATTCCGTAAAATTGAGCAAACAACTCTTCTTGTTCCTCATCATTTAAGTTCTTGCAACATTTACCTTTACAGCACGTGTCCAGTAATGCAAATTGCTTTTCGGAAATATCTTTACCACTACTTGTTATATAGCTCTAACCTGAGTTCTTTTTCTTTACCTTTGCATTACGATCGCTTTTTGACTGTCTCTTCTGTTTCTTCGGACTATATTCGAACTCGTGCTAGCACACTGCGACATGTTCAACGTTGTTCAAACTACTACCTCACCAACATAACTGCAGCAGATACTCGCTTTCGTCTCATGATGACCTCTAATCCTTTACTGTAGCAACGGGACTTACGATATCGAAATGAAATTTTGCAGGTTTATAGAGTTAATACCAAAGAATTTAAAACTGCAATCTCCCCCCCCCCCCCAAAAAAAAAAACTATGCCGGTATGAGCCCCTATTACATAGAACTCCTCAATTCTTGTTACAATCCTGACATTGAACTTCAACGTACTTAGGATATCTTTCTCAAAACTATCAAATTAGGTTAGTAATAAAGTTAATGACTATTTTACACAATACTATTGTTGTACATTTTACACTAAAACTGCAAATCACTGAGCAAAGCAACTTTTATTTAAAAATAATAAATGTGTGACAGTACATATTAGCTTCATCAGACACTGTTTAGCTGAACATATTGGTTTCATCAGACACTGTTTAGCTGAACATATTGGCTTCATTAGACACTGTTTAACTGAACATATTGGTTTCATCAGATACTGTTTAACTGAACATATTGGCTTCATCAGACACTGTTTAACTGAACATATTGGTTTCATCAGATACTGTTTAACTGAACATATTGGTTTCATCAGATACTGTTTAACTGAACATATTGGCTTCATTAGACACTGTTTAACTGAACATATTGGTTTCATCAGATACTGTTTAACTGAACATATTGGTTTCATCAGATACTGTTTAACTGAACATATTGGCTTCATCAGATACTGTTTAACTGAACATATTGGCTTCATCAGATACTGTTTAACTGAACATATTGGTTTCATCAGATACTGTTTAACTGAACATATTGGCTTCATCAGACACTGTTTAACTGAACATATTGGCTTCATCAGATACTGTTTAACTGAACATATTGGCTTCATCAGATACTGTTTAACTGAACATATTGGCTTCATCAGACACTGTTTGAACATATTGGCTTCACCAGACACTGTGACGACAGTGTCTGATGAGGTCAATATGTTCAGTTAGTTCGCGAAACTGTCACTTGGTTTGCTCAACGATTTGTATTTTTAGTGCAAATTATTTAAAATAGCAAAACTAGCATGAACTGTCATGAAATTAGTTATGGTATATTTATAATTTAGCTGCGAACACTTACACATATTTAATCTTGCAATATGTCAGATGAAAAGTTATTTCGAAGTTGTTACGAACATAATTATATTCTTTTAAAAAAAATATATATTTAAGAACTGTCAAAGTTAAATGTAGTGTAGCAAATCCTCATTTCAGTATTAAAATAATGTTATATGGAATATAATTAATTTATTTATCATCAAAATGTTAGTAAAAATAATTGCAGTAACACATTGAGATGATCTACGTTTTTTGATGTGACGATATAAATAAGCATAAATGCAGATTAAACAGCTGGCTATCAATTTAATCAATCTTTAGCTGGACACTGTTGAACCAGGTGAACCTTAAAAATGTTTTACACGTTTTGTTATTTAGAAGTACGTAGGCCATCTGATGCAGCCGAAGATTGTTTCTGATTATCCACGAGTAACTGATTCTGTAATTTTGGCCCCTTGATTCTGAAGCTCGTATTAACTGTTCCGTATCAATTTCGAACTTCCATAAACTGTTGTTGTTCCAAATCTTCCTTAGCTTGCTGTACATTCACTTGGTGTACCGTTCCCTTACCTTGATCAAGCGTAGATTACATACAGATAAGAGATAACGTCTGCGCCAATGTTAATTTCTCTTGAGAATTACTTTGATATGTTACTAATTATATTTCACTAATTATCAGACACTGTAGATGGAACACATCCAATAAGGATTACTTCACAGTCGCTAGTAATACAGCTACTTAAGTCAATAGATAGATAAACTTATTGTGGGGAAATTCGTTTACTCTTCGTAATGCCAAATTTATTCAGAGAATACACTTGTGCACTCCTTATTTAAAGTATGGAAGCTACTTCCATAAAATATTTTTATACTTTCATTAAGACTTTCAGTCCACACTCGTTCTATAATAATATAGGGCCTTATTATACAGTATTAATACAACTTCCTCCATTTGCTAACGGATGAAACTGCACGTTAATATTTTTACAATATTAAGAAATTTTAGGGTATGTAAATCGGCTGCCGTATTGTCCTCCCACGTCTACTATATAAAGCATACAACTTGTTTATATATACCCAACAATGAGGTCAAATTATTTAATTGTTGTACTGAGTATCTATGCCGAAGAATTCAGTAATGTTATATATAAATAATGCTTTTAATTTTTTTTTTAAAGTGAAGGTTCATATGACTATAACAGGGACATTTCTTCGTTTTCAAAGTGAATTTTCATTATATATAAACTTAGAAAAATTAGGAAAATTTTAAAAAATTAAAATTTCAGTTCATTTTTAAGAAAATAAAAAAATAATTCTTTATATAAAGTAAATTATTGGTACCGGTATTCAACACCGTTAAAAGACTTCATTGTAAGTGTTTATTTTCTTCTAATATTAACGTTAGCATTTCTAGGACAACATTTGTGGCCTACAGACGTAGCTCATCGATAATTATTTTGTATTATGAGTATTGCAATACACGCATGTATGTTATTTTAATTTATTAATTTTGCATGACAGTTTACTATGATGTGGAGAATGTGGAAGATCCAATTGTCATTGAAATGAATCTTACAAGGGAGAATATTGGACGACTGTGGGAGATTAAGGTAAGTACAAACTATTAACTTTTTAAAATCGTTTTAATAAAAATAGTTTGTTTTTTATTATTTTTATATCGTTACTGCGTATAAAAAAACCGTGAAAAATACGTTTCTGAATAAATGTAACATGCTCGTATCACAATTCAAATATAATTAAGTTATCGGTTACATTATAACAAAATATGGCACCTTACATATCTATTAATTGCAATATCAGCAAACTCTTTCAAATGTTTATTTCTTTCCAGCGAGTTTTTTTTTTTTTTTTTTTTTAATGTTACTTACGTTTTTAGTCAACACACAGAAAAGCCAGGTGTAAAAGACGACTTCATCCTTGCACTCAATATTCGTATTTCTAATAAATAAGAAGTTTAATCAGAATGTAATCGATGTGCCAGTGAAAACTTTTCCTTCGACATGAAGCCTCGGAAATAACTTGATAATATTTCAGTTAACAGATATATAAAATGAAGCTCTGTTTTGTTATTTAAATATTTTCCTCACTCTATCACTTGACAATTTATCAGTTACCTACTATATAACTGATGATTTAGATTCATTTAAGTAGAGATGAGCAATGCTAGTTTGATTCATAAACTGATGTAACTTTTCTTTTTTAAATAACGTATACCTGTTTTCATGGACAGTAACGATACAGAAGTCCTATATGTATGAAGCATCATTGTTTATTGTTATTAATTTTGTATGTGTTCTTTAAGATAATTATTAATCTCAACAAGTAGTGAGGATATTGCAAGTTCTCAAAACATATAGTTTCCAATTTTTAGTCATGCAATAAAATTGGCCATTTTCTAGATAATCTAAGATGGTAGTAAGGGAGACAGCTTTACTAAACTTAAATATACCTGGTTTTAAAACTTGTTTTAGTTGAAACCAGAGTGTAGGCTGAAGAGAAACGAACAGGTCAATTAAACCCCAATTTTTCTCCCTTGAAATTCAGTTGCTTCATCTTCAAAACTGAAGTAAATAAAAAAAAGTTTCAAAAAATCTTACGAAACTAACAAGGAACTGAGCAGGCACGTAGCCAAGGGGGTGGAGTGTCCCCCTTCGAAACCAGAAATGAAAAAATTAAGGAAGGATGAAACGAAAAGAAACGAGTAAAAGAAGAATCAGCGCTAAAAATAGAAAAAATAAAAAAACTACAGCAAGTTTTTGGTTACTCTTTCTTATGAGAAGATTGGTATTACTTGCAATACATGGTGGGAGCGGGATACCCTGGAAAAGTCAGGGAATTTGAAATTTCTAGAAAAGTTACGGAATTCTCAGAATTTCTGCTACTAGTCAGGAAAATTTCAAGCTTTGCAAAGCATAATGCCGTTCTGTAAAAGAGTGGACATTTTTTAAAAATAATTTTTCGTCATCGTTTCCCTGCATTATCGAACATGTTATTTCAGAAAGAGTTTTCTACTACCCCTTTATCCTGTCATTAGAAGCAGACAGTAGTTGACGGAGTAATGAAAACAAAAAGGTTATGTGGAAAGGAAGCTCTGTTAACATTTGATTCATCAGAGAAAGGAACGCAGATATTGTAAAATCCTTTTCAATGCCTTTTATATTCTTTTACTCGAGATTTCTTCATAGTTTTTTATTAAAATACGTAGTAACATATCCTCATTTTATTGTCCTAACAAATCAATATATGTTGCCAGTAAAGTAGTTTAAGATTGATCGACGTCCTGGGCCTTCAGTATTTCATGTCTCGCTTCCCCCCCCCCCACACCTTTCCGAAATCCTGGCTACGTGCCTGAACTGAGTTAATAAAGGAGTAGCCACTTATACTATGTTGACATAAAATATTTAACTCACAATCGCACAAATGTGCTAACACGATATGGAAATCATAGTTTTGAAATGTCACGAAATGTATTATTGCTTTTAGTTCAATTTATTTTGTCTTTATAATCATACATGTTGCACCAATATATGTAGTAGCGACAATACATACAGACATATATAATTGAATTTTTAGTATAGTAAACTAATTTGAAAATATAATAAGCTTACATATAAAAATATACCATTTGAATACTACCATACGTATTCGTTACATGTCTAGAAGTACATTACATATCAATATCTCCATTGTGTATCTAGAAATTCATTCACAGAATAAAAGCAGCGTTCTAATGGATAGCTTTTCGTTAACATTCTACTGTGGATTTTATTCTTACGTCTGGTTTCAATTTATGTGTTGATGATGTGTAATATAAGTTGAATCCTTTTACCAACAGTGAAACATTTTTATATTTCCAATACATATGGCTAAGATAAATGTTATTAAACGGGGACAGAAACAGAACTGACCACAAACAACTCTTGAGACCTCATTAGAAAGAACGAACCAGTAAGCTGTGAAGTTGAGTACAAAACAAAGACAATAAGAGTTTATGAACATCTTTTTTACACTCATATTGAAGTTTGCTTTCAATATCTACAGACTATTTATTACATATATCAGTTTAAAGAATAATATAGATAAAATTTCTTTTGACGATATGAAATATTTTAATATTTACTCGCTCCGAAAAAGCCTATCCGGTTGCAATGATACGAACAGACTTTGGGGGAGATGGCTGAAATTCAGTTCAAATGTAGAAGAGGGTATGTCGATTCTATATATCCAAAATAAAATTGTCCTAAAATATATGGAACATAGACAAGAGAAGCAAGAAAAATTAACATTAATGTGAATGGGAAATCAATGAAAAACAAACAATTCCTCCACTTATTTCAAAAACAAAAGAGGGAGATGGCTGAAATTCAGATTAATTATAGAAGAGACAATTAAATTCTATATTCGAAAAGAAAATTGTCCTAGAATGGATGGAACATAGTTGAAATGGATGAAACATTAACATTAATGTGAATGGGAAATCAATTGAAAACAAACAATTCCTCCACTTATCTCAAAAACAAAAGAGGGAGATGGCTGAAATTCAGATTAATTATAGAAGAGACTATTAAATTCTATATTCCAAAAGAAAATTGTCCTAGAATGGATGGAACATAGACAAGAGAAGCAAGAAACATTAAAATTAATGTGAATGGGAAATCAATGAAAAACAAAAAATTCATCCACTTATCTCAAAAACAAAAGAGGGAGATGGCTGAAATTCAGATTAATTATAGAAGAGACTATTAAATTCTATAATCCAAAAGAAAATTGTTCTAGAATGGATGGAACATAGACAAGAGAAGCAAGAAACATTAACATTAATGTCAATGGGAAATCAATGAGAAACAAACAATTCCTCCACTTATCTCCAAAACAAAAGAGGGAGATGGCTGAAATTCAGATTAATTATAGAAGAGACTATTAAATTCTATATTCCAATAGAAAATTGTCCTAGAATGGATGGAACATAGTTGAAATGCACGAAACATTAACATTAATGTGAATGGGAAATCAATGAAAAACAAACAATTCATCCACTTATCTCAAAAACAAAAGAGGGAGATGGCTGAAATTCAGATTAATTATAGAAGGACTATTAAATTCTATATTCCAAAAGAAAATTGTCTTAGAATGGATGGAACATAGACAAGAGAAGCAAGAAACATTAACATTAATGTGAATGGGAAATCAATTGAAAACAAACAATTCCTCCACTTATCTCAAAAACAAAAGAGGGAGATGGCTGAAATTCAGGTTAATTATAGAAGAGACTATTAAATTCTATATTCCAATAGAAAATTGTCTTAGAATGGATGGAACATAGACAAGAGAAGCAAGAAACATTAACATTAATGTGAATGGGAAATCAATGAAAAACAAACAATTCATCCACTTATCTCAAAAACAAAAGAGGGAGATGGCTGAAATTCAGATTAATTATAGAAGAGACTATTAAATTCTATATTCCAAAAGAAAATTGTCCTAGAATGGATGGAACATAGTTGAAATGCACGAAACATTAACATTAATGTGAATGGGAAATCAATGAAAAACAAACAATTCCTCCACTTATCTCAAAAACCAAAAGAGGAAGATGGCTGAAATTCATCTCTAATGTAGAAAAAAGACTATGTAGATTCTATTTTCTAGAAGCAAATTGATCTAAAATGGACGGAATATAGTAAAAATCATGAAACATGAATATTAAAGTCAATGGAAAATCCTTGAATAATGAAGTCGTCTACATATCTCAAAAAAACTATAATAATGAGATGTCTAATTGAAAGCTTATTGCGAAGACATAATGAAGATCTTAAAAACGATGTATAGCACGTAACATAAATATAGACAGAACATTGTAAAAAATCAAGTTGTTTGAGTAAAATCAATGATAATGATGAAGTATACGTATCTTCTGCAAATTACTCAGGACTCCCCACGCGGAGGTTACGTGCTTGAAATAGCTCACATCTGGATTTTGAATCTTCAGACTAGATTTAGCATGCAACGTGACTTTTTACCTGATCACATGATATAGTCTGGTCCTTATAGAAAACCAAATAGGCCCTTTTCCACTGTGAATTAAGAGTTGATGACTATCAGAAGGAACAGAAATACATTTTGTTTTGACGACAGGTATGTAACTTTAGAAAGCATGCAAAGAACTATATATATATATATATATATATTGTAATGTCCCACGTGGTGTTGTGTATAAACAATTCTACACGCCAGTGTTTACAAACCCCACCACATGGTTTTGCAAGAGGATTCTACACACCAGATGGATCCACTATCACCTGCTGGCTCCTCCCATGGAGCAGGCGATGACAACGGGGCAGCAGCGCCACCGCCACCCGAGGACCCCTATAAATTTGGTGTACGACAGCAACTAGGTACCAGTTTTCTGGTGTCCCTCCTACTGTTTGCCACGGGACATTAGGAGTAACCTAACCCAATGCCTCTAGTCTGATACGGGACTACGCCTATCCTATCTCCTGATTTAGCCTGCTACGGGGCTCTGTCTGGGAATCCTAACCTCAGCCGCTTAGCCTGCTACGGGGCTCTGTTGGTCACTTAACCATCCCTCTGCTTGCCACGGAGCATTGGATTCCTAACTCCACTCTGCTTAGCCTGCTACGGGGCTCTGTAGAGATCCTGTCTGCGACCTTACAGTTAAAGACTACCTGTAACTAACCTTGCAAACTTAGAGAGATTATTTGTATAGTACTTTGTAAAAATACTTTTTATAGTGGAATTTTTATAATAAAAGCCGGTAGTGGGAGTCGATATATATATATATATATATATTAGAAATTGATGCAAAATATTGATGTTCTTTATTAATGCAATTTATTTTAATGTTACATAAATCTTCCTATTTATTAAACACTATAAAACATCTTAATCTGTGCCGTAAATTGAAATAACAACACTTACTACTATATAAATATTGTAGATTAAATCGCATTTAAACGTATAACATATAATAATTTGTATACTGTATCTTAAAAAAATAATATCTGATCAAAGCGAACACTTATTTTTACTAATCCGTGTTAGAGTTTCGGCAGTATATCATTCACGTCAGAGACTGCCTGAAGAAAGTACTGATATATAGCCGAAACAATAAGACTATTAGTAATAATACGCCAGATTTTATTTTTATTTTTTATGTAATACGCAGTTCAAAGCTAGAATGAACATTGTATGTTATTTATAGACAGTAGTATATACATAAAGGATTGAGAACCACAAAGGTTCATCTTCACTTATCAGCGAGAACGGAGACATCTAAAGTTAAAATTCGTCTCTCTTTAGATGTTAATATCTACATTAAAAAATATGCTTTAGAAGATGTAAGAGCCTATTATCAGGGTTTAAGTTGCAGGTGAAGGTGATCACTCTTGTTTATAAATCCTTTTCGTGAAAAAGTAAGATTCAGATCATTATTAAGATATAATCATTTTCAGATAATGCAAATCGGATTTAGTGAACGAGCGCCACCTGGTTGTATGCAGTATTATCAAGGTGTATCAGGTGAGTTGAAATATTTTACAAATATATTTTATGCATAAAATAAAGATTCAAAGAGTATTTAAGGCAAACAAATTTATTGTAACTGTAAAAGAACTGAAACTATATTTGCTTTCAAGGATTGTATACTTGAAATTAAAGCTGAAATTAAAGTTCCTTAGTTATGCTTTAGATCAGTGGTTCTGAATCTTTTCGAGCTTAGTGCCCCCTTAATGCGATTGTCGCTAGCGCCTGTCACTATTTTAACGTAAGACTTGGACAAAGCCGTCTAAAAACCAGAAGAAAAGATTAAAATTAGCCTTAAAGAATATATATGGATGTATGTATCTATTCTTCATAGCTGATTTTAAGGATTGAAGCCTAGAAAGAAAATGTTGTTTCTATAACCTGTCCCCGAAATATGCATTTTTTTTTTCATTTCTAAAAAACAAGCGTACCCTTCTCACTTAAAAAAAAACTGACCAAGGAATGTTCCGTTAATCGACTTTTGTAATGCTATAATAACCAAATTTGATGTCGGTTGAATATCTTTCACCAATAGGTAATAATAATTAATAATAATAATAATAATAATAATAATAATAATAATAATAATAATAATAATAATAATAATAATAATAATAATAATAATAATAATAATAATGATTAAATGTTTATTCGGCAGTAAACAGCACACAGCCACTAGTGTGCCAAAAGAAAGAAAGAAAGAAACGCACATGCAATACTAATTACATCATAAGATTATACATAGGATTATAATTAGATTATAATATAAAGATACAAATGAAGCACAAATATTAAAAATAGAACAAAGAATAACAATACATAAATAAGAAAGCAGATAATTACTGGATATGAAGTTGAAGGTTAAAAAAAGACAAATGATTGTTCCATAACATTCATGAGAATCAAAATTCGCGAATACTCCAGAAATACCGCAAAATAAGAAACAAAATGTCTATTTGTTCAGAATTAAAAAGGTTCCTACAATTTGATAATATATATATATAACAAATCCATACAGTATTTAATGAAAATACAAAATAAAATTAAAACAATCAGTTGCAAACATAAAAATACTGAGAAATTTCATACTTTATTTAAAAAAATAAAAAATAATTTACGCATCTTCTTGAAACTCTTATGAAACACATCAAGAACAGGGTAAAAGTTATTAGCTGTTTCTATACTTCTATATACTGAAGACCTAATTAAATATTTACTCATAAACGGAACAAATTTCCTAATGTTTCTGTGAGGAATTTTTATAGAGAAAAAGTTCTCCAGAAAAAAATCTCCATGCAGAATTCCATGAAAAATTTTTAAGTCAAAGAGCCGACGCCTGTCAAACAGAAGAGGAAGATTAAGATCCGCCCTTATGTCTGCCAAGCTCATACAAAAATAATAATAATAATAATAATAATAATAATAATAATTTACTCATAATATACGTACAGCACTCGGTACGAAAAGAAGCAAATATAACGACCTAGCAGACGAAATCAAAAAAGTTATGGAAATGTCAGAAAGTTACAGTATACCAATCATTATCTCAACTACAGCTATTATCCCTAAAAGTACTGTGACCTAACTGGAACAGATAAACGCAAAACATCTAACAAATCTACAAAAATCAGTAATACTAGACACCCGACCCGTCATATGGTATGGAAGTTCTTTGGAGAAGAACTCTTTAAATAATCTACACTTGCCAAAGACAACCGTCAGATTATTAAGCGGTTTAAACCGAGATGCATTATTATTATTATTATTATTATTATTATTATTATTATTATTATTATTATTATTATTATTATTATTATTATTATTATTATTATTATTATTATTATTATATCTTTGTGTGCTCAATTGAAAGTTTTAGTTGTATCTTATTTTCTTCAATAATGAGTAAAGAACAAAAAAATATTATTATAAACAACTTTTGTAATTTAAAACAGTATGTTAAAGTATTATATATTTTTTCTTATCTTTATGGATAATTCTATAAAAGCACAGTAGGCCTATATTGTATTGTTAAAATTTACATAGCTTTTGTGTTTTATAAATCAATACTCTAAGTCGCTTCTGGAGTGTTTCTTGAATTTTGTGTAATATACTTTTTATAACTTGTTTACTTATGCATATTTTTCTTTTATATGACCAAATCAAAGCTTTGACTGTGGTGTCACTTTCATCAATAAATAAATAAATAAATAAATAAGTTTATTATTATTATTATTATTTGTAAAATCTAAACGTTTCATAATTTGTAAAACGCGTAGTGGTTTTTGTCCAATAAAAAGAACAAAGTCTAACAAGTCATAAAATCTGAAACGCCCCGTAAATAATGTATTGTCCGCCAATCGCCCTTTTTGTTCCCGCGCCTCTTTGGAAACGAGAACGACCAGGTTGAGAACCACTGCTTTAAGTAGCCAAGCAGAGTTCTCAGAATACAGAACGTAAGATTTTACCATTATAGCAATGTTATAAAGTACAGTAGATTTCATAAATTATTCACCTTTCTTACATTCAGTTTATTTAGAGAGGAGAACCGGCTCGAAAGAAAAATCGAAGATGACAGTATTTAAAAGAAAAAAAAAAAAAAAAAGAATTGAAAATTAATTGAAATGTAATTTTATTCTGCGCTAAGTTAAGAATCTCTGGAGAAGAGTACTCCGAGACCGGCGACCTCGGAAAGCTGTTATTTTCTTTGTTTCATTAGTTTATTTTTATCATGATAAACTGAAACTGAGAAGAATTGCAGATAACTGATTGAAAGAATGAGTTATATACTACTATATTCTTCTGTTTTCAATTGCAAAAGTTTATTCCTTGATTCTGTTTAAACCGTCACATTACTGTAGATTAGTCAACAATAGGTATCAGCGCTGCACGTTCAGATCTTTTCTTGAATGTCGAGAG
The DNA here is from genome assembly GCF_964235325.1 of Thermobia domestica. Lineage (NCBI taxonomy): Eukaryota > Metazoa > Arthropoda > Insecta > Zygentoma > Lepismatidae > Thermobia > Thermobia domestica. The sequence continues at coordinate 277,307,805 of NC_137457.1, read as the reverse complement.
ACCGCTGTTCCTCCGCTCTGCTGCCCTTCTGTACCACACATAATGTAGCCCATCACGTTCGCAGCCCTGTTGTTAATGTGATGTGATGATGAACTGTATATACGAAAGGGCGAAAGCAAGCGGAGACTCTGTTTAAAATTTAAAGAAAACTTCTCATGACTCTAACGTTACAGGAAAGAAAAGAAATGAACGAAGTAATAATATAATACTCTAAATATTATCAAATATCTTAAAGAACAACAAACAATGCACAATATTTGGTGGTTCACGTGCTCTTGTGAACTACATAAGGCGACGCCACTATAAAATTTTACCCGGCATAATTCATTATGGAATAGAAAGTTTCTTCTCTTTCTTGCTAGGAAAAGCGTTCGTATCTTCACTCTGATTATAAACAATTACCACCTTTTTTATATAAAACAAATAAATGTAATGACACAAGTAATTTTATTTTATTTTATACTTCAAACAGGAATATTACAAACCTTAAATTTCGCCGACAATGGACGCCATCTTGCGGATATGGATTACAACATATGTATGCGCCAGGAGGAAGGTATGTCACCTATTCACTGTCTTTGTAAAATATAATAAGATTTTGGTTTTTGTTTATATATTGTTAATATCTCAGCTCTTGTTTCGTTGTTTTTTCTACTTGCAATATCAGAAAGGACTCACAGCAGACTCTGATGTATACAGTAACACATACATTTGTCGTTAATAACTTAATTATGCGATTTCTTGTGAAATTAAAATAAAATAAAAAAGTATAAATGTGCTTTACTAACTTTGTCCCGCAATATGTAAGTGGTTATATTTTTCCGATAATACAACCAAAGTTTGGATCTAGAATCCCAGAAATATTCAATTATATAATCATTCATGTAGATCAGAAAGTGCTTAGTATATATATTATGAATGCTATATATATTCTTAATGAAACACACACAGGCCAGATAAATACATAAACAGAGGAATGAACACCCAAAACCTATTTGTTTTTGTTATCTAAGTCATAGAACGTTTAAATTGATTGAAATCTAGAATTCTATTTATTTATTTATTTATTTTTTTATTTATTTACATTTATGGCTTCCTTCACCCTATGATTGAGAGAAAATTAAATTTAATAAATAAATAAATAAATAAATAAATAAATAAATAAATAAATAAATAAAATTCTTCTAGTTACAAACTACGAAGAATATACAAAACTAGTTTTTAAAACATCTTAATTTAATATACAACATATCTCTAATTGAAGCAGTACGCGAAATTACGAACTTTACAAGCTCTATCTAAAACCTGTGTCCATGTTTTAAACCCAATCACGCAGTACACACATAACAACTTTTTAAATATTAGACTATTAACAAAAATCCGTGCTTGCTTACTACAAAATGTTTGGAAAGTCGATGACTTTATTGATAACCGACCGTTATATACCAAAAATATTACATTGTATCATATTTCGAATTATAATAATAAGTAGTGTTTTAATTTTGTACTTTGAACAACCACTAAGCAGAAGGGCAGTACTTTGTTTAGTTGGATTAAAATATGGCAAAGATAAATATTAACAATAATACCAAAGAATAGAATATTGTATTTCCTTGTCATAAATTTATTACATATTTTTAAAACTAGCACTCGGTGTTTTTCCCCTTTTTCATGCATATTTAAGAACTTGTAAGTTAGTTTTGATTGTAAGAATTTGTAACTCGTCTTAGTTTTTCATATTTTCAATTGAGTGTAAGTCACACTGCTGAAGTTTTCATATTACTAAGTTTTCGAATGATAATTCAATACTTCGTAGCTGTAAACAATATTTGGTACAGCCCGACATCTAAAAAGATTTCATTCTTTTGAATAAAACGGTAATCCTTAACAATTTATCCATTAACTAAACTAAGCTCATGGAACCGGAAGATTCAATCCCACGTTCAGAAAAGCTCTTTATTGACTTCTGTCCTTAGTCATTGGATCCAGTTTCTACTTTGTATTCTTATTTCTGTGAGATCCATCTTATTGTCCTCCTCTGTACCTCTTAAGTTTTCTTAATGGTCTATCACCTATTTGGTTTCCAAAATTTAGAAAGCGTCCCTAATTTCCTCTGTCCTGCACAAGTTATCCCTTATTTATATTATCTGAACAAAATCTGAATAATAATAATATGTATATTGAAAATCTTACAACGCAGTATTCCAATAAAATATTTATGAATTGCTTCTAATTATCATTGTAATGGATATACATTGCTCCTTATGATATAAAGAAGTTCTAGTTTCAATCTAAAGTCTTTTATATGTACATGCACAAACTCTCAATTTTAAAATCAGGCAATTGTTTGATCTTATTATTGTGCTTCTCACTTCTATTAATTTAACAATAATAAATTGCAGAACTGACGAATGATATTCAACCGTTATTGGTCTCCTAATTTTTCCATATATATATATATATATAAGGTGTTTCAAAACAACACTGACAACGTTTGGGAGGTGATTCCTGACACCAAGATAAGACAAAAGGTATAGACCAACCTGGGTGCACAAATGCTTCCTTTCGGAGTTGTAAGCTGCCGAAAATATGAAAAAATGAACTTTAAAGGTCCATAGCTTCAAAACTATAGGACCTACCGTAGTCAGATCAAGACTTCACGTAGGAACTAGTATGTGACTTATCAAACAATACATGTTTCAGAATCCTGCAGTGCTTCCGCAACAATTTTTATAGAGGTAGTTGGTGAGTACTTCAAATTATATGCCCGTAGCCAAACTCTCTCTATAAAAATTGTTAATTAGAATTCTGAAACATGTATTTTTGGGTAGCACATATATTAGTTCCTCAGTGAAGTCTTGACCCGACTACGGTAGATCCTATAGTTTTGGAGCTATGGACCTTTCAATTTAATTTTTTCATGTTTTCAGCAGCCTATAACTCCGAAAGGAAACATTTGTGCACCCAGGTTGGTCTATACTTTTTGTCTTATCTTGGTGTCAGGAATTATCTCCCAAACGTTGTTGGTGTTGGTTTGAAACATCATATATATATATATATATATATATATATATATATATATAATATGTATATTTTTCCCTTAGTTTTCTTCACATATAAGGTTACTACTGTGTGATTTTCTACTTTTTGTTTTATGGTTGTTTTCGTATGACTTTTCTTATATAATATAGTTTTCGATGAGACATGCCCGTGTATAAAATGCATATTTCCTTCCTCCCTAAGACTGTATCTAGTGATCGTCTTATCTATCTTGGGCCTCATATCAGGTTAAATCGAAAATTACTGTAAATTTCTCCTATCAGCTTAACTTTGGATTGCGTGAAGATGAGAATAAGTTTAACCATGATTTTTTTTCGGGTTAAAAAGCAGAATTTGTTTTTTAAATTCTTTTTATTTGTATTTTAATATTCTTTGTTTTTCTCCCTAAATATTTTACACACAAGTTGTACAGGGTGGTCCGGAAGTGGGCGTACCCCCCTTTAGTTTCAACAGTATAGTGTTAGTTATGGTAGAATGTCTGTACACAGTTACCTTCAAGTCTTCAGAGTCTTAAGAGTCATAAGAGTCATAAACATCAGTATGATCACCATCCATGTCGTAACACAGCTGAATTCTGCGCCAAGTTCTTGCAGATGTTTTGCGGAGATACTTCGGAGTCACAGGGTGAAGGCGTGTTCCACAGCTGCTCGTAATTCCTGTGTTGTGTGATATCAAGTGTTCCTTACTTGTTGCTTTATGAAATTCCAGTGTAACGTCTTTCGTGAAGCCAAACCGCAACAACTAATCTTGGTTCAATGCTATATGGATTTTGATCACACATTGTTGATTACTACAACTTCACTGCAAATAATTGTTACCAACCAGAAAACAGCAGAAAACAAATGAACATGGATAGCAATGTTGCCAGACAATGCCAAGCAATGTTACCAAACAAATGAGGGTAAAACCTAAAACTGTCAGAAAACACCATTTAGGGGTACGCCCACTTCCGGACCACACTGTATAAAAATAATAATACTTTATTTTTGTCAATAAATGAAACTATATTTATTTCTTTCATTTATTTGTTTCAAGAAAGTAAATTTAAAATTACCAATTTTGTTAAAAAAAAAGTTTTTGGGAAAATGAAATAGCCTTGTGTAGCGGACATGTTCACAGACGATGTGTTTTACCATTTTGAGCAAAAAATAATTAAGGAAGACGATTATTTTGGAAACTGAAATTAAAGAAAAATTTCCAAAATTGAGAAAATACCAACTGTACTGGCTATCATTTCATTACACACAAATACAAAACAAACGCTATTATTTTTTCTATGTTATTCAACGATTTTGAAAATATGTTCGAATTTCTTTTTACACAATTTTTCATCATAACTTTAATGCATTCTTAATAAATGTTTTAATAAACTTAATTTTATTTTGGTTTCCAATGTGAATTATATAATTGTTATCCTTTGTGCCATCTTATTGTTATAATTGTTATGAAAGATGAGTATATTTCATTAGGCAACAAGTGAAATACGCATAGCCGTAAACATCTTTCTTAATTTGATTTTGATTTTTTCTGTCCAAGACTGACCTTTAATTGCTATTTAAGCAGCACCTATTTTCTTTTGCTATGTTCAATGATTTAGAAATTCGCTTGTGCATAACTCGAGAACCGTAAGCCTGCAAAACGTAATATTTCAGACGTCACAGGTCAATGTCTATCATCAGTATGTAGCTCACACTACGTCATACTTCCTATTTCCTTAGATTCTGTCTCTGTAAGTAGACAGTATCTGCTCAAAGGAGTGTTTTAATGCTTGAGCATTTCAACCCTCCCTGTATCTCACTGTATATTATTGCCTATGCACTTATTTATTTTAAACTGAGCAAATTCTTTCTTAGTTTTTAAAACTCTTCATGAAATTCTCATAAGTGACTTAATCAAATGTCTTCTTTATATTTTCTTAAACAGACTAAATTTTATTCTCAATGAAAATCTGTCATTAGCACTCAAAGATAATGAAAAATCGGTTAAATGTAGCAAGATATCCGTGCATATGGTTGTATTACAGACAAGTCATCTGCAGCGTCCCTGCCAAATTTGGAAAGTATACGGGGGAGAGAGAAAGGTGCTTATGTCTCTTGAGATACAGTATATAACGTTTACTTCATAATATAATGTACTCAACTATTAGCTACTGAACGTGAGTGTACTTATAAATTTACACTCACTTATTTGCCCTGGAAATCTTAATCAGATTATTGTATTCCTGGAATAATTTCGGCAACCAACCAACCCTGCTGTCTTTGACTGCCAGACGCTAATGAAAGGTTTCAATATCACAAATATTTTTTCATTTTATTGAGCTTAGTCCTTTTTCCACAGAAAACGCTGAATTCGGCATGTCAGGTTTTGAAATGTTGGTGAAAAATGTGGCGCCACTAACTTACATGGAATATCCGTAAAGTGTTGCACGCCGATTTCAACGAAATTTTGCAGGTAGATACTAGACACAAAATAAAGTGGTCCGTATTTTTTCGTTTCTGCGGAAATACGTTCTTCGGCAATTCTAAGACACTCATGAGGCACACTTCCCAGTACACGATGTTGATCTACGACGATAGGCCAGCAATAGATTTCACCTACCATCATTTAATGCATCAAATAGTTGGCTGTGGGAGTTTAAAACAACACACAAAATCGTATCGCGGAAGATGACGAAATTTATATCTACGACACATACGTCTGAAGATAAAGAGGACATATTGAGAATCGTGAATGCCTTTATTGACAATGTAAAATACCATGTTTTCCAATTCGACCCAGGTAATGTGTACAACTCCGATAAAAGTGGTTTCCAACTAGAAATGCATGGCCGTTGAACCTTCGCTGCTCAGGGAATGAAGAAAGTGGAAACAGTTGTCCAATCCGTGAGTGCGACAACACACAGTTATACAATACAACCGACCATCTCTGCCGACGGTGCTTTTCTGGCACCATTACTCATTGTTCTGAATGAGCCAACTGGTGAGTTCGGCCCACGCGTGCACAACACTGTGTTTCGCCCCCGTAACGCATATCTTGCCGCCTCAAAATGAGAAAAACTCACAAAGGAACTTTACCATCGTTGGCTAGAGCACGTGTATTTTCCTTCAACACAGCGTCAAACAGTTCTTCTATTGGACGCTTGGAGTGGACATTGTAAAAATACCCTAGGCGCCATTGAACCGAAAGAGAAAAATACTGTGCTACTTACAATACCTCAAGGTTTAACTTGGAAGCTGCAACCACTAGATGTGTACTTTTTTTCGCTTGTGGAGGACATTTATGTGCCGCTTTTCGGACACTGTTATCTTACAACATTCTGATATTAATTTGCATCTACGGGATAACATAATCAAACTACAATCTCTGACACAATCAATTCTCCTCTCTAAGATACAAAGATGTCATCAAATACGCGTAGTATCGCATTGGCTATACAAAAGACAAGCCGGCACAATTTCAGACCCCAACAGAGTTCTCCTTTGTCATGAATCACATCCCGACATGTGACATTTGTGGACAGGTTGCTGTGATTCGTTGTGGTTGGTGTAAGAGATCACTTTGTTCTAAGCATTTTTTTTTTTTTTTTTTTTTGTGGAATATCGTTATTGTGACACATTTGTTGCGTAAGATATTGTGCTTAAGAAACTGTTGGTCTGTGTTATAAAGTGGTGCATAGTACTTGTAATGTGTATTTCTTCATTGCACGTCTAACATATGCATTTATACTTTCATCCGAATTGTTTGTGGTCATTTGTGGATTGTGACTTTTCTAAACTATTTGGATGAATTTGGTGGGGATGTGGCTCTCCTTGCTACAGTTTTTCCACAGGAAATAGCAAATACGTATATTTTACTTGTATATCTAATATGTATGTACATACGCCTTTTTCATACACATTCTAGTATGTACATACGGCTTTTTCAGCAAATTAGTCCTGTCCTTTTGAAGATTTTGAGTTTTTTTGAAAATATTCCTGGAGGGGCTTAGGCCCTTTCAAACCGTTTTTCTGCAGAAACGAAAAAAAAAAAAAATACGTATTTCTTACTTTTAAGTCTAGTATCTGCATGCATAGTTTCCTCGGAATCGCTTGTGTCCTTTTGTCGATTTTAGCCTTTGTCATTATTTTTGGAGATATTTAAATGGTTCGCCCTGCAACCGTTTTCTCACACAAAAGAAAAAAACCATATTCCTTAATTTTCTATCTAGTATGTGAATACGCCTTTTTCTGCAAATTGCTAACGTTCTTTTGGAGATTTCAAGCTTTATTGAAAATACTTCGGGAGGGGCTTAGGCCCCTTCAAACCGTTTTCCCGCAGAAACGAGAAAATACTTGTCGCTTTATTTTGTGTCTAGTACCTACCTGCAAAATTTCGTTGAAATCGACGTGCAACACTTTACAGATGTTCCATGTTAGTTGTATTAATATGAAAATCTAATATGTTATTATTTACACATGTTTCATGCAATTCAAAATGTTTCACTCCACATCACTTTAGTTGGTTTCTTCCTGTTTCTCTTTAACAACTGAAAAATTGCATCAACTTATACAATCTTCCTATGTATAAATTGCCTATAATACTTATGTTTATTGTATTGTGTTTATTCTTATATTGTTTGTATAAGAACAAACTTTCATTCATTTTTAGTACTCTCTCTTTAAATCAAATGAATATTGAAATTAATTTAAATTACACCGTTAAATTGTACTGTACAATCGTCAAAAGTAAATAGCATGGTTCTTATGTGATTTGTATATATATATATATATATATATATATATATATATATATATATATATATATATATATATATATATACAGTATCATATAACATTTTCTTTTGTGGATAACTGCATACAGCTATTCATTGTTGACATGATTAAATAATTTGTAGGCACGAGCTATCCGTTTTTTTTTTTAAATTTTTTAATTTATTTTTTTTAGAACGTTCAACAAATATAACTGAGTTCAAAGGCGCGCCAGAAAGGACTGCTATTTGTTAACTGTCGGTGATTTGTATTACACAGAACATAAGTTATCAACACTATATTCTATTAAAATTGTAAACGATGTTTTTCTCGTAAATAATGCAATAATGCTTTTTACTGCACTTGCATATTGTTATTATCTTTCAAATAGTTTCTTCAGTAACTTCGATAATGGTTATATATGTGCTTTTCATAGATAAATGTTTTATATTAAATATGTATTTCTTTCCATATAGGAATGTGCTCCATCGTGTATGAGCCATGTGACGAGAATTCATTTAGGATAGGACCTCCGGAACTTGCTGGTAAGTTAATATTTTGACATACACTATATATATATATTTACAACGCGCAATTCGACAACATGCGAGAGGACGTTTTGTCTTCTTTTCATATCACGAATCACCTCCCGGAATTTATGCACATCTTTCAGGTTATATATATATGTTGTATACGAGAGTCACGGTAAAAGTCAATGCAACTTTTTATTTTCTTTTTTCTTTTTCTTTCTTTCTTTTTTTCTTTCTTTCTTTACTTTTTTTTTACGAAAATGGGAACGAAAATGAGTACAAAGAATCGTTTGATTCATATGTGTTTTACCTCGAATTATAACATTACAAACAATTGCAAATACAATTACAATTATACGTAAAGATCAGAAACAACCAGTGACATCTTCGAAGTAGCCTTCCAAAGAATCTGCCCAACACTACCAACAAGGTAGAAGCGCCGAATACCCATGCCCTCAGTATGAGAGAATTTTCTGATTTCATAATCCAGTGCTGTGCTAATGCTGACATTTCAGTTCTGGCTCATAGATCTTGGTTCTGTAGCGTTACCGTGGCGTCATGATCCTACACTCTAGTAGATACTTTGGAAGACTACTTCGGAGGACTCTAGACGTCACTAGTACATGTTTCTGGGCTTCGCCCTCAACTTTAGATTTGTAATGTTGTAATTCAAGATAAAACATCTATGAAACGAACAATTCGTTCTGTTTAGTTTTCTCGTGCTATTTTCTGATGGAGATGTGAAAATCTGCCCATTCAACTCCTTACGTGTCTACTAATCTCCCATTGACATATCTTAGAACTTTTTGCTTCATTCCCATTTTGGTAAAACAAAATCTTTTGCGGTGACTCTCATACAAAGCACGTTCAGAAACTAGCTTTCATTTTCATTTTTGTGCGGAAGCTGGGCTGCAATCGCAAATGTGTGTCGAGTAGTGGGACCCATTTATAAGGCAGGGACGTCAGTGTTAGAATAAACAGAAATATAGACAGTTCCTGATGGGTAATCACTGTTTTGTTAGCCTTTTATACTAATTTATCATCACACTATATGTTTCTGCAACTAAGTAACCACTACCACTCAAAAATTAATGAGAGATTCATTACATAAACTGAAAAGACCTAATGCATTATATCCACTTTCAACACAACAGAACATTCTATACTACACATCGTTGGCACTTTATATATATACTAGCCTTTGGCCAGCTGGGGGCTTCGCCCCCAGACCCCCGTATTTACTCGGCCTACGGCCTCGCATGTCATATGTTCGTGCATTTATTCTTAATGTTTCCTTAAATCGGCCCAACATCCCCAGATCTCATATTTATCATCCTTTGCTCCTTAATACTCTGCTTAATAACTCACAGTTTATTTTTTTATAGCAACCTTTGTTTTGTCAACCACAATTTATCGACTTATTATATAATGAATGATGATGTTGGATTCTCATTTTCAGAGTTTTTTTTTTCTTATTTATAATTTTCAAAAAAGAAATCTGGGATTTTTGTTCGACCATAACTCTTGCGTATTTGTAAGACAAAGATCGATTCTTTTTCTTGTAATTTTGTAGTATTTCCACATCACCCCTGTGGTATCCTGCTACACGCATACTCCTTTGAATGAAAGCTTTTGCTTCGTCATGTCTTTCGTATACTAAAAAAACTGGAACGTAAGTGGTATTTGTGTCTGGGAAGGTTCGTATCATAGTGTGAAAATGAAGTTCAATATGATTTGTATTTGCACAGGCACCAAGCATTCTCCATAAAGAAGCTTAAAGGGATTTCTTTTTGCGTAGACTCTTATGTTACTATCAAGTATAAGTGAAAAGGAATTTTTGCAGCAGACATGTATCATATTCCGAAATGAAAGTCCAATGGTGTTGTTCCCTGGGTAATTCCATAGCTATCACTCACTAAAAGGAACTATCGTAGAAGTTGTGGTTATACAACATTCTTTACAAAAGCGGTTCCTTCAATTATACTTTCAGACTGAACCAGTAACACAACTGAATCCCTTGACCGGACACGTCCAAGTGCGACGTACAGTTGGCCGTGAGCGAATACGTCACTAAAAATCCCCTAAAAACTACAAATATTCACTTTTGGCAACTTTCCTTTGACATGCCAAATTTAATCATTGTCATCCTAAAGAAATTGCCCAATAATTTTGAGATATAAAAGGAGTTCCTATATATAAACGCCACCAAAGTTGGAATTTTTTATTTCTGTTAATTTATAAAGGTAAGCAAGAAAGTTCTGTCGCTTTTGTGGAGGTCTGTGTTCAATTGTACCTCCCACCGTGAGTTGAATGCGAATGAGGATAAGACGAAGGTCAGCTGTTGTTCTGCGTATGTGCAGCATACTACCTGGTTATGGTAGTTGAGTTACATTGTGAACTTGCGTAAGAACAGAGTGAATGAGACCTCCACAGAGCGTCATAAGGGCGTGTATGCAATAAGAGTTCAAAGTGGGGACAAAGGCAGCTGCAGCGGAGCGGAATTCTACCGACTTTCTTTTTTTCCCTATCTCAACTATCTGAAAGATAAGATTTTGTATCCGAAGAAAACGCCCATTTAAATAGCATAGGAATTTCTTCATCCCCTTTCGACCCCTGAAAAATTTTAAAAAAAATCACTTTTGGCAATTTTTTCACGGTTAGTTCTCATAGGCTACAATCATGCCAAATTTCATCATTCTAATCATACCGGAAGTGCCTAAACATTTTAGGGTGTAGAAGACGTCCCACATAAATAACATTGGAAAGATTTTTTTCAGTTCTCCATAAAACCAATCTACGGTTGCAAATTTTCATTTCTGATGATTCACTTAGGTAAAGCTAACGAAAACGTACAAGCATACCGAATTTGAAGTTTTTATTCCAATTCTAAGTACCTAAAACATGAGATTATACGTCAAAAAAAGGTCCATTTAAATAACACGGGGAAATTCTTCATTCCCTCTTTAGAACCCCTAAACATTAACAATATTCACTTCTGGCATTTTCCTGTGGGTTTGTCCCGAAAAGCTATAATCATGTCAAATTTAATCACTGTAGCCCTGCAGGAAGTACTCAATAATTTGAGGGTGTAAAAGGTGTCCCATATAAATAACATGGGAAAGATTTTTCAGTTCCCTATAAAACCCCTCTAAAGTTTGAATTTTTTACTTTTGGCAATTTTTCTGTCGGTTAGTCCTGGAAGGCTACAATCGTGCCAAATTTCATTATTCTAATCTTGCCGGAAGTGCCTAAACATTTTGGGGTATAGAAGACGTCCCATATAAATAACATTGGAAAGATTTTTCAGTTCCCCATGAAACCACTTTACGGTTCGAAATTTTCATTTCTGATGATTCACTTAGGTAAAGCTAACGAAAACGTACAAGCATACCGAATTTGAAGTTTTTATTCCAATTCTAAGTACCTAAAACATGAGATTATAAGTCCAGAAAAAGTCTCATTTAAATAACATGGGGAAATTCCTCATCGCCTCTTTAGTCCCCCTAAAAATTAAAAATATTCTTTTTTGGCAATTTTCCTGTGGGTTTGTCCCGAAAAGCTATAATCATGTCAAATTTAATCATTGTAGCCCTGCAGGAAGTGCTCAATAATTTGAGGGTGTAAAAGGTGTCCCATATAAATAACATGGGAAAGATTTTTCAGTTCCCTATAAAATCCCTCTAAAGTTTGAATTTTTTACTTTTGGCATTTTTTCTGTCGGTTAGTCCTGGAAGGCTACAATCATGCCAAATTTCATTATTCTAATCTTGCCGGAAGTGCCTAAACATTTTGGGGTATAGAAGACGTCCCATATAAATAACATTGGAAAGATTTTTCAGTTCCCCATGAAACCACTTTACGGTTCGAAATTTTCATTTCTGATGATTCACTTAGGTAAAGCTAACGAAAACGTACAAGCATACCGAATTTGAAGTTTTTATTCCAATTCTAAGTACCTAAAACATGAGATTATAGGTCCAGAAAAAGTCTCATTTAAATAACATGGGGAAATTCTTCATCCCCTCTTTAGTCCCCCTAAAAATTAAAAATATTCACTTTTGGCAATTTTCCTGTGGGTTTGTCCCGAAAAGCTATAATCATGTCAAATTTAATCATTGTAGCCCTGCAGGAAGTGCTCAATAATTTGAGGGTGTAAAAGGTGTCCCATATAAATAACATGGAAAGATTTTTCAGTTCCCTATAAAACCCCTCTAAAGTTTGAATTTTTTACTTTTGGCAATTTTTCTGTCGGTTAGTCCTGGAAGGCTACAATCATGCCAAATTTCATTATTCTAATCTTGCCGGAAGTGCCTAAACATTTTGGGGTATAGAAGACGTCCCATATAAATAACATTGGAAAGATTTTTCAGTTCCCCATGAAACCACTTTACGGTTCGAAATTTTCATTTCTGATGATTCACTTAGGTAAAGCTAACGAAAACGTACAAGCATACCGAATTTGAAGTTTTTATTCCAATTCTAAGTACCTCAAACATGAGATTATAAGTCCAGAAAAAGTCTCATTTAAATAACATGGGGAAATTCTTCATCGCCTCTTTAGTCCCCCTAAAAATTAAAAATATTCTTTTTTGGCAATTTTCCTGTGGGTTTGTCCCGAAAAGCTATAATCATGTCAAATTTAATCATTGTAGCCCTGCAGGAAGTGCTCAATAATTTGAGGGTGTAAAAGGTGTCCCATATAAATAACATGGGAAAGATTTTTCAGTTCCCTATAAAACCCCTCTAAAGTTTGAATTTTTTACTTTTGGCATTTTTTCTGTCGGTTAGTCCTGGAAGGCTACAATCATGCCAAATTTCATCATTCTAATCTTGCCGGAAGTGCCTAAACATTTTGGGGTATAGAAGACGTCCCATATAAATAACATTGGAAAGATTTTTCAGTTCCCCATGAAACCACTTTACGGTTCGAAATTTTCATTTCTGATGATTCACTTAGGTAAAGCTAACGAAAACGTACAAGCATACCGAATTTGAAGTTTTTATTCCAATTCTAAGTACCTCAAACATGAGATTATAAGTCCAGAAAAAGTCTCATTTAAATAACATGGGGAAATTCTTCATCCCCTCTTTAGTTCCCCTAAAAATTAAAAATATTCACTTTTGGCAATTTTCCTGTGGGTTTGTCCCGAAAAGCTATAATCATGTCAAATTTAATCATTGTAGCCCTGCAGGAAGTGCTCAATAATTTGAGGGTGTAAAAGGTGTCCCATATAAATAACATGGGAAAGATTTTTCAGTTCCCTATAAAACCACTCTAATGTCGGAATTTTTTACTTGTATTGATTTACTTAGGTAGTGCTAACAAAAATGTGTCAGCATACCGAATTTCAAGTTTCTATTCCAATTCTAAGTACCTAAAACATGAGATTATAAGTCCAAAAAAAGGTCCATTTAAATAACATGGGGAAATTTTTCATTCCCTTTTTAGACCCCCTAAAAATTAAAAATATTCACTTTTGACAATTTTCCTGTGGGTTAGTTCCGGAAAGCTACAATCATGACAAATTTAATCATTGTAGCCCTACAGGAAGTGCTCAATAATTTATGTCAGCTCATGTAGTTTTATATATAGTTAGGATATATATATATATATATATATATATATATATATATATATATATATATAAGTAATATATATAATAAAGGGCGAACAAATCAATTAACAAAAAGGAATTTTTAAACAACTATCGAACAATAATTAAATAGAAGAATCATATTTCTCGTCATAAAAACATCACAAATTAACAAATTATTTCAAATAATAGTACTCGTGCAAATGGTGATTCAGACAGAGATCTGTACCAATACAGAAGCTTTGTCTTTGAGGAAATGGAATAGAACAGAATAATAATAATAATAATAATTATATTTATAATAATAATAATAATAATTAATAATAATAATAATAATTATAATTATATTATTATTATTATTATTCTGTTCTATTCCATTTCCTCAAAGACAAAGCTTCTGTATTGGTACAGATCTCTGTCTGAATCACCATTTGCACGAGTACTATTATTTGAAATAATTTGTTAATTTGTGATGTTTTTATGACGAGAAATATGATTCTTCTATTTAATTATTGTTCGATAGTTGTTTAAAAATTCCTTTTTGTTAATTGATTTGTTCGCCCTTTATTATTGTAAATGAATTGCAACTTAACTACATGAGATACATGTTATCTCGAACTGTCATTTGTAATGTAATTCATATTTTTTTTACTTTTTCACATGTAACGTTTTTACAATTGTATATGCATAACTAATACTATATTTAATCAATTGTATTGTATTTCGTATTTGTTAAAATATATATACAGACGTGTTCCAATTATTAGACTCACGTTCGAAAAATGCAAAATTGATATAGAAGTCCTAATTTTAGAGTTCTAGAACATTTAATTTAATGGTTAAACCACCAATATAGGATCCTTTATTTGTTTACTGTACAGTTGAAGTGGTGTTGTCACGTTGAACAGCAGATGGTATTAGGGAAGGGGGGATTCTGAAAGTGGTATTTCAGTTGTAGATAGCTATTGTGGTTCCTATCAACAAGTTACAGTCTGAAGTATTGTGGTTACTGTCGTAAGAAGTTAACGACATTCAAAGCGTTCAACAGTTCGAATGGGCCAGTTTAAAATGATCATGACGTGTTTCGTGTATCAATCTTCTATTCTGTGTAGTCCTGTAATTGCATTATAATGGGAAAAGCAAAAGATCTTTCTTCGCGTAAAATGGAAGTTAACAAAATACTTCTGGTGGAAATAAGATATACACGTCAATACATTGCTAGTAGAGTTGAGATAGAAAACATCTGTAAGTAGAATCTCTGTTGAAATGAACAAGAGCCAAAATAGGGTTGGGTAATATGAGTGAAAACCAAACCTATTGCTAAGAGGTATCAAAAAACTAAAAAGATTGGCTCTGGGAAACAGAAGTGCAACTTCTAATAGACTTCAGCATAAAATGGCTGAGTATGGCGCAGACATTTGGTCTGAAAGTGTTTGGAAGGATTCTTTGTGCCGAGGAAATAAAAGCACACAGTCAAGAAAGAAAACAAAAATCAGAGTCTACTCCAATCATGGCAAAGAAGCGCCTCGAATGGACACGAAGCCTAGAATATTGGACTGTTGACGATTGGAGAATAGTGTGTTTCAGTGATGAATCATGTATCTTTGTGTCTGATGACTGTTCGCAATATGTGCGACGTTGACCTGGAAGGAATTCAAGTTGGAATGTCTTTAATAAACCGTGAAGCATCCTACTTCAATCATGGTCTGGGGTGTTATCTCTGTCTTCGGGCCTGGAAGACTGTATATAGTAGAGAGGACAATGAAGCACGACCAATACCTACAAGTTCTTCAAGAACTGCTTTCCCAGACTTCACTCTGGTTTGATGACGTAAATTTATCTTTATGCATGATGGAGTCCATGCCACCGGGCCAAAGCTGTGACAAAATTCTTCGAGGACAACGAAATTAGTGTTCTTCTGTGACCAGGCACTAGTCCTGATATGAACCCGATTGAAAACGTTTGGAGCTTCATGAAAGAAAAGCTAGAGAAGAAGCACATTAGAACAAAACTTCAATTGAGCAAGGAGATCAACAATTTGTGGTATCATGATGTTGAATTGAAGGCAAAATGTCCTAAACTCGTACATAGGATACCACAAAGGATAAAATATTTAATAAAGAATAAGGGATTTCATAAGAAATATTAACCTTTGTGTGAGAAATAATTTTCGTGTAAGTATTCCATTTCATTTTTTGTTTCCAATTTGAATACACACTTTATAGTAATTATATTTGAATGTT
Source organism: Thermobia domestica (assembly GCF_964235325.1). Classification (NCBI taxonomy): domain Eukaryota; kingdom Metazoa; phylum Arthropoda; class Insecta; order Zygentoma; family Lepismatidae; genus Thermobia; species Thermobia domestica. The sequence continues at coordinate 277,291,630 of NC_137457.1, read as the reverse complement.
TCGTACGCATTTGTTTTATTGATATTGAAAAGTATATACTACACCCTATTGTAATTAGGACAGAGTTACAAAGTAGTAATTTGGACTAAGTTCGAGCGTATTTTCTTACGTAATATTGTAAGAACAGTAAAATATTCAGAAACTGAATGTTGAGTCTAATAATTTGAACACGTCTGTATTTGATATACGAAGGAATCTTCATGACAAATGTATTTGTATTTCCAATCTTGTGATGGTTTCTGTAATATCCTAGAAGCTTCTTCTTTCTTGTTTCTTGATTTTCCTTGATTTAGTTTTCTTTAATTATGCTTGTCAACTCTTTTCGTTGTTAGATAAATGGCGATGCAACAAATAGAGATAAAATTGAATGATAACGATAATTAGAAAAGAAAAGTATCAAAAAGCACACACTCTAAATCCCTCACAATCCTTTATGTCATGTAAAAACCGAAACTTCCTTATACTTTTGAAAATTAAGCTATGCGTTTCAAATGCAATGATAATAATAAAACATTCTTCGTCCCCTTTTCTTATGACGTTCAGTACAATGTCATTAGTTGCCAATATTTTATTCAAACATAATTTATTAAAAGTAATGGAACACTGAACAGAACCACAAGTTTTTTTTTTTGTTTTTTTTTTTTGTTATCATCCAGTTTCCAATTAGCTAAATCAGAAAAATTAAAATGATTATTTTGTATTTGTTCCTTATCAAATTAGAGAGCCATTTCCTTTATATTCAAGCTCTGAAAGAAATTTTTTATTCTGTAAGATTAGTCATCTCATAAATGAAAGCCTATTCTGAGAAATTAAAATAGGCTGTCAGGCCGATCTGGTTCTTAAACATCTTTCAGGTAGAATTGGATCTTATATTTAATTTTTATTTAGTATTATTGTTATTTTGGTCCTTGTTCGTTTGTTAGGAGTGTACCATCTATCTTTAGCACCGATGCTTATGAGAGATGAATATACAGAGCAAGTCAAAATGATGGACTCGATATCAGAAATTTATTCTGTGAAATCTAACAAACAAAATATGTTATTGTGAGAGATGTGCTAAGAAAGGTGAACTATCAAAGTTTTGTTCAAACATATCACAAGTGTTCTATGTAAGCACATCGCGTAAACGACACAAATCAAGCCGATAGTCTCTTGATCTCTTGCCAAACCTTTTGTAGCATGTTGCGGTCAATATCATCACAAGTGTTCTATATAAGCACATCGCGTAACACGACACACATCAAGCCGATAGTCTCTTGATCTCGTGCCAAACCTTTTGTAGCATGTTGCGGTCAATATCATCACAAGTGTTCTATATAAGCACATCACGTAACACGACACACATCAAGCCGATAGTCTCTTGATCTCTTGCCAAACCTTTTGTAGCATGTTGCGGTCAATATCATCACAAGTGTTCTATATAAGCACATCGCGTAACACGACACACATCAAGCCGATAGTCTCTTGATCTCTTGCCAAACCTTTTGTAGCATGTTGCGGTCAATATCATCACAAGTGTTCTATATAAGCACATCGCATAACACGACACAAATCAAGCCGATAGTCTCTTGATCTCTTGCCAAACCTTTTGTAGCATGTTGCGGTCAATATCATCACAAGTGTTCTATATAAGCACATCGCGTAACACGACACACATCAAGCCGATAGTCTCTTGATCTCTTGCCAAACCTTTTGTAGCATGTTGCGGTCAATATCATCACAAGTGTTCTATATAAGCACATCACGTAACACGACACACATCAAGCCGATAGTCTCTTGATCTCTTGCCAAACCTTTTGTAGCATGTTGCGGTCAATACCATCACAAGTGTTCTATATAAGCACATCGCGTAACACGACACACATCAAGCCGATAGTCTTTTGATCTCTTGCCAAACCTTTTGTAGCATGTTGCGGTCAATATCATCACAAGTGTTCTATATAAGCACATCACGTAACACGACACACATCAAGCCGATAGTCTCTTGATCTCTTGCCAAACCTTTGTAGCATGTTGCGGTCAATATCATCACAAGTGTTCTATATAAGCACATCGCGTAACACGACACACATCAAGCCGATAGTCTTTTGATCTCTTGCCAAACCTTTTGTAGCATGTTGCGGTCAATATCATCACAAGTGTTCTATATAAGCACATCGCGTAACACGACACACATCAAACCGATAGTCTTTTGATCTCTTGCCAAACCTTTTGTAGCATGTTGCGGTCAATATGATCACAAGTGTTCTATATAAGCACATCGCGTAACACGACACAAATCAAGCCGATAGTCTCTTGATCTCTTGCCAAACCTTTTGTAGCATGTTGCGGTCAATATCATCACAAGTGTTCTATATAAGCACATCGCGTAACACGACACACATCAAGCCGATAGTCTCTTGATCTCGTGCCAAACCTTTTGTAGCATGTTGTGTCAATATCATCACAAGTGTTCTATATAAGCACATCACGTAACACGACACAAATCAAGCCGATAGTCTCTTGATCTCTTGCCAAACCTTTTGTAGCATGTTGCGGTCAATATCATCACAAGTGTTCTATATAAGCACATCGCGTAACACGACACACATCAAGCCGATAGTCTCTTGATCTCGTGCCAAACCTTTTGTAGCATGTTGTGTCAATATCATCACAAGTGTTCTATATAAGCACATCGCGTAACACGACACACATCAAGCCGATAGTCTTTTGATTTCTTGCCAAACCTTTTGTAGCATGTTGCGGTCAATATCTTCACAAGTGTTCTATATAAGCACATCGCGTAACACGACACACATCAAGCCGGTAGTCTCTTGATTTCTTGCCAAACCTTTTGTAGCATGTTGCGGTCAATATCATCACAAGTGTTCTATATAAGCACATCGCGTAACACGACACACATCAAGCCGGTAGTCTCTTGATCTCGTGCCAAACCTTTTGTAATATGTTGCGGTCAATATCAACAATTCATTTCATGCTCGATGCTGACTCTTGTTGGTAGAAAGTAGAAACACTGCGTGGAAACAAAACTTTCAAAGTTAACCTTTCGAAACACATGTCTCACAATAACATATATTGATTGGGTTTCACAGAATAAGTTTCTGAAATCAGGTTCATCATTTTGACTTGCACTATATGGTTTAATTTTTTTTTTTTACCTTTACCCGGAATCTACCTGGATCATGCATAAAGAAATTGCTTACATTAACTAATTGGCTACTTGGAAGCCACAACAATTTTAATAAAGATATGTATACATTTATACGCAATTAATTTATATTTAAGCGTTGTACAGCCTAAGAAAAAGTATTGATAGTAATTATTGCAAAAGAGGAAAACTAATTGTTGAACAATAATTTTCAATAGTGACAATGTAGATAGAACATATTGAAATTGTACAATGCTAAGCAAAGTACTGCAAGTTCATTCAAAATTTAAAAATACAAGAAAGGCCAGGATATACAAATAGGGGATAAGAGATGGCGCTGTAAACACTAAGTATTGGAGAGCTTTACTCTCATTTTTTATACAATTTTTACTATTTACAATTCATTACTTTGGACAATTTTATTATTTGTTACAATTTTCATATACTATATTTCATTTTCAATATGTTCATGCGCCGCTTATCCTTCTGTATTATTACATTAATAGTGTGATAAACAATTTTATTTAAATCAGGCTAATTCGGCATCTTGGCCCGTGCCATTTTAGTACATTTATTTATTTCAAACAATTTATAATTAAAACAAATGTAGTGACGTAGTCCACAAGGCCCTAAGACTGGGGCTTCCTTTATAAATCTCCCGTAAGAGAGGTAACTGAAAGAAAGGCCTTATTTGAAAACTTAACCTAATAACCTTTATATATTGTCAATTCTGTTTCTTAAGAATGTTATTATTTTACGATTAGATGAACCCGGCTCTGGAGGTGGAGAACCTGGTAGTTCTGGTGCTGCTGATGCTCCAGGATGTGAGGACCGAATCGTTATGCCTTGCGACTCAGAAGAACTAATGTCGGTAAGTAACGTTGGTATTATTTCAAGTTATTCTGCAGACTCAGTAGTAGATTGCGTAGAATACCATGCTTCCAAATGAATGCATAAGATATAATGCTTCTCAACTTTGAGCAATAGTATAAATATGATTTTGTAGTGTGCAGGAGTTTTCTTACCATCACTCAGCGCAACTATTAAGAATCGTGACGAAAACTAATAGGTTTTATTTATTTTACAATGGAGGTCATTGGTGCACTTTATGAAACGCAACTGACTGACTACTAGTAGCAGCCAAATTTGAGTAATGAAAAATTATTTCTAACACATACTTGATAATTAAATGTTGTATGTCGAATGATAAACGATCATTCGATCATACTTGATTGATTCAAAAAAAAATCTTTGATTCTGTTTCTTTTTACTCACATACCTTATTCAATACAAAGATTCATTCTCAATAAAATCATTTATGCAGTGAAAAACGAAATATAAACATCAAGAAAATTTAAAGAAACAGACTTGCTGGGGAAGAGAAGTCGAGATACACCTTTCAATTGCTGTTTGTTACGCGTCAAGGGAGGATGCTGTGGCATGATTTGAAATGGTTGACATTCTTTTATTCAGGCAGAGAATGTTGCCAATTCATGTTAACGTCTCTGTTATTGTTCCTGGATGTACGTTTTGCTTACATCTCCGATCCCTTGTTTAATCAACCCTTCTCTGTATTAAGTTTGGGTAATATAGAAAATATTAAAAAACAAGTCTTTGTTTCATTCTTGAGTCTATAATATTGTTTTTTATTTTTATTGTTTTTTTCAATGTTTCAAAATACTTGAAACCAGTAGTTCCGTTTTAGGATTTCTAATATGTTTTTTAATATGCATCTTTAAATTTCTTTCCGCCACGTCTATATAACCCTCCAGGTACGTTCATTTTATACCATAGACTCCTGGTTGTTTCATAGGGATCTGTGTAAGAGCTCTTAAATTGAGATATATTCTTATCCAAATTTCTCTTTCCGGGTGGAGGAGAGCAGCTTAATGCTATACATAAACCACACTGTGTATATATATATATATATATATATATATATATATAATGCTGTTGTCAATCTGGGGAACATATGTATTAAAATTCATCTTTTATCTGTTATTGTAACACAATTGGATTGTGTTAGGTTCGGTTCCAGTTCGGGGCAGGTATACTTACGACCTGTGGGGCTCGTGTCTTGATCGGTACGCCTGGATTATGATTTCACTAAGTATAATTATTTTATTTAGACACTGAGAATTCCCATTTGTAATGAATGTGAATGATGGAACGGAGTATAAAATTCTCTTTTGTGCAGTAGTGGTTAGAGATTGTGGGATGAGTTGCGTGTAGTCATTAATTAAGATGGGTTCGATCCAAATCAGTTTATGCGCGTACCCACGCTCAGTGACACGCCCGATGCACATCCGTACAATTTCTACACCAACCAAATATTCTTACCGTTCCAGTAGTGATTTGCGTGAGAAACTGGTATGGAGCAACTGAAACATAATGCATGTATGATACTGATTTACTTAAACACAAGTATTATACATACAACATACATACTTACTTCAACGTTTTAATTTGATACCTCTGTAATTTTTATATTTTAGGATTTTCATTTGTCATTTACCATATCGAATACAAGCCCATGAATTTTATTGGAAAAATAAATAAAAATAAAAAAGGTATTTTGAACACTTGAATTTGAATTTTGCACTATAACGACGAAGCCGGCAAATTGCTTAACAAATCACCAATTCACACACGCACTGGGGCTTTGGAGATTTTGAAAAAGGAAAGGGGGAGGGCAATAGATGTATTGGAGGGCAGTTTTCTAGAATCTTCTTCCCATTTTTCTTCGAAGGGATGTCCTGTTTTCCAACATAGTTTCTATTCTCATTATTCAGCTGCGTAGTTGGCAATGTACTGGCTAATGTTTCCACTGATTGACAATTTACAAAATATATTGATCTCTTGTTTTACCCATGTTCCTTTATCATAACATGAGTGAAATTCAATATTGGATTTGTTGTTTAGAGCTGAACAACAACGCTGTCACAAAACTAAAAAGGTGTGCTCGTACTTAGTTGGAGCTGATTTGAGGCATTTTGTATTATTTTCGTAGAATTTCACTGAAACTTACTTGAAATATAAAATAACACAATTTCTGCAGTTCACTTCGACTTATTTTGATGCGATTTCACAAAGGATTGGTGAATAAACTTAGGATTTTGATGCTGGCCCAAGTACCTCTTCTTTTCATTGCTGCATCCATTTTCGCGCACACCGTTCCCGCCTTCTTCCTCTAGCGTCGGTTAGCTTACTCCAATCACACCAAAGGATTATTTTAAAAAAAATATCTATAAGCAGTATTGTTAACAAAAATATGGATCACGGGTGTTAAATAATCTTGCCATTAACATATTATACTTAAAATTCTGAAATCAATAAAAACAACTTAGGATGGCTTTTGAAATTACGGCACTATTTTTTGGAACATCACCACATCACGTCCTTTTTGTTCGGTCAACCGGAAGTACAAGTTACTGCTCACAGTATTGCCAACTCATAAAAAGGATAAAACTAACACAAAGTTTGCGTCGACGTATAATCCATGCGGCCTCATTCCAATTCAGCCAAGGAAAACTGGGAGAATTTAAAATGGAATGGGAGTGAGGGGGGGCCACACGCTCACAAATGGCGTGCGACATGGACGATGATCTTCTTTGAAGATTATCAGAACCCTGGGACCTTGGGTTTCCTCTTCTTAGAGTTATTTTTCCGGTTATTATTCCTCTTCTTTCTTCCGTTATTAATATTGATCCATTATAGTTCACTAACATTTTACACAAACGTAGATGGGCTTTTATTTCATGGGCTATATACTTTAAATGGGCTTTCCTTTTGTATGTGTAAATATAAGATTACATTTATTTTCATAATACAATATTTTAATATAAGTTGAATAATATCGATTATCTATTACAGTTTCATTTTATATTATATCTTATTCATATTTTATTTATTAACATCAAACCAATATATTTCTTACACTATTACTTAGATCATAAGATTTTCAATTTTTTTTTTTTTTTTTTTTTTTTTTGTAAGTATCTGACTCGTGTTTTAACATCTTACACTAAAGATAATTATCATACTGAAGACATGAAATTTTCAATATTTTGAGAAAAATGACACATGAAATGCAAAAATAACCTTTTCATCAATATATGCTTCCTTATAACTAATTCTCAGAATAACTCCTAATAATGTAATATTTCCATTCTTCAAACCTTTAAAATACAACATTTAAACAGCACTATTAATTAGTTAATTAACTTTAAACACAATACAATAATACAATAACACGAATATATGAAATGAAATCTCTCATTCGTAAACAAATATTTAAAACATATTACATATTAAAAACTTTATTTCACACACTATTGAGTAACATACGTTTTGTCGAGATTTAATTAAATTTATCGGCGCCTTAAAGATTCACAGCTAAATTTTTACAACGTAATAATTTAGTTATGACTCTCTCTAATCACTCGACGGGATCTGCCTGGCTAAATTTCGAAGAGACCTACCCACAATGAATTATTTGTTCTACCTCCCCGAGATGAGGCCGAATTAAAGAATACAAGGTTAAAAACTTAAAATAATAAAGAATGGGATTTACCAAAATAGCTTACTCCGAGCATTAAAAACATATTACATTACCCAATACACATATAAGGGGGGGGGGACCTCATCTCCATGACTTGGCATATTTCTTTGCTAAATTTTCCATTGCTTTGGAAAAGAAATATCAACGGCCATCTGGAAGTCGCATAGCGGGTCACAGATGCCTGCATATATCATATGAAACGACTTTTTTTTTTTTTTTTTTTTTTTTTTTTTTACATTCCTTGCACTTGTTCATTTAGTGCCACATAAGGATTCTGTAGATTTACTAACGCAAATTCCAATACATCAGATGAGCATAAATTTTTACAGTACAGAAAATTCAAATACTTATCAATATCCAACAATTTCTCTAAAATTTTATGTATTCGTTGGTTAGTACTTCTAGATTGAACACTCTGAGACAAACATACTGGTGTTGTAGTTAATGCATTGCAAAGAACAGTTTCAACACTGCTTTCCAGATCTGAATTTTTAAATTCGCTTGAAATTACATCATGGTATTTCTCAGAACTATGTTTTACTGCAAGATTTAACCAGATTTTACGAGTTTGTTTCGTAGGTTTCCACACCTTAAGTCTATCCACTGAATGTGAACCAATTGATTTACCAGTTAAAGGATCTAACAATTCGCCAATCTTTTCAATTTCTAATTTTCATACGGTTCAAAGGGAAATATTTAATTTTGCATTCATCAATATTATGCATTCATTTTTTTTTTTTTTTTTTTTGTAATATTCAAGAATCTTAAACATTGCTACGGTCAAATTTCCAAAATGTATACAGTCCAGTTTTCTCGCGAGCATATTTTTATCCAATTCCTACTCTTGGTTTCTCAAGTACAACAAGAATTTTGAATTTTATTCCAAAACGTTTAATAAACATGTTTTCGCAATTGCCTGTGTGTTTTCTGCAGCAAATATTTACTTTGATAAACACTGGCTTTCCATACGCGTATGATTTTTCACGATCAGCAGCAACAACAAATCGTATATTGGCAGAAATTTTGACTTTCGACTTACCACATTGCTTCACTAACATGCAATTTCCACATATTTTATAATTGTGTTTACTGCACTTATTTTCTTTCAAAATTTTGTTGCGGAAAATTCTCTGCTTAATTTTGTATGAAGCCTTGAATTTGCTTTTATGATCAACCCGGTTTTTCATTTTCCCTGTGTGATTACGCGTAGGTGCTGTTACTGAATGCTCGTGCCACCTAGCACAAGTTCGTTGGACTAACCTAACTTTTGCCTTTTTCTCGCGTTTGTTTTGAATTTTCGACGCCTGGCTACGACACGGTTTTTTCACTTGATTTCCACATTTTTCACGGACAGCATCATAATTTTTAACGACCAATTCCTGCATGTCGTTTCCTTTTGCATTGACTTTTAACCTTTTGAACAACTTACAACGCTTACTAGGTTTCAACTTTTCATTTTGCTTTTCACTTACATTTTCTGATTGTGCTTTTTCTGGAGTGACTACATTGCTTTTTTCATTACTACTTACCACCATACAATTGCCTTTGTGCTTACATTGGGTTTTCTTAAAATTCCTACGGACAAACTTTGACATTCTTTCAAAAGATCGCAATATTTTGTGCATTCCTTTTATTTTTCGTTTCAATTTACACAACTTTTGTTTCTTACCGTGCGTATGCTTACCACGCTTTAACCAATATTTGTACTTTCTAACGGATTTACTCAATATGTACTGCAGCTTACTAAAACCATTTTGACAACTTTCAACTTGTTTGTGCCATGATATTCCACTAACATTATTCTCATTGATGCTACTAGTGCCTGAACTGATTTCATCATTCATTACACATATTTGGGTGCATAGAAAACAATAAAACCTTATGCGCTTGAAACTTGCAACATACACATTTATCACAACCAAGTGAGAACTGTTACCACCGTTTTCCTTCTTGTCAATCTGAACCCTAACTATGTTCACGAAGTACGAACATATGTCATTACTTGGAATACATGCAAACTTATCTGTTTGTGACGTGCTTTGGACGCATCCTAGCTCCATTAAATTCAACATATGACTAATGAGTAAAGAGCGCATTCTCTTGCCTCCATTCATTAATATTACTACATTAGTACAATTACACGTACAAAACCTATCAGTGCATTTTCCTCCGTAACATGACAAATATTTTCTGTTCAACGCATTTACTTTCTGTTTAAACTTCGAACGAACACTAGGCCTACATGACGTAACAGTTTGGCTAACTAAACCTTTACATTTGTATGACACTGGCTGACTACTTGTTTCTTTACCATTGCAAGCGCTAACAAAAACTGATTCATTTACTACCTTTTGGCACCCTTGTTCTACATCTGCACAACTAGCCTTTTCAATTGGAGCTTCAACTGATTCAATTTTTTCAAGTGCTTGGACCCCCTTTTCTTCACTTTTACCCCAAATTTCTTTCTTTGCAACTTCTATTTGTGCCTGGAGTTTATCGTTAACGTGCTTTACAATTCTTTCATTGACTTCCACAAATTTACTTTCCAAAGATTTCCCAAAATTATTAATTGTACTTTCTAAAGATTCCCATACGTTACCTTGTTTACCGGTTTTTCCTATTTTTCCTCCCAAGGATTGATTACATTTTTCAATTTTGCTTTCTAAAGACTCACGTAAATTTTGCATTTCTTTATTAGAAGCAGCACTTTTAGTTTCTAACGACTCGTGCAAAGTTTGCATTTCAGCTTTAATTGCCTCTAAAAGTGACTTAACGTTACTTGCATCCATTATTCACAGTTACAGAAAATTTCTAAGTACGAGTCAGATACCTTATACCTTTATGTTTCTACACATAAATCACTACTTTTTTTTACATGTACGGCGAAGGAGTTCTGTTCCTGTTTCGGAGCGCCATTCTTATAACACAATTGGATTGTGTTAGGTTCGGTTCCAGTTCGGGGCAGGTATACTTACGACCTGTGGGGCTCGTGTCTTGATCGGTACGCCTGGATTATGATTTCACTAAGTATAATTATTTTATTTAGACACTGAGAATTCCCATTTGTAATGAATGTGAATGATGGAACGGAGTATAAAATTCTCTTTTGTGCAGTAGTGGTTAGAGATTGTGGGATGAGTTGCGTGTAGTCATTAATTAAGATGGGTTCGATCCAAATCAGTTTATGCGCGTACCCACGCTCAGTGACACGCCCGATGCACATCCGTACAATTTCTACACCAACCAAATATTCTTACCGTTCCAGTAGTGATTTGCGTGAGAAACTGGTATGGAGCAACTGAAACATAATGCATGTATGATACTGATTTACTTAAACACAAGTATTATACATACAACATACATACTTACTTCAACGTTTTAATTTGATACCTCTGTAATTTTTATATTTTAGGATTTTCATTTGTCATTTACCATATCGAATACAAGCCCATGAATTTTATTGGAAAAATAAATAAAAATAAAAAAGGTATTTTGAACACTTGAATTTGAATTTTGCACTATAACGACGAAGCCGGCAAATTGCTTAACAAATCACCAATTCACACACGCACTGGGGCTTTGGAGATTTTGAAAAAGGAAAGGGGGAGGGCAATAGATGTATTGGAGGGCAGTTTTCTAGAATCTTCTTCCCATTTTTCTTCGAAGGGATGTCCTGTTTTCCAACATAGTTTCTATTCTCATTATTCAGCTGCGTAGTTGGCAATGTACTGGCCAATGTTTCCACTGATTGACAATTTACAAAATATATTGATCTCTTGTTTTACCCATGTTCCTTTATCATAACATGAGTGAAATTCAATATTGGATTTGTTGTTTAGAGCTGAACAACAACGCTGTCACAAAACTAAAAAGGTGTGCTCGTACTTAGTTGGAGCTGATTTGAGGCATTTTGTATTATTTTCGTAGAATTTCACTGAAACTTACTTGAAATATAAAATAACACAATTTCTGCAGTTCACTTCGACTTATTTTGATGCGATTTCACAAAGGATTGGTGAATAAACTTAGGATTTTGATGCTGGCCCAAGTACCTCTTCTTTTCATTGCTGCATCCATTTTCGCGCACACCGTTCCCGCCTTCTTCCTCTAGCGTCGGTTAGCTTACTCCAATCACACCAAAGGATTATTTTAAAAAAAATATCTATAAGCAGTATTGTTAACAAAAATATGGATCACGGGTGTTAAATAATCTTGCCATTAACATATTATACTTAAAATTCTGAAATCAATAAAAACAACTTAGGATGGCTTTTGAAATTACGGCACTATTTTTTGGAACATCACCACATCACGTCCTTTTTGTTCGGTCAACCGGAAGTACAAGTTACTGCTCACAGTATTGCCAACTCATAAAAAGGATAAAACTAACACAAAGTTTGCGTCGACGTATAATCCATGCGGCCTCATTCCAATTCAGCCAAGGAAAACTGGGAGAATTTAAAATGGAATGGGAGTGAGGGGGGGCCACACGCTCACATTATATTGATTTTAGATCTATCAGAATTTAGATTCTTTGTAACCTGATTATACCAATTTAATAAAATAAAAACAATAGATTATTCATTCAGACTATTGCTGCTTCAATAAGTGATGGATCTCTTTCCTTAAAACTGATTGCAATAAAGAAAGCATTGAAACATGTGTAAAAAGTTTCTTTCATATATTAGCTTCAGTAAGTGGTTGATCTGTTTCTTTAAATCTGACTCTAATGAAGAAAGCATTGTAGCACATGAATAAAGTTTCTTTCATATATTAGGTTCAGTAAGCGGTTGATTTCTTTCTTTAAATCTCACTCTAATGAAGAAAGCATTGTGGCATGTAGAATAAGTTTCTTTCATATAATTGCTTAAATCATTGATGAATGTGAGTATCTATAGTATGTATATTGATACCTACGCTAGTTACAAACGTATTGTCTTGTAGTAGACTAAGTATGTCTACGTTCCTTTTGATAATCCAAAGTGAAGTTCAAGTTAAGGTGTATCTTATTTAGTTTAGTGCTTAACAAATCCAACTCATTTCTGTATAGAAACAGAACGTCATGAACATATATATATAGTAACGCACAACACTAATTCTTGTGCTTTAAGGATCCAAACTTTCAAAAGTTAGAGAAGCTGGTTACTCAAGAAGGGATTGGTCATGGCTAAACCCTCCAATTGATGAAATGTATTGTCCTCGAAAGAAAATAATGTTGTGTTTTTAAGAACATTCAAATAACTTCAGTATTTCGTTAATTTTAGCGCTGCTTGGAGGATTACATAGGAATGACAGAAATTTAAAAGATTCGTGTTAAAAATATCTTGGACATGTTGAACCAGAACACTTGGTTTCATTTCTTTCGAAACATTTAAAAGGAACACAGCATAGTATTGTAGACTCAAGAATTTTATTTTGAGACAGAACAAAACACAATTTTTTCTTCTATCTTTTGAAACTTTCGAAACGTAACAGAAATAAGAGTTGGTTAAACAAAAGGTCGGACACAGTAAATAAGAAATATATTTAGTATTGGTACAACAATAAAATCACCAACATGAGTTGGCAATCTTTCTTATCCAAACGAAAGAACGCACAACATGAGCATAGGCTTCTCCAATGGTGTGGTGGCTAGTGTGCGCACGTTTATTGCACAAGGTCCATGCAGGATAGCCTTGAAATTTGAATGTATTACAGGAGTTTGGATTCCACCTTAAACTGTAGGTCCACGACTCTCACAGCCTCGGTGCTGAAAGAAGAAGCTAAACTCTCCAACCAAGCACAATCTTGAGCCTACCTTTTCACAGAGTACAAACCACTACAAACAGCTATTAAAAAGAAGTATTTTCACTGCTCTTCCTCTGCAAGTGCTTCCCTTTATGACATTTCTTCGATGTTTTTATTCGTTCATGCCTATTCGTATTAACCGTAAATAAGACTGCAAAAGAGAATCGAAAGCTTGGATGCAAGCAATTTTAAGGAGTCACAATTTAAAATAAGTAAGATGATTGTTAATTTCCTGAGCGTTTTAGCATATTTTCTGTAAATCAATTGCTTTGTTCCGTTTTTTCATTTATTTGTTTATTCCTTAAATTATATATAAATTCCTGTTATATGCAGTGGCGGATCCAGGATATGATCAAGGGAGGGGCTAAACCATAGTTTGCCGCTTTATCAAGTGTAAAGCAAGATTGAAGCCCATTTTATCCAGTGTATTCCTGAGCGTCAATGGGGGGAGGCTATAGCCCCTATAGCCCCCCTTGGATCCGCGCCTGTATATATATATCTAGTGTGTTCCACGAATAACACTAAGGCCCGTCTCCTGAAGAAACCAAGGCAGATAGAAACATGAAACCTTTTGTAACACAATAATCATAGTATCCAACGCTAAGATACTTCCGATGTGCATTGTCTTGTCCATTTCTGTTGTGCTGCATGTGTGATAGAGGTTTCCAAACTTTGGATGTTTGTGATACTATGGCATCCTTCGTTTGCAACACTGAATAATAAAAGTGATATTATAAGTTTTTGTTTGATATGCTGATTTGAAATATGTAATAATCTGACGTAGTGCCATTTGAAAAAAATATAACTTTATATTGGGATGACAACACTGTTCAGTGGGTGGTGTTGCTTAATACGTAAGACAGTTTCCCCCTTCTTGTAGTTGCTTCGTGCAAAGTTTTGCTTTTCTCCCTCTTTTGGTTTCTCCGTTATCACGGATGTTCCAGATAAGTTGTCCACCATATATAGTTTCAATGAAAAATGAAATCATCTTCATAATCTTCATAAGCAAATGAACGTTTTTTTTTTTTTTTTCTCTATTTCGACGTGTGCTCATGTAAATCTTTACGTATGTACTTGACCTCTTAGGTAAGTTCTGGGGCCGCGGTGGCTCAGTGGTAGAGCATTCACCTTTGGTGTATGGGGTTCCTGGTTCGATTCCAGCTCGCGCCAAGTGAACTTTGTGGTGGACAAATACAATGTGCATAGGTTTCCTCGGGGTTCTCCCACTTTCTTCATTCCATCATTTCATTCATTTCTTATCATCACTGTCTCCTTTAGCCTAGCCGGCATAATCGTGGGACGTAAAACTGAAAGATTTCGTTTCCTTTAGGTAAGTTCTGGTTGTCCGGAAATGAAATATCTATTTCACTTGAATCAAACTAGTCTTAAGTAAAACTGAGAAATTACGAATTTAGTTCAGAAAGAGAGGAGTTATTCGTTTGTAAGAAACATTTCAGTATTTTAGTAACCATCATATTTTCTGGTACATGATAAAAGTAAGAGTAATAAAGTACTAGTGAAAGGTTCTAAACTTAATATTATGTTGTAGGCTGAACCAAGAGGTCCTGGTGTATGTGATCTACTTCACTGTGGTAACTCTTTTTGTTCCGAGAATGATGGTGACACACCATGCAGAATAGAAAGTAAGTACTGTATATAATGTATACAAGTCTACAAGAATATTAGATAACACGCCTCTTTTAGATTAACATTACAATATCACTTAAAAGGAAACGTTGTACATTGAAGAAAAAGCTTAATGAACTCTAATTAAATACTGTATAGTTTTAGTGTTTGTGTCATTGCTTTTATTTAAACTTTTCAAAATTGAATAACAGTCTACCGTCAAGGTTTTCGTGAAGTTTCATTTAGATTTAAGAACTTCTGTTACCATAGAAACTGAAGTTATTAGGCATTTTCTTTCAATTTAATAAACATGAACATGATTGAATAAGAAATTCTTTCGCCTTCTTTGCAAACCTGTGAATTGGAACTTACTGAGCACGAGGAATTTGTTAATCTGAATAATAAATGTTAAGCTGAAGCCCGAAGAAGCAGAAATCAGCTCTTAATTCTAATCCAAAATAGCTTATCCTATTTCAGTGCTTTCATATCTCTTAATTTTGTTTTATAAGTAACTTCCAAATGAATTTACGAATTTCAATACCATTCTCGGTAAGATACAGAGAATGTCATTCATTCTACGTAAAAGAAATCTTATTGAAATGAGTTAACAGCTCAGAAGTTATTGATAAAAGAGCAAATAGGAACGGGTATGAATTTCTGCTTGTAACTATTTCGATATACATATACATACGATATACATAAATTAAACATAACTTTCATACAAGGCTGTCTGTATTCTTTATTATAAATTAACGAGAAATGTAACAGTTTCGGAAGTATATCACTTCCTTCTTCAGACTACTATTTCAACTGAAATCATGAGTAAAATGATTTCAGTTGAAATAGTAGTCTGAAGAAGGAAGTGATATACTTCCGAAACTGTTACATTTCTCGTTAATTTATAATAAAGAATACAGACAGCCTTGTAAGAAAGTTATGTTTAATTTATGTTTAAGATGGACACAAGGCCTTTTTATAAAAATATTTACGATATACATAGTAGCTTCTTACTCCTTAAAATATTTATTATGATTTTCATGACTAGCTCGAAATGTTAATTACGAAATTTTAATTACAATTCATTGAAAGTGTCAGTTTTGTTGTAATGTTTGGTGCATATCAATAGCTTTTTTTTTTGGCTTGAATTCGTATTTTGCCGTTTCCCGTGCTTTACAGTTCTACTTAGCATCTGATGATTTTTTTTTCAGTGGGTAAACAAACAGGAGTATTAATACACATAAAAATATAAAAGAGTTCATATTCTGAAACAATGAGTAACTTTTTTATTTTAATACAGTTCATTAATATTGAAGTGACTGGAATGATATAACCGAAATAAGTACTTTACAGTTACGCGACAACACCCATTCAAATGTAGAGAGAAACAGTGTTAGATTACATCTACTCAGAATATGTGCATAACATTTCCAAAAGTGTTTCTTTGTTCAGATATCAATGAACTGAAATAATTTAGAGTCAGCGCTAAGAAGTGAAGTTCATTGTTACTTTTATATTAAATAGGCTATGTATCCAATCTGCAATGTTATTGTCTATACTGACGGGTCTATAATTTGATAATCATAAGTTAAAAAGAAATATGAAGAAAAGTGTTTTATAAAGTGCCTATACCAGTCATTATTTTGCTGTCTTATATCTAGGACCTATCCACTGTGAGAAAGCATTAATACTATATATGGATTTAATCGAACAAATTTATTCTTGTAAGTAACACCAGACTTGTATTAGAATAATCTCTCCAACGCCATCTCACCAATTCCCTTTTTTCGTCATTGTTATAATGATTTCGTACAAATACAAGAGAAAATAAGTTGAAAAGGAAACATAGTAAGTGATACGATCGATATGTAAACCAGTTGAGAACACTCCAAGAGCATTTCCTTGAATACTAAATTTTTTCCACATGTTTTGTTTAAAGAATTCTGCTAAAAGTTCCTACGATATGTTGTTTTACGTAGACATGTTGAAAATGGAGAACTCAAAATTGAAAAATTCGCAAAATATCATCTCTTAATGACTTACGGCCCCCGAGATATGGCTCATTAAATCTCCCGAAATCCGAACTTTTTTTGGCCAATATCTGGAGAACGGTAGCCAGGTGGCCAGTGGCCACCGGTTACTATTTGGTACCAAAATGTTCATCACTGTCATAGATATTGATCAACACCAGTATGATCTCTCTATGACTTACGGTTGCCGAGATATGGTTCCTTAAATCTTCCGAAATCGGAAGTTTTTTAACCAATATCTCGGAAACGGTAAGAGTAACGCGAAAAATTACGTCACTTCTTTGAGATAGTTTTTGATGTCCTATTGAATGGTGGGCTCAAAATTGAAAAATTCGCAAATAACAGACAGACACACAGACTGTCCTATATAGACACATGATATATATACTGGTGATATCGTCATGAGACCGTAGTTTATTTTATAAATATATTATTGTCAAGTGTTTATCATTGTGATGTTAGCCTACAGATGAAAAAAAACTATAAATGTATGATGGTTAATTTTTGAATAAGTTTCATTTAGTAGTAAAAATGATAAGACTTATTGCATGTTTGTTTATTTTTAGGTAGCACGACTCCGTTTTACATTCAAGTATTGTTTGGTCCAGGCAGCCGAGAGGAGTCTCCGGACGACAATTTAGGCATGTGTTTGAGATACGAACAGCAACCTTGCGCACCATGATATAAAACATCTTTCCTGGGAAAAATTTTCTTTATAAGCCAAAGAATTTGCATTAATATTGCAATAATGATGTAAAATATTATTTATTATACCTCATTATTTATTAATTGTCCTGAATAGGATTATAGATGTGTCACTCGTCATTATGAACTTTTGTTTGTCCATTGTGATTACATTTTCAAATTTGTTCATTTATCACAATGTTTTATTTTTCTTCAATTAATCTTAAAACCCATCGTCGAGGTCTTATTCACATATAAATTTCATATCATCAAATCAATAGAATCAATCACATCCATTATCATAATAAGTATTCTGTCAACGCCGACAGGATTATTGTCTTTTACGAAAGTTTCCATGTATTCCGTTCCCCTCCTAGTCAGTTGCAGAAACACTACCTTTCTGGGAAGCCCATGAGACTAGGAAATTCTGATTAAATGCCTGGAAGCTGAATTTAATTTAAAAAGTGTATAAAAGAAATCTTTGCAAATCGGAATTAGATCTTAAGAAGTCACGGTTTTTCATGAGTATTAATATTATAGCTGGTCAATAAGTAGATCAAAGTATTAGAGCAAAGGCTATTCTAGGGAGGGTTGTCAGAATTTACGGAATATGGTTATCACTTATGCGATACTTGTTTCTTTGCGGCGATTCTACCTAATACATGACATACTATGCGAATTACGTTACTGTCACTTTTCTTCTTTCGTTTTGTCTTTAAATTATCTTGTTTAAGTTAATATGTTAATATATAGCCACAAACTATATATATATATATATAATTTTTGCAGGTGTTTATTACCTTTATTCAAATCTTTATATTTATACACAAATTTATGATATTAGGAATACCGTAAAAGGTTAAGAACTTTCTTCAACATTAGATGGAAAGCCAAGAAGAAAAATAAAGTTTGGAATGTAGAAAATATTTATCTTTTGAAAAAAATTCATGTTGTATGGAGTAGAACAAAAATTTATTTTAAAGCAATATCAACATTTATTGTCATTAATAGATATTTTTCATATAGACTGATGACATTGATTTTGAAATAACTTTTTAACACATTAACGCAAAGGCTTGGAGGTTACTAATATCTTGAAGATCTGATAGAACGAGACTCCTGCGATTTAAAAAGTTACTTGTTGATTTCATCGGACCAGCAATTCCTTCTCCTTCAACGGTTTTGAGACAAGTGTAAGAGAACACAACATTTTCAAGAAGATTTTGTTTAAAAAACTCTTATAAAGAAGACAATACCAAAGCATTTTGCATTTCAGGAAAACATCAGTATTGGAGCAACCGGACTTCAGTGGTATTTATATATTAAACAAACTTGGTAAATGACTAATTCTATCGCCTATTTTTATTTATTCGTTTTATATACAGTGAAACATGTCAACTTGGCCACCTCTTTAAGTTGGCCATCTGCTCATCTTTGCCTGGTTGGTCTTGAACCTACATTTTCCCGTAGGACGTTTGTTACTTACTACTCTGTAAGTTGGTCACTTCTCTATCTTGGAAGTTGGCCGCATTGAAGCAATGTTTACCCTATGATGATAATTATAAATTTAGGTGCTTACCTTGGCCACGTAAAATACCTTTTTGTTATTTTCTTTAACTCTTTCGTATTTCCATGAGAGGCAAATGTTCTGTATTTGTGACTGGAGACAAAGAAGCATTGATTCCCACTATTTGTTCTTGGAGGTCAATGGGCAGAATACTACCCTGATAAAGGGGTAGTGAAGGAAGATGTGAATAAGAAAAAGCACGTACAGGAATTCAGGAAATAGTTATACTCCTTTCATCGATGGCGAGCTTTAGTAATTCCGAAAAATTTTCATGATTAAAGCTAATAATCTCAATTGTTAACTATTGGCACCTAATGCCTTGTGGAAAGGTAGCGGAGGTTTCGAGATATGAATTCTCTTAAGATTTTCTCAAAACATCTTTCGCTCCGAGGGGAACACTTGCAGCTCATTAACAAGAGGTAGATGATACTATACAAGAACTAGAAAATTAGAATGTGTATATGTGCCAAAAAGAATAAAAGAAATCAACTAATACTAGAAATCATATTCTAAATATACACCAATCACTCTTATTTTCTGTAGGTTGGCCACTTTTCAATGGAACCGATGGTGGCGAACATAGGTTTCACTGTATATGAACATTAGTCGTTAAAATTTTGAGGCCGGCCAGCTTTCGAGCTTCTATATTGTAGTGAAACACAGAAAGGGCAGTGGTTTTATATTGGATCCTGGTGAAGTCTTTTGGACGGATCCTGCAATTGAACTTTTCTCACTGTCATCTTAAGTAAAAATTAGTTTCTATAATACCATCCTTCGACTCGATTCTTCATCATATCTTTACTTTTCCTGCTATCACACATCGTATCATATCCACCAGAATACAAATTTTTCTCAAATGGCATATTCACTATTTTTTTTGTTACTTCGAGCAATAACTTCCCCTTTCTATATTTTAAATACCTTCTTCTAGTTTCTCCTTTTCATCGAGCTATA
This sequence comes from Thermobia domestica, assembly GCF_964235325.1. Lineage (NCBI taxonomy): Eukaryota > Metazoa > Arthropoda > Insecta > Zygentoma > Lepismatidae > Thermobia > Thermobia domestica. The sequence goes on along the minus strand of NC_137457.1, from coordinate 277,271,276 downwards.
TTTTATTCCCTTTATTCATATATTTATAATATCTATTACTGTTTACTGATTTTTTCGCAGCAATATCCATGTGTTTGCCTTATGCAATACACTAACTCCATAAGAAGTATTTGGTCGATCTTTCTCCTTATTGTTTATAGAAGGTCTTACAAAAATTGTATTTGCGACAGTTAGATCTAGAAGTTTTAAGTTTAATGAATTTATAGTGTACATTTGATCACAAACTTAGAACTACTAATGTCTTAGGTGTGGATAAAATATTTTACTGTTTTGAGGCACTGTTTGTAGATTTATTTTCAATGGCCAAGACAGCAGATGTAACGCAGAGGAGGTAAAAATGATTTCATTAAAGAAAAATTGATAAAATCTTTGTATAAATTTTTGTAAAACAGTAATTGTCTTATTTCGTAATAAAGACTGAAAATAACCTAGATGCCTGAGCAATTTTATTTATTTATTTATTTATTAGAGAGAATTCATTAATAACATCCACTTTGTATTTACATTAGAAGTACTCACATAGTAAACTAGTGCCGTAATGAATACATTTTATAGCATTTGCTTTATATATGGATGCGGGTATTGTTAATGTTTTCTCACAGATTGCTGGTATAGTTAATGATTAAACATGTTAATTCAGGACAATCGGAGAACTATTACTGTTTTTTACTCTAGTTGGCTTTGGAGGGGGATTATGGTTTCTTTACTGTACAACTCTTCAGTTTAAGTTCAAACCATTATGCTCTATAAGATAAAGCAGACGAATTATAAATGGAAATAAATAATATAATGTATTAACTTAAATGAAGAAGCGGGAGAAACCCGAGAAAATCCACGAACATAGTATTTTCTATCAAGTTTACACGACTTGGGTCGAACCATTTCTTCTTTACGTATTCAAATGTTGTATATACAGGGTGACTGGTAATTCGATGCATTCCTTGCAAGGGAATATCCTACAAGTACTTCCGAACATTTTCACCTATATGAACCCGGGGGTCGCAAATCAATAGTTTCTGAGTAATTTGCACATGTGTGATTTCTTTGAAATTTACCGGCTAACGAGAGGTGCATGAGAAAGTTTCACCCTGACCCACTTTCATATATCACAGAGCGATGAAATTTTGCATGTGTAATCCTGCATACGTATGTAGGTCATGTGGTAATGTACAGCTCGTAACTCTGCACTGTTGTTGTGTTATAGGTACGAATGTGAAGTAAGGTATAGTGGTCCAAAATTCATTACTACACCTCAGAAAACACCGTGGCCACATCGCAGACGTATTTGCCCCTAGAAAATGACTTTACAGTTGGGAAGAGGTGGAATAAAGATGGTTTGCGGTCAAGGGAAAACGCGAACTATGAAGGATTTCATTCCGAGGGTTGTGTCTCTGCCTGGCTAACATTCGAATAGTGAAGGGGTGCGTTGTTTTTCAGGAGACGGACACCTTTTGTCAGCATGAAACACTATATTTTTCACAAGCTTTTGTTAGAACTACAGTGCTAAATGTGTTATTTTCTTATGACTTTCCAAGGTTTACATTTTTACCTTCGTAGAAATCTTATAACATTAGGTTGTGATTGTAGCAATTGGTACGGCAATGGTTGTAGTTTTGTTTTGAGTTATTAAAGCGATGCATTCGATTGTTATTTATTTATTTATGTAAGGGAATGATTCAAGGAAGGGTTCGTACCTCCAATTCCGGGGTCCCATCGGTCTTTTAAATGGGTCTAGAATTTGGGAAGGAACTGTCCCTGACCTTCTAGAAGGTACCATCCCTGCCTTCACCTAGTGGGAGTGAAGAAAACCAAGGAAAATCAAGTCAAACCAATGACAGCGTGCAAACGTCGGTGCCCAAAGTAATGATCATTTTACGTTGGAATCAGCATGGGGTATTACTACTTGCTTTCCAGGCAAAGGGTACCACAATTACCAGAATATACTATGCCTCACTGCTGCATGCGTTGAGGGATTCTGTGAAATCCTAGAGCGTGGCATGCTGACAAAAGATGCCCCCATCCTAGAAAACAACCCGTTTACTGTTCGAATGTTGGCCGAACAGATGCACGACTCTGGGTATGAAATCCGTTATAGTTCGCGTTTTCTCTTGACCGCACACCATCTTTATTCCACCTCTTCGCAACCATGTATTCATTTCCTAGGGGCAACTACTTTTGCGATGTTGCCACGTTGCTTTCTGAGGCGCAGTAATGGACCACTACACCTTACTTCACGTTAGGATCTATAACAGCAACAGCGCAGAGTAACTAACTGTACATTACCATATGACCTGCATACATATGCAGGGTTACACATGTAAAATTTCATCGCTCTACATATGTGAAAGTGGGAAAGGCTAAAACTTTCTCGTGCACGTCTAGTTAGCCGGCAAATTTCAAAGAAATTACATATGTGCAACTTACTCAGAAACTATTGATTTGCGACCCCCGATCCATACGGGTGAAAATGTTCCAAAGTACTTGTAGAATATACCCTAGTAAGGAATGCATCGAATTACCAGTCACCTTGTATATCTGAACCCTCTGAGGATAGTTTGAAGTCTCTGAAACATTTCCACACCTTGTGCTTTCGTAAGTTAATTATAAAGGTAATTAAGGACCAGTTTCTTTCTGAGGGCAGACTTTCGGGATGGGTAAAGTAAGCACACTTTACCTGACGAACACATGTCAAGTATATAGGTACAACGTCTATTTACGCTTTGGTGACTTAAAATTGTTAGCAGGAAGTAATACAAAAAGCTCTCTGGGTGGGAGTACATAACATTAATTAAATTCTACTGTACACAGTCGCTTTTTACAAGTTTGTGAATTTCAGGCTCAAAATAAAAATGTACAAGTTGGCCATTCGCTTTTTACAATTATGTGTACACGCAAATCGTTACAGCAACTATTGCTCAAAGTTTTCATGTATTATCTTGAAAGCCCTTTTTCCTTTCTAATATTTATGTTCCTGAGCAGACGAACACATTTTTTATTTCAATGAATAAGATTTCTTCGTTAAACCCTGGCCATTATGTTCAACATACATAAGCATTCATAAAAGTCGTTAGCATGTCTTATAAACATGTAAAACGTTTAAAAATATCATAAAATAGAAATAATAAAAGAGAAAAAATAAAACATGAAACTCAGGAAAAAAGAAGTTATGCCAATAAGTTTGCAAACAAAAATAATCATTCATAATCGTTATGAATTATTCTATACAGAAGTTTAATAACTCTTCTGTTTGAAAAAAGACCAATACTATCATTAAGTTTGTTATATAGTATGAGTATTTTCATGATGAATGAATAAACATACATGCGTAATACTTCTCAATCTAGTTAGGTACATTATATTTTGTTTCTTGGAATGCTATGTTGTTACACTCCTGTTCAAATAAACTTGGAAACTCGTTTGAGACTAAGTCCAGAAAAGTGAGCCTAGATACATCACAATTTCCGCAGGTCTATACAGAGGGGATCCGGTATTTCCCCTCTGTTCTTTATATAGACACTAGCTGCAAGAGATACATGTGCGCCGATAGCCGAATATGGTGAGGCACTGAGTCTTCATAAAGAACTTCTGAAACTTGAAGATCCAAGGATTCGAAACTCAAATCTCAGATGTTTATTAATTTATTTTTTAAACATGAAGATATGATGAAATAATTAAAAGTACAATATTTGTTACACACGAAAATGTCAAATTTAATGCTTTGGTGTTAAAACTATTGCTATATTGATAATTTGTTTATTGCTGTATTGCTTTTAAAAGTTTCAAAACAAATACTTGTTATAAGATTTCTCGGTTTAAAATTTCTAGACATACCGGTTAGACATACCAGTTCTCGAGATTTTGATTCCCCGCAAAACCGAGGAGACTGGATAAAACATTAAACACGACAATCTAAAATGTATATTAGTGCCTCGTGAATGAATATAATTATAAAGAAATACCCGAAAAGGTATAGACCTAAACTGTAGTGTCACATAACATATAGCCTCGATGCTCAAACACGGCGTTTAAAATTCCTATTATCTAAATGCCGTTACAAAATCCACTAATACTACTGCCACCACTCATATTTCAACAACTCCAACTACAAACAACAACAACTACTACTACAAGAACTACTAGTACTAATAATAATAATATGGAAGAAAATTTACGTAATAATATGGAAATTAGGAATTGCTTTCTGTGGACATTTTCTATTTGATATAAATACTATTGGAACATTTATCTCACATCGTTATACTACAAGATGTATTTATTTGTTCCGTTCTTTGCCATTCACAAATAGTCCAGTCGTCGGGGTCCCGGGCTCGATTCCCGGTGGGAGAGCCTTTGAAATGTTAGATGTTCTCGATGTACCTGTGTCCGTGTCCCTGTCGTTCAAGGTTACTGGAAATAGCTGTAAAACGAGTATAACCGAGTAGAAAATAGAGACAAGTGACTGAGATACTTTCGGTGAATCAGAAAAACATAAAAAGTGGTCTGAGGCACCAGATTCCAGTTAAGAGAAGTGCCAGTTAAGGGTTTGAATCCCTCTTAAGGCCATTTTATTCTTTCATGTCTTTGTGTGTTTGTATGTCTTTTTTGATTTTCAATTTACATTTGAGTTCTCTAGACTATTGTTTCTACATAACACTTTCGTACTTTATCATAACGGAAATCAGAGTGTTTCGCCGTTATTAAAAGATTGGAATCATAAACGTGTGCAATTTCACATCGAGTGTATCTTCCTTTTCTTTAACAGTGCAGTCTTATAGTAGTGGTTTAAGTATCGGTTTCGCAAGTTGGGTGTCCTGACTTCGATTCCCGTTGAGGTAATTAAGGAAATCTTTATCATTTGCAATATTGAGATTTCTGATGTATAATAACATGAAAAATATTCAATTTCCCTAAGGCTTAGAGTTGAAACTACTTTTTTCAAAGGAGAAATACTAACAATATGTCTACAAAATGACGTCATCCGCATCAATCTTGATTCGTACTGTATGTAAACGTAACGTGTTTCCCAAACAATTGATGAATACATAAGGCTCATCCTTAACATCGGTCAAAAATATGACTCATCAAAAACAAACCTTATTGTTTCCTAGCAATTGTGAAGTTGTTCCTAACATTCTACTTCTTCTACTATTTACCACTACTGCTAGAAATAATAATAATAATAATTTCGTTCGCCATTTCCAACACATTCCATATATCCGTTCAACTAAAATTTGTAAATAGGAACAATTCTGTACTATATTCGTATATATATTTTGTTAAAATATCAATACAACGAACAACTAATCAAAATGATTTTACCCAAACAAAGGTAGTTACTATGTATCATGATGAAGACAACACATCCTGCTTAGTTTCTGTTAAGGCACCAGAAGCTCCGATCTTCATATCCAGAAGTATTTTTTCTTTATTTCATTGTTTTGAGCTTTCTCCCACAATATTAGTCTCTACAGGAGCTGATACCTTCTTGTTCCACTCTTTCTCCTTCCAGACACTAATCTTTCCAAAGTATCTGTTATAAGGCAATTCATCCTTAGACAGTGTCCAAACCTATCTCTTTTCTTTTTCACAATCAACTTCAGTATTCTTCTTTCTTCATTCACTCTTCTCAGCATTTCTTTATGTCTTATTTTCTCTTTGCAGCTGATTTTTCCATTCTTCTCCATATCTAAATTTCGAACTTTATTGTGATGGATATAATTGTAGTAAAACATTTGTGAAAGTACACTAACGTGCATATGACTGTGAGAATAACAGAGCCGGTTCTTTAGCCACTTTTTCCACAGGTTTCATTTATTAAATATGTCGTGATAACTGCTTGTGTAAATATGTACCTTTTATTTCATTAATGATGATAGTAGCATTTACAATAGCAAAAGGACACGTTTGCTATATTGCGTGTTTCTCCCTATTAGTTCTAACCTTGTCTCGAAACAAGCTATTTCAAAACGGGGCTGCCTGGCTCATATATCATGCAATATTTATAACTTAACGTAAAACTGAATTTAATTGTTCCGTTCCTTAACACAACCAACCCAGACAAGTAACATTTCGATTCTATAAAGATGCTTACTAGAATTGTTTAATAATACATATGTTCCACTTAATTTTCTTGAGTCCTTCAATTTACATTACCTCTCTTCAAGAAAGAGTGAGTGAAAGTTGAGAATCTCAACGTAAAAGACGTGGGATTTTTTTTTTTCTAGTAGCCGTTCTTTTCGAAAACATAGCAGCTGATAATTACTGACTGAATGTGTGATTATCAGTTTATATTCTTAACGGTTGTCTCAAACTTTCCATTCACACGTTACACCACAGCAGGGATTTATTGTTTCTTATATGTAGAAATTTCATATCCCTTTTCGTTATCAAATTACTACATATTTTCGAAATTCATATCCGACGATTATTTTACAAAAAGGCAAAAAGGATATGGAAATTCTTCATAAAGATGGGAGCATAAGTCTTTGTTTCACAGTAAGGAAAGGATATTTATATTCGTGGTAGTAAAGAAAGTAAAGTTACCTTCATTGCAGTGAGTGTACTTTATAAATAACTTACACTAAAAGTACAAATATTCCTGAGGACATGCTGGGCAGGACAATGAATGACTGGAAGCAGCGGATACATTTAACGGAGGGACGGTACAATGGACAATTGCTGTAACATTGGTCAATGGGCCACACATTGTCTCCAGGTAAATGCAGAAAATCGGAAAAACTTTGCAACGGTTGGTCGTAGAGCCAAAAACATTTCATCACTGGATTCCTGGAAAAAATTTCAGTCCTATTTGAAGTATCACACGATAGGGTTCCTGTTTAAAAAAGTTCCCGCCATTTCAAGATGGCGACCGATGGCGCCATATGTCTGAAAAGATTTTCCCCCTCGTCTGTTATCATCACCTTTTTCCTTTTTCCCAATTCTGAACGGTTTGGATTTTATTGGTGTTTCCATACTTTTGGACCACCCTGTATATTAATTGTTAAGAAAGGTAAATGAAACATTTTCTCCGTGGAGTATGTCTCTTAAGGGTGTTTCTATATTGTTTCAACAACCTATTTTTTGACATTCATCAGATTAAGTTACTCACAAACAGATCAAATTACTTTTTGCTTCTTTAATGTAGTATTATTACATCAACACTTTAATCACCAAGCTCCATAATCAGAGGTTTTATTCTGGGACCATATAACAATACGAATTGGCATGAACTTTTAAAGCAACCCTCGTATTTCTTCAACGCCGATTCTTAGAAATGAAACGCAACCAGTTAACATTTGGAGGAGAACAATGCTCAGGAATTTGTCACCCAAAAGGTGCCTCACTTTTCCAGACAGTCCTACTTCCTCCCGTCAGCCCAAACATGGTGAGGAATTTCGCTACTCTCATGCTGTCCGCCTACGCAGTATGGACTCATGTGATGATGACAGATTTTACGTGATAATGTAAAATCTATCAATAATCGTTAATTTCATGATTTATTGGGATTGTCAATATCTTCAATATGGTTTCAATTAACCTATGGATTATCCATTATACATCATTAGTAACATAATGAAGCAAAAACTTAATGTTTTCTATGAACTATATTTCAGTCTGCTAGTGTATTCTTGCGCTGTTTAACTGGCAACTATGTGACGCATGAAGAGAAGCGCGAGAGAGTGTTGGCATCTTTTAAGCAAATTCGACGTATTCAACATACGCTCTCAAAATAAGAGCGAACTTAAAACTTCAAAAACGAACATGGATAGAAACTAAGCTATCATATATAAAAAATGCATCAGTAAACATAAAATGTGAAAACGTTCAAAGATATTTTGATAATTCTTATAACGTCAATTTAGCAAAGTATTTTTTTTTTTACAAGTGCATCGAATCACATACACAACGTGTAATTTCAACGTATATTAATAGTTGGTACTTTTGAATGAAGAAACTCATAGAAGAGATCTGATGTACTCCAAAATTGAAAGCGACGCACAAACTCATCTTTATTCAACAGTGCACTAGTGAATTTTTAGCATCGTAACCGTCGATCGCGAATATCGTGCACGTTAACGGTATCGTCCCGTAAAACAAAAGGGCCACCGAATAAGAAAAGAAAATTATGATGATAAATTAAAAGTGTTTGGTGTTAGTGCCTATATGTAAATATTTCATCTTCATGGAAAATTTTAAAATATAAGTGTCTTACAAAATGTTTCTTTTCTTTCTAATAGTTGTTGAAAATCATATTTCATAGGATCAAAGTGTGTGATTTTACATTTTTCTTTCTTAGTGAATGATGGATATCAAATCCTAAATATGTGTGCAACTTAAAGTAGTACGTCACGAGGTAAGGTAGCTTTTAAGCAGTGAAGTGCAAATGTTTACTTTCGTCTCCCACTATTCGTCTGGTGTTAACCACACATATCTGTCCCACCTTGTATTCTTTTACAGGCAGTAATGAGTATACCTTTGGGTTGACTCAATAGCGACGGTGGGCACACGGCATGTCTTTGGTATTTATAACGCCCGAATCCTAGGACCGTGGGAATGAAGTTATTTGTTTTGTTACCAGTTCCTTACTATAACCCATTAATTTGTGCAATTGAATGATGTTATAAAGATTTCTATAGAGATCCAAGGTTCGGATCCCGATAATATTATTAGTCGGTCTTCTCGAACTGGAACCAGCAAGTATCGAACCCAATCCCATTATATCTGACGTCCCGAACAGAAACATACTAGGATTAATAGTAAAATGTGTTCCGACCTCCCAAACTCCCATTATAACCAACAGCGTTCACTGACCCATTGAATAACATGTGAAGGGTGAATAACATTTACCCCTTAGTAAAAGACTACGTAAGGATAAAATATGTGCACATTGCACTTGAAGTGTTACTAAAAGACCTCTTTATAAACTACTTGTTTGTGTAGAATTGGCTTCATTGATTTAATAGGATGAAGATATACGAATATGGGCAGATCTTCTATTTTGTAACATCCTTGGATTATAGCAATCAAAAAGAACTAATAATTATTAATTCATATTCATATAATCTAGTATTACAAAAATTGAAATATTATTCATATTTTATAACAGTATTTAACATATGTCTATATCTATATGTCTCTATCTATATAGATACATCGTATTTAATATATTGTATATTACTTTGCATATATATCGTATTTAATTACTTTGCGACATAAATATATCTCTTTTCAATGTTTATTAAATTACGTTACTTTTCATTTATTACTGATACTCTCTTTATGCCACAGGAATTAGATTTCTGGACTTTCGGCTTCTATGGCTATATAACCCGTCATATATGTGTGATGTCGTCTTTCGGCGATCACACTATCCGAGGAAAGGGTATGAATAAAGAATTGGGAAAGGAAGAAAGCGGCCTGGGACATGTATGTTAGGTACCATCCCGGCATTTGCCTGGCATGAATGAGAAAACCTTATGAAAACCCCGTGTTCCCTCCGGAAATCGAACCCGGGACCACTTGCAGCAAAGATGAGAGTTCATTATGCCATGAAAGGTTTATTTAATGTATTTTTTCAAATCGCAGTCCATATCCTCTAGTTGATTGTTATAACTATTATTCATTCGTATCCAGTACAACAGTGACAAACATATTTCCCAACACGATAGCGAAAACGCTCACAAATATAAGTCAATAGTGGTATGTGAGTATAGATTTCGTCTTCTGATAACTGAGTTTAGAAAATTACGTAATCATTAGCCAAGGAAAGTACCTTCGGGAACTATGTAGAATTTTACTGCAGCACATTGAACATAATTTTCACCATTGAAACAAGCAAAACAGACATTCACTAGTTTTAAAGAAATTATGATTACCTCTTGCTTATTTTAAACTAATTTTACCGGCAATTTTTATCTTTACGGCGAAATTTTTAAAGTATTTCAGTCCAGTTTTCCCATAAAACATAGTTCTATTTTTAATTTGATGATGGTCGGCTTTTGTAACCAAAACGTTTAGTCATAGATAACTTCTGAAATATAGAAAAGCTTAGTGTAGAGTCTACCATATTTTTCATGTCCCACGATAAGGCACCATGGCTAAGGGCGATGGTGATGATGATTTATCTGAGGAAAAAAAAGTTACGACATATCTCGTAGAACAGTCTACCCTTTTGTGCCATACACGTAACTACACTACACATCCTACTGATATTGATACCAGGTGGTATATTGTTAAATTGCATCCTCTAGAGAAAGTATAAAAATCAGAAGATAAAATAGCAAAACATACCTCATGAGTTCCTACATCACTCTTCAATTTGTCGAGTATACTTTTGCTCTTTCACCCATATAAGGCTGGCGGGGAGAAAACAAATTGGTTTTCACTTTCTTTCACCTGATGTCTCTTAGATCGAAAATTTACACTTGATGTCCCGTATATGGCATTAGAATTTCCATTCTGATATAGAGTGTGTTCTAAACACGAGAAATCTGGTAGGACCGTTCAGAACATAGGACATAACATGCGATCTGATGCCATACACGTTGAGATTTCACTCTAGGACAAATCGTAAGAGGTTTCCTAGGATCTATCCTATAGTGTATAGCACACCTTACTGACCGCTAAAACCTTCCAAGTTCCTTTTCCATTAATCACTTGTATATGTAACTGTTATTGAACGTAAGATGTGAGGGATCTTAACCCGAAAGTTCATTTGTAGCAAATCTATGTTAGACAGTTCTAAATAATAATGCTTCAAGGATCAAAGATATTGCCATCTTAAATAGTTGTAATGAAACGAAGTTGTAAATATACCATAACCTCCTGAGATTCTGCATATTGCAAACAATACGTTTTTCGAACGCCCGTCGTGGCTACGAATATTTAAGAATATGCCCGAATCTCGGTTATTGTATTCGGGAAGTGTCGAAATTACTGCAGAAAAGGCAGCTGGTTTTTGTTTTTACCTACAGGTGGCTCTATTATCTGCTGAAGGCGGGCAGAAGACAATTGGGGTTATGGACGCATCTGATCCAGGTACATTGATTGAATGATTTCTCAGAAAATAAAACATAGTGCAGTAAATTTCAAGTTTAATGATTTACATATTTTATGCTTATATTACGAAGGGAAATATACAATTTTCCTTGTGTATTGTATGCAATACATACCAATTTGAGACCCAAATTACTGCATACAATTCGACCCATTACCGATCAATAGGAAAACAGTATGACAAAATGGTTTTTAAATATGTACTATTGGGTCTATTGTTACCTAATATACAAAATTTTATCAAAAGTTCTTGACAAATAAATGCTCGGGTCTCAGGAGGTTAATTAAATATTACAGCATTCGGCTCAACATAGTAACTTCTTCAGCCAATTTGGGTACACGACCACATGTACTTAGTTTAGTTAATCCTATGAAAAATACTGGGTATTTGTGTTTTCTTTCATTTTTATATCTTTGTAAAAAGATCTTGCTTCCTGCATTGGAATTGGTACAGAGTGATTAAATTCCATCTTCACAGAGTAGAGAACTGTTAGTATTATACAATTTTATCGAGTTTAGGATTTTAACGAAATAATATTAGAAAAATGTCTATGTTAATTATAATCTATGTTAATTATATCTAGTACTATAGAAGTAGAAGTGTTTATTTGTGATTCACAACTGATACATTTTTATTAGTTTGTTTCAAGGAAAGTCGAATTGACAATGGAGGGGAATGTTTCAGAGGCATCTGATGAGGTTTGTTCTGTCACACTTACAAACTGGATCAGGATTACGACGTAAGTCATTACGGACGCTGCTATCTGCAAATAAAAAAAATACATTAACAATAAGAAATGTTAATCAAAATCGAACATTTCTGAGTTCGAAATATTTTATTTCTTGTAAAAACTTGCAATGTGAGAAATATGAATTATATTTATTTGAATGCGTTAATAAAATACGTTCTAAAAATAAGTTAAAAATACCGTACTCTACTGGTCAGTAACAGTACAAAATCGAGATGACGTCAGATTTACCCTACGCTTGCAGAATGTGTAGAGAATAGAACATTATAATGATCAGAGTGTAGCTTCGATACATATTACTTGTTCTTGCTACGTACTTTACAAATAAAAATAGAGGCAGTGGGTCAAAGTTGAGTAGTGGCCGACTGTTTGTATAACAGGAATTTCTAGAGCTGAACCTTTGAATATGGAGGCAATTCCAACAGGTTTATCCCTTTAATCGTGGGATGATTGTTCTATTTCACGATTGCGGATTATACTTCTGTTATATTGGTACCCATATTGGACTTCTTTTTTCATTTCTAGCGCTCCACTCTCTCCCACCATTACTGACATTGTTAATCTTTCTCTTTTTTTCTTGTGTTCTTCTTATCTTTTCTCCCATTGATCAGAATTGGGACCACGTTTTATCTTCTAGTATCTTACAACTTTTTGCGAGACCGTAATATCTCAATTTTCGTCTATTATTTTATTTACAATTTTTAACTTTTACAATCGTGAACCTGTATGTTTTACATCAATATTACGTGCATTGTGCAACTAAACAAAATAAACAAAGTTAACTATATCCCATTCCTACTATCCGTTCCCAATCTAAGGTCACTTAGAAGAAGTCTCTGCATCTAACCCGTATTGGACTCAATGTAACCACTAATCCGAATATGGAATCAATTGGTTTAGGAGAACAATAAAAAAATATCAACAGCCACACTATACCATGGACCGAAAGGGAAAACATTCTTGTATGCATGGCTATTGTGGGACGGGAACTTCGATCATTGGGTATGGCAACTAATTGATTCCCGTATGTTGAACAGTATATGATGGTGTTGATTGGTGGTGATTTCGGACTAGATGCCTTCTGTAGCCATATTTTCAATGATACTATCACATAGTGAAGCGATTGAGGAATTGCTTGCACTAAGAAATAATGACCTTTGTTCTCGAAAGTGTAACTCAATTTAATTAAAAATCCGTACATATGCTATGTATCACTCAATTGACTGTGTGTTATAACTCTTTAAAGATAATTCGCTAGGAAGTTTCAGCTGACTCTTCAGAGAAACTATTGTTGATACTACAAGAAAAGGTTATTTATTGCTTTTCTCAGCTGCAAGTCTCTTATTTTAACCATCTGTTCCGTTGTGGATTTTTAAATTAATATGTAAAAGATACATTTGCCAGTAATAACATCAAATTCAGTACATCACATCAAAATATACCTATTTCTCTGTTGCAACAATAAATGTACACAACACTGTACAGATAAATGTACACAAGTATCAGCACTGTCTGTGGAAGACGAAACCTCAAGGTTCATAAACTCAAACCTGGTAGTAATTGACTATTTCATTTCTTCCTTCTCTTAGCTATATTTAACTGTAAAAGTGAGAGACTTCTTGGCTATCAAATTGGTTCTTGTAGTAATGTCCAGTAGTGTAAAATGGACAAGACAATGATTTAATTTGGAGAAGAATAACTAAGTGACGATGGGGCCTGTTAAAAATATATAATATCAACCAAATACAACATTTATGTACAAACATTATTAATACTATTGGTGAGCTGGACTACAGGTCTGCACTATTACAAGTACTTCGATTAAGATAAAGAAAGAAGAAGAAGTGATATATTTTGTGTAATCTTAAACAAGGATATTTATAAGATCCTTGATCTTAAAGGTAAATAAGAATAACAATAAGTTCCGCGGTGAGTGTGAAGCGTAAACAGCTGCCGAAGAGGAAGTGGTTAAAGTGGAAAATTCTCATCGTTCACCATTTACACACTTTATACATATTCATGAAAACATTTACATACATTCACAATTACTCTACACGTACTCATTTCATTTATTTTTCACTTTATCCAACATTTTCATACTGAACATCTGGGTAACTGGCCCTCTTCTTCCCGCTGGAACTCTTCTCGATTTTGACTATTTTCACACCTGACTATGACTATACATTTTTTTTTACCTAGATGCGACTATATGACAGGTAATACGACTAGAAAGTCGACCAAAAAATGCAAATGGCGGCCTCCGCCATTTGTAAAATTCTTTACAATTTCTGTACAAGTAATTCAATTTATCCACATTTTTAGCATACTAGGTTTAAAGCTGATGCTCCTTTAAATAACACCGATAACGGTAAAGAAGACAAGACAAGACAAGAATAGCGATAAATGAAAGTAAATGACCTGAAAAAAAAAACCTGGTGAATGTATATAATTGGAGGGTGTGGAGAAAAACTAAGAACATGTTGTCCACTCCAAGCTCACATGGTTTACGCTCAAACTAGGTACCTAGATAGGCCTTGCACTAGAGTTCGGTACTCTACTAATAACTAATGGGAAATTGCGTGTATTGGCATATTCAAACAGGAAACACGTAATGGACACCAATAAATATCCTTCAGGCATCAAAGACACACACACACACACCAACTTATTGTACATACTGAACAAGTTATGAAATTGTCATTATATAATCAAACAGAGCTGATCAAACATATATTCTACAATATCAAATTCATTGGAGGAAACGACAAATTTATTCCTGTATATTCTTAGGAGTTGCTCATCAATTCAGTTCGTGTACTTTCGATCTTAATACGCAGGAAAACCTCTCTTTCACTCATCACAGATCAGTCAGAAGTTCAACGATAGTGCACAAGATGAAAGATTATGAAGATTCTTGTAAATGGGCAATACATCTTTCGAAATTTGCTGGATATTAAAAACTATAATAATGTAAATGTAATGGAATTGAATATAGTTAGGGAAGCAGTCAGAAAGTGAACAGATAGCAGTCAGATAGTTAGGGAAGCAGTCAGATAGCTTGTTTCGTTTCTTCAGTGGAGGAACCGCTCCTGCTGTTGCTTTTTTTCTTGCAAATTAAAACCGAACTAGTTTTATAAGTGGCGCATTCATTAGTTGTTGAGCAGAGTAACACCAAATGAAACGTCATCCCGCCGAAATTACCCTAAACTTCTTATCAACTTCCGGTTACTATATGCAGTGTGTAGAGCTAAAATTCTGAGATGCATGTAAAACAGATTTCCCTATAACACCAGGTTGAGGTGCAGGTTCAAAGTTTGATGGAAATATTGTACATCGAATAGAAATCGGAATAGTGAGGGAATCACATCTTAAATATTCATAGTAAGACACATACTTCGTAAATTTGTTATTAGAAAAGGACGTAAATTTTACTAACGATTAAAACAAATGACGAGATACTAATTACTTCTTTTTTTTTTTTTTTTTTTTTAAGAGTTTGATTGTAACTTCATTGTCGGTTCACCCGAAGTGATTCTATTACCAGACTTGAACTTGGAATTCCTTCTGCTTCGATTCCTGATATTTATCCATTCACAATTTAGTAAAAGTGATATCTCAAGTATTTGTCATGTTTACTTGTAAATTACACATCAACTGCTCGATATTTATAAATAACTTGAAGACTATTTGTTTATTTCCCAATATCATTCTGGCTTTCTTCAGACTTGCTGTTTTTATGCTTTCCTTACCGCTTTCGAGAAGTAACTGATCGTTAGGACTATGTATAGTCATCTTTAGAAATGAAAATATTAATAGAAGTTAAACTCTACTAGTATTAATAGAGTTTAACTGAGGAAATGATATCTACTCCAGAATCGGTGAGTAAGCCCTACCAATATAGGGAGGAAGCTGTGTCTTTGAGCTTTTCCCTCCAATGAATTTGATATTGAGAAATATGAGGCATTGGATGACAAAGTGGCATAACTCAATTTTGAGACATTGTGAGATGTTGAGACTTTTATTACAATGGATATAGAAAAAGCGAAAAAAAAGTTCTTTGTGCTGCCATCTTTTGGCCTATGGCCTGGTCTTTTAATTCTGAGATACGGAACTTTGCCATCCAACAGGTTATGCTTTCAAGTTGAAGGAAATGATTTAATCTCATTATTATTTATTTTTTTTTTTTAAATGAGTTACTCCACTTTGCGGTTCAACGCCTCATATAGTGATTTGTTCCATTTGTTTATATAATATTATGATTTGACAACAAGTCTAATATATGGGAGTTAACAAGTTGGTGTGCATATTTTCGTTGATCTGTAGGACATGGAATACGTTACTACGAACCTAAGCCGTGTGGACTTGGGATAGACAACAACGTGTTCTTAGTACTCCTAGGATTTTTTTTTTCATGTCTTTCTACAATCTACATCGTTCGCTTTAAAAGTTTGAGTAATTATTGCCACCATCAAAGGAAAACTTAGATTTTACAAATATCTCACTACTAAGGAATGGAAAATCATTTACCTTATTTCGTGAGCTTTTAAGTTATGAAATATTTATAATTTTAGTTACAACGTAAAAGTATAATTTATTTCTAGATTGTCATTTATGTGTATAAAGTTATTTAACGACCTTTGAAAATGAGTGCGAAATTTGACACTACTGATAATTTTACGTATATTACTTACTGAATGTAACAGTGTCATATCTAGAGGAAACACCCCGCACGCCGTTAATTGGACCTTCCTGTGTGACAACTCATTTGCAAACAGCTGCAACTAAAATAAGAAAGAAACTGATATTTATATATTAATATAAAACATATTAAGTATTACCGGTAACAGACTTAAAAATTCATTACATTATAATCACTTATATTGATTTATTTCAGTAGTAAGTTGTGTAGTACTGACACTTATATTTCACAAGTAAAACGTTCTATTAAGCACATATTTGCCTGTTCATTAAAACTCAGAATTATAACATTTCCAGCTTATATTCTTCATTGTAATCTCTGAAATTTAGTTAAAATTTAATTTACAGACACAAACTACAGTCGAAATTATAATATATTTGTTAAAGGAGTTTAAACTTTCTTTTATAATTGAACACCTTGACTGCCACTCGTGAGCTGCAAATGTAGCTAACTTTTTGAATGTTAAAGCAATACTTAAATAAAACGCAATAAACATGAGATGTTCACATTCAGAGAACTTAATATTTTGAGCGAACAATCATGGTGGAAAGGAGAGAAGCTAATTAGGCTTAGCGATACTCGCTTCTTTTCGGCTTCACCAAATTACTAGGATAAAAATAACTATGTGCAAATCCTCTATATGATAACATCCTTGGATGGAGTACACATATCAAGTAGTATAAGAAATATTAAGCCTTTTGTGCACAAGAGGGGGGAGGGTGTTATCGTTCCAAATTTTAGGGTATATGAGCGCAACAGGTCGGGTATAACATCATTTTTCTGCCAACAATTGAAGCTAATAGATGTGAAAAAGTGTCAGAACTCCTATGATCAGATGTGACGTGAAGATGAGTTAACTTACCGCTAAACTGCACTACATTTTACAATTTTATGTGTAAAGGCCCGTTAAGAAATTTTTCCTGTTCCTGGGTAAGACGTATAATCAAAAGTAAAAGCCAGAAGATAGTTTAGTCACTTTCGTTCTCCAAATTTCGATGTCCAAGATGCTCCTGGTAGTGTGTGACCAATCAAAAAATGGATGATATTCTGGCGAAAGTCGAGCAAGATCGAATATAAACAGTCACGGCATTGCCAACGACGTAAACATCCATCACCAAACAATACTAAGCCGTTTGGAGTAAGATAGCTACAAAAAGAAGCTCCAAAGTTAGGGTACAATAGGATCTGACTCAAAAACATTTACTTGTTGGAACTTGTATGTGATAATCTCTATTGAAACGCGATGAACTCGAACCATTTCTGAAGTCGTTGACCACGAGTGATGAAAAGTGGATAACTACGACAACAATAAGCGAGATAGATCGTAGTCGAAGTCATATGAAACTCTATGACAGTCGTTGGCGTAGCCCACACTGACGCCCAGGAAGGTTATGCTATGCGTTTGGTGGGATTGAAAGGGCATTGTGGATCACGAGCTAGTGCCACCGAGCAGAACGATAGACTCGGACTTCTACTATCAACAATTAGGCGAATGTACCTAGTAATTCAAAAGAAACTGGTAAACAGAGAAGGGTTTCGTATAGGGCCTACTTTGCTTACAATTCCAGACCGCAAACATAAAATGATCGATTATTTGTTTCAGTGTGTGAAGAACTCCATGAATGCTGATAAGACGTTTGTGGAAATCATGTATATTTTTTTCACTAGATACCACAAAAGTTCTATAACAACGAAATTATAGTTGCAGGAAAAATAGAAGATACTGATCGAGGAAAATAGTGCACGGTGGTTACATAATAGGCCTATTATTTTAAAAAAGCAATAATTGCATTCTCAATTTTGACCCCCAAGTGCTCAATACTTTTTCAGACAACTGTAACGTTCCTCTTTGAGCGTTACATTTTCTCAAAGAGAATATTTGCGGAAATGTTCAATCAGCTCTCAGCTAATATTATTTCTTTTTATTTTCTCAATTCTCGACTCTCATGAAGGATTCAAGATGGTCGACAATTGGACTAGTGCGTGTAGATGTAGTATGCTACTTTCCTTTGTACGTCTATGGTTTGCGTTGAGCGGCTTTTGAGAGTAGCTCGGATCGTTTGAAATAATTTAAATTTTTGTGTTTCATGTAAAACGGAAGGATTATTATGAATCTGCATATATAAATGCCCGTTTATATAATTTTTATTCTCCTTTAGTTATATTTGTTTTATTATAAAATCTGTTATTTCCATTCTACGCTCTGATGCGTAGTATGGAATGACCAATCCGGAAGTGAGAGGGCTGCGGAGAGCCCCCTCTGGTTCACCTTTTCTTTGTACTACGAACTGCGAACATGGCCGTGGTGAGGTGAAAAGCACGATTGTCCATATTTTCGGACATTAATTTACAGTGAATTATGCAGTGAGTGGCCGTTCTTTAATATAAATATTTAAAGAAGCTGTTTTAGTCGAACGGTATGCTAGGCTAGCGGGTATAAACAAGAATCGCAAGAGAACTTACTCAAATATTCGACCTGTGCGTTTTGGAATATGGCTGGGATTGGTTAGATATTTCCTAATTGTTAATGTGATGAAAGCTGAAGTTCAGAAATCCCTTTTGTGCTGTCTCCGAGACTGAACTCGATTGATGTATGGCCTCCTTCTCTTGACGTTGTAAATTTCCGTCCACCCTTACTACGTTTTCTTGGCAAGGGACTTCGTCCTATATTACTTGTTGTCAGCTCAGCCTGCCTCTCCGGAATTTAATGTGTCTAACTGTGGTCGCTGTTGTGAGGATGAACATTGCAGCAGCTTTGCAGTGATTGTTTGTCTACCTGGTGGAGATAGCAGTGGAACGTATGCTTTGCTGTTAACCAAGGAGGGGTCGTCGTGTGATCAATCCACGCCGAGGTTATGGCTGTACACATGGTGAGATGTTGGAGGAGTCGTCAGGACCGGTTGCCACCCTGGAGTGCTGTTTCACAGTGTTTCCTCAGTGTCCCTATTCGTAAAGTGAAACCACGGTCGGGTGAGCTTTGGTAACTGTCTACTAGGTAAATATGTCTATTTCTTTTATTCCGTCTTGTGAAGAAACTGGTATCATCCGGGAAGTTGCGGAAGAAATTGTCCACCGTTTATAGTTGTCCAAATTATTTAAAATATAACATCTAACGTCATATTAATGTCTTCGTGTGTTCATTATCTTACTACAGATTACTTATGAACAAACAATAATATACGTTCAATAATTCTCAGTTTTCTTGGTGTATACATATATATATTATCCGAGTCAGTTTATAATGTCCATAATATTGTCCGAAATGAGTTTTGTCCGTAATATGTCCGAGTAAACGAGAGTGAGTCTCTATCCAGTAAGTTGAATCATACGCCAGCGGGGTAGTCTGATATCAAAGCCGTTTCTCTCTTGCTCTGAATAAAAATCATCTCTTAGAGTTGCCTAGATGTATAATATATTACTCGCTGCCATCTAGCACATGTATGGAGCAACAGGTATTCCGTATTGTTTATTCTCTCAGGTATTCTATTTGATAAATTAGGGATTGATTAGCGATGGCTAGTTTACGTCTGTCTAGCAGCGGGCATTCCGTATTGTTCATCAATAACTATATACGTAAGTATATCTATATAATTTACAATCTAAGCATCAAGTCGCCGCACCCCAAGTTTGCATTCTCGAATTGTCCTGTTACGTTTGATTGTGATGTTGCTCACTAGATCAGTGAGGCACGTTAAGACGGTGGGTGTACGATACCACTCGTACTCCAATGCGGGAGTGTCAGAAGTCGAGTCTAATTTCATTGGCTGGTTTTGTGTTCCCCATAATGTGCTACAGAGTTTAATGTTATTACCGCCGCTGCTAATAGTAAATGTCGAGGGAAATGCCCTCTTAGCAGTTGGATGCGGGTGAAGTGGAGAAGTTATGTACTAAAAGGGGGAAGGTTAATCGACGCAGCCGTAGGTCTCTCTCTCTTTGCAAGGAGATGTTTACGAGTGGTAATGTAATCGGTAAATTTCTTTTGGTGAAGTAGCCTACCAAGGACTTTATGCTATTGTTTAGAAATGTAAACAACTCTCTTACTGTTAGTACAGTGTGGCTTAATTTATATTGTTATTCACCTTTGAGTTGTGTTGGCGCTAAAGGGTTTGAGAAACTTAAACTGAATACAAACTTTTTTTTTCCTGAATCTAGCTATCCACGATCATAAATGTCAATGAGAGTCTTTTGTTATACGTTTATTACAAGGAAGGTTAAATAAACAGAGATGCAAGATATATGGTGTTATCTTAAATGATTTTTTTCTTTCTTTTCCTCGTCTTTTCCTTAGCATTGACAACGCAAGTAGTGTACAAGAATCTGGAGTAAGTAGCGTTGTGTTTACTGGTCTATAAATTATAGTGTAAGAAGGAATAACGGCGACCCAATGTTTTTTCTTCTTTTTTTTTCCTTCGTTTCCTTAATGTCAGCTACGGATACAAATTCAAGGTAATATAAGACGCAAGGTAGCGCTTTTCAGGTTTGGTTCCCATAGCCAAAATTCTAATTATTGGAAAAGGTGACGCCGCAAGTTTGGCTACCCAGCCATAGAATCGAACTAGCGTAACCAGCGCTCTTCACAACCTGATATACGGTGTAAGACCTATGTCTACATAGCTTTATTTATTACAGTACAATGAAACCAGGTTAACTTTCAGAGTATAGCCCCTCATGTTGGACTGCCTACAGCTACCATCTTGTCAGTCCCTGCATTCCACATCAATACCATGTCTTGCCCTTAGAACCAAAGAAGTTAGTCACTGCTGTTTTCATCTGCTGCTGGTTGGTGAAGTATTGTCATTTCAAGAAGCGCACCTAGACAGAAATGTGTAGTAATCCAAAGGGGCAAGGTCAGGACTACATGCCGGCTGAGGCATTTGTTCGATCCCCTCAAGTATCTAAATGTTTCGAGCCGAGTGTAGTTTTGTGTTATCGTGTTTCAGCAGGGCTGGCTTTCAGTTCACCAATAGAATATATTTTTTCGTAGTTCAGCATACATCCACTCCAACTATTGGGAATGAAGTTCGGCATTGATGATATAATCGTTAGTCGAGCTTGGAGTGAATTACCCCTCGTAATTCCAACATATGTAGAGTATGACTTTACGCCCAAAACAGCTCTGTTTGACAACGGGTTGCGGAAGTTTTCTTTTGCTTAACTATTGTTTATGCGCATTTAGATTTCTAGGAAAAGACACTTTTCGTCGCATATTTCAATTCATTTCAGGAAACCAATACGACGCGGATTTTGCAGCAGATGTCAGCTCAAATCCACTTTCTCTGTGCCCGAGCAGGCGACAGCTCTTTATGTTTTTTCTCAGTTTCTGAAGGAGACGCACTACAGTGGACTGGAATATGCCAAGTTGGATTGACAATCGTCTTGTACTGATAGGTTTTACATACCCTGGTCCTATACTACCATGCCAATTTTTTTAACTTGACAATTTCCAAAATTTATGGGAAATTGTCCTGTGTACCCCTCCCGAAATTTTAGGGATGGGCCAATGTGCGCCTACCAAAATTAAGAGGGATGCTAGGTGTTATTGACTCTTGGCCAAGGATCCCGGGGCCCAAAATTTTGTCCAAGCGACCTGCATACTACTGGTTGATTGATCATAGTTACGTATTTTGTCAGAAACGGATGAGCTGTGAGATCTCGACCGTTATAGTTTTCGATGCTTTCCCTTCGGAAGTATAACCAGGTGCTTTGTGCACTAAGAGTATGCGAATACCTAATAGACCGGTGAACAGGGCTATTCAATATTCCTAAAACGCATTACATGATCTACATTGGAGCATCAAGTATATTTTCTTACTCTTTGAATTCTGTAGGTGGGACCACCAGCAGATGTCCGAGTTCCAATAAAGTAGTTCCGTTTTCTCATACCTTTATCTAATTAATTACAAACTGTTTTGCACCGGCATGAATAGGGCTAACAGATTTTCAGACTATACAATCGGGACATCCTCTGAAAGTATGCATTAAAAACTGGAATACAAAATGTACAATATAGTCATAGTTATATAACTCGCTTGTTGCTGCAATTTGAAAATTAATTGAATAACAGGTCAGTACTCGCTATAAATGAATGACAGAGAATAGATTATTCCTATCAGTTGTGTATCGATAAATAATAAGAGTAGATTATTCTTATTAGTTAAGTACCGCTGACTAATAAAAGAATAGATTATTCCTATCAGTTGAGTATCGATAACTAACAAAAGAAAAATGAAATGAAATCTTTAAGCTTTACGACCCACAGTTATGCCGGTTAGGCTAAGGGAGACTGTAAAGATGAGAAATGAATGAAATGGTGGAATGAAGAACGTAGGAGGAAACGGGAGAACTCCGAGGAAAATCACGAGCATGGTGTTTGTCCACCACAAAGTTCAAACGGCGCGAGCTGGAATCAAACCAGGGACCCCAAGCACCGGAGGTGAACGCTCTACCACTGAGCCACCGCGCCCCCAACTAACAAAAGAGTAGATTATTCCTATCAGTTTAGTATCGATAACTAATAAAAGAATAGATTATTCCCATTAGTTAAGTATCGATGACTAATAAAAGAGTAGATCATTCCTATTAGTTGCGTATCGATGAATCATAAAATCTGTATTTTTTAAATATCGCACGAATGATATTAACTTATGTCCTAAAGAAAAAGCGAGAATTTGGGAGAATAAAAGGATTTCGGGAGCATAACGAAAATTCAGGACTGTCTAGGTTAAACTGGGTCGTCTGAGTGCTCTAGGGATGAATGTACTTTTACCTGGAGAGAACAGTTAGGAATGTTTAAATTACAGCTTATAGCTTATTTTATTACCAGCGAGTGGCGTTATTGCTCTAGCAAAAACCATTTTATACTCGAATAAAAAAAATAATGTAAGAAAGAACACGTACAGCTTCAATAATTTCTAATAAGTAATATTCTCTACCTCTTCTTTAATGTCTGGATCCATGTTTCTTCGGATTAGGCTATACACAATTGCTCCTGTTGCATTTGCCTAAAATAGATAAGTAAAAAAGAAAATCCTATTTTAGCTTCGATTACACAAAATTTTCACATATTTACATACCGACATTTTGAAAATGTTAGATTAAACTATGTTTTCATTTAATAAATTTAAGCATTGTGATTGTTAAGGATTCTCGAAAATCTTAATTTTTACAGATTTTTCTTCTTTCTGTCAATTATAATATTTGGAATTTTCCCAGGATGATTGACAAAACAAAATACTTTCTTCTTTATTTCAATTCTCATACTCGGAATTATCTCAGGGCGATTGATAAACGTAACACTTTCTTCTTTTCTTCAATCATAATACTTGAAATTATCTCAGGATGATTGATAAACGTAACATTTTCTTCTTTTCTTCAATCATAATACTTGGAATTATCTCAGGATGATTCACAGAACAAAATAAAATGTGAGAAGGTTGGAAGAAGGTAAGACGTCTTTCTCATAATACATAAATATAGAATATTAGAAGAGTATACTTATTTAAATTTCATCGTTTGGATTGTTTTATCTCCAGAACAATCAATCAGATTGTACATGGCAGAATTGCATTGTGTACCTAGGTATAATAAGGAAAACGGAAAACTAAAAATATCTCGATCGTACATTAAAAACAAGCGAAGATTCTGTTCTTCAACAAGGAATCTAAACATGTTCCGCCTTA
This sequence comes from Thermobia domestica, assembly GCF_964235325.1. Lineage (NCBI taxonomy): Eukaryota > Metazoa > Arthropoda > Insecta > Zygentoma > Lepismatidae > Thermobia > Thermobia domestica. The sequence goes on along the minus strand of NC_137457.1, from coordinate 277,247,094 downwards.
TGCAGAGTCGTTTCGAAATATGATTAGTGTCATACTAAAGGGCTGACTACTGCAGGAAACATATGTTAATCGAACTCTTTAGTATGTCACTAATCTCACTTCAAAACGACTCTGCATAAGGCCCGTTAAGTCCAGAGAGCGAAATGCTAAGTCACACTACTGAAGCTGGATACCACATAGTCATAACAATAGTCATCTTGGACTAGAGTTTAACTACTTCGTGTTGTGCGTACTTTTGAGTCACCTTGTTACAACCAAATGATGTCTACCAATTAAAGGAAATTCTTCCATAGAAAAAAATTGTATTTTCTTTGGAATTACTTGTAAGCAGTGATGTAAGGCTAGAATATTGGTGAGTATACGGCAGGCTGTTTTTAAAAAATTAAAGTGTATCTACCACCGTATAAGCTCGTTTTTTATTTTTGTAAATTTAAGGTATTCGCTCGTTCTTTCGTAAACATTTAGGTAGGTATATGCTGTATATTCCCATATACGTCTCATTACAACCCTGGTCGAAGGTAAGAAGTCATTGCTCACCGGTTGAATAGATCAAGCAGCAGGGTAAGGTGAGGTGACGGTTGTACTTCTTGGATCCCAAATGTACTAAGTCCAAAACTGAAATTTTCCAGGAGCAGTGTTGCCAACAACCTCTGAAGAAAATAGGCTAGATGGCCTTCAAAAATAAGCTTTTTCCCCCCCCAAAAAAATGGCTAGATTTTCAACTGCCACCCTACAACCCACATTGTAAATTTTAAACCACTTTTGTGTGTGTAATTTTATATGTGAGTTATAGTAAAATTTGAAATGTTGAATTTTATTCACCGAAGACTTACAAGCAACATACATGACTTTACAATAAAATCCATCAACAACTCTAATCTGATTTGTAAAAGTCAACACCCATATTATCAGTTGAATTGAAATAACTCATCATCGATGATATCCCAGCTAGCCGAGGCGCTGGAACTGGATGCACCATCGTTGGATTATGGATTGGGTTAGCTTGTGTAGGCCGCTATTGTCTCAATTTTCAGTAGTACTTCTTTCGGTAGTCATAGTCCTTACAAACACTTCTTATTTCTCGGTACACCCTCATAAAACATCAAAATGAGTTTTCAAACTAATTAAGATATCTTATTTTGTTTCCTTTGATAAACAAGAACAACCTCTGTGGTTTAAAGAATCGAACAGTTTACTAAATTTACATTAGAAAACTTATATTGTTCAATGAAATGGGATAACTAAAATAATAAAAAAAAGTAGCAAACGGGTCCGATACGGAAGCGACATTAAAATTCTTTCTGAGTCGATAAATATTGTTAAGCAGTTGTAAATCTGTGGGTGGGGAGAAAGAATAAAAATTAAAAAAAAAAAAAAATAGGCGCTTGTTGCGTAATAAAACACCCGCTGTCTAGAGATAATATATAATGACAAATAGGCCAATTTTTAAAGAAATTGCACTTATTTTCAAAGAAAGAAGTATTTTTACAATTAATTTAATGGCTAATGAAAGAGCCAGAAATGGCAAAAGAGTTTCATAAAATAAGCTATATTTAAGGCTATAAGCATTTTTTCGTAGATTTGTATGGCTAAATGCTTCTCTAAATAGACTAGATTTAGCCAAAAATAGGCTAAATTTGCATCACTGTCCAGGAGAGATATTTGAAGTTCAATAACTTATGGTTAATTTATGTTTCTATTATGTTAGCAACCAAACCCATAATTACGCATATAGTTTATGATCTAATAATTTACTGATCACATAACACTAGAGAGTTAGTAAGAAAGAAACGAAATGTTATGCTGCTTAAAAAGGCGAAAACAAACGCCAAAATTCAATTTATTGACACTGAACAACTACAAAAATTGTGGAGAAAACGTACATAAATCTGTAGACTTAAAGTTACATAAGATAATAAAAAAAAAACTGTTATAATATACTTAAGAAAGTTGTCACCAAAACTTACTGTGAACGTTCTTCAGTCCACGTTCCTTTTTTCTCGTCCCTCCTCTACATCTGTCTTTTTCTCCTAACTGTTTTCTGCATGCAAATTATTAAAGGAAAGATGACATGCTGGAATGAAAGGAAGTAATTCCATCACGTCTTCCGTTTTTGAGTCGATCGCATTTCTCCAATCTGGTATAGTTGTTCCAAGTTGAGGAGCTTTCAACTTCAGTTCTTTCTGTTCGGCCTTTCCGTAGGTCAAGCACAGAGCATCCCTCTAAATCAAGGATCTTATAAAATAGAGGATTTGCCCTTACAATAAAATCTTGAAGCCATACGTCACAGTTTTGCAACCCCTACTCTGCCCACTCCGCCCAATAGGGTCGCAAAGTTTTGAGCCAACAATCATGGCTGAAACGAAAGTAGCCAATCAGATGATGGCGGAAACGAGAGTAGCCAATCAGACGAACTGATGCTCGGTTGTTTTTTGGCTTCATCGATTTAATAGGATGACGATACATATGAGTAGATCCTCTATTTATAACATCCTTGCTCTAAACCGTTTAGATTTTCTTTATGAAATATCTGTTGTGAAAATTTCTTGCCATACTTGACGTGACGCTTATTCATCCAATTAATTTCGTTGTAGCCCTGATATTTCTTGTATCTGGTGATATATTTCTTGCTGCGACTGGACTCAAGCAAAATATGTGGGTCTCATTAAGTGAACAATAAATTTATTTTTTCTTCGGATTGAAGCCATTACATTGTACCAATGTGCAGGAACATAGGTAGTTTTCCTCTTAGCTGCAGTTTCAATGACCCAAAGTCTCCATCACTGGGAAGATAGGAGTGCCTAGAAATTAAAATGTTTCGTTCGATCGATTTCATGTTGTTTTCGTTGGACCCAGCATAAAAATGAAAAAGTAGCGTTCAAATTTTGATTTTCTCCGGTACATTTGTCGGAATATACGTGTAACAAAAACGCCGATACATATTTTTTGGGATCCCCGGGAAATTATAGGCTCATCCGACATGTAAAAATAAGCCATTTTTTTTTTAAAGATTATGAATGCCGAAGATTTACACGTATATATTTTGTTTGTAATAGGCAACACTCAATATTAAAATAGGAAATATAATAGCTTTTGGAAAATCCATTGATATGGCGCACTTTTGGACCGCAATTTATATCGAAAAATACCAGCCCCAACTTTTCCGCAGGATTGTCCAAATACATTAGGAGAAACGTGAAGATAGTGTTACCTTGATTTCTCCTAATGTGATTGGACAACCCTATCGAAAACTTGTGGTAGCAGTTTATATATATATATATATATATATATATATATATATATATATATATATATATATATATATATATATATATATATATATATATATATATATATAAATCATAAATAACATAAGCAATGAGTTTCTAAATACGGAAGTTAACATCATGTTTAGTCAAAATCTTAGTACCAGTGATGTCAACCCATGGGAAAAATCTCATTATGTGGGATTTTTTGACATTAATTTCTCCAAAAGGGATGAAGGGAATTTTCTTAGAAATTGGCACATAAATGGGATTTTTCATACTTTTACTTCATCGATGCCAATAAACTTCTCTATGGACGAGAAGTAAACTAATGAATCTTCAGCAAACGTGAAATTAATCCTAATTGTCAAATTTTAATTCCTGTAAAACGAATGCTAGTATGGAAGTGATTTATACAATGACTTGAGAATCTTAAAAAAAAAATAAGGACCATAGGACTTATTAACAAATCTAGTATTTAAAAAAATACCAAATGGGAAACTACCATCTTCCAGAACGTTCCACACGAAATTACTGGAGAATAAATCTTGTCTTATCTAGTTTCGTTACGTTCCATCCAAGATTATGATGCAAATACTAATTCCTATAGTATTCGCGCCGACTCGTGAAGCTTGACCTAGATCTACTGATTTCACCATCCAATTGAACGCAAGGGTGTGTTCCATTCGTCAACCCACACCCATCAAATTTTGTCAGTGTCGTCTCTCGCGCTACACGGAAAACATCTCCCGAGAGTACAGTGTTGTCGGAATGGCGCCAAGTTCCGTTTTGTTAATTTTTTTTATTGCGTTATATTTTCGTTGTTACTATTCGTTGTTACATTTTATAATAATTGTTACACTGGTTAGTGTTGTGGGGTGTTATTATTGGTAATTTTTAAATATCCATTTACTATGTCTTCAAAGTTTGGCAACATTATTGGTGAATTTCAGCTCTTTGACGTTTCCCCAAGTGTGCGCTCGGGAAGCGGCTTCACGAATTGTACCGAAGTTTTCCGATGCATCGGAGCTCAAGCAAAATATTTCTATGATTGGTTTAGAGCCTAAGCTTCACGACTGGGCGCGAGTACTATAGCAGCAAAATGTAGCTATTTTCATCAAAAATTTCAATTCTCTGTCCTAATTATTTATTCATAAACTATTTAACGTAGAATGTTTGAATTTACTTACATCCTGAAGAAAGTGAGTGATCTACAGTTCACTTTTCATATTTTATAAATTTGAAAATTTTGTATAGTGTGGGAAATTAAAGAGCAAAATAGAAATTTCTACCTCTCGAGATGGGATTTTATAACGTTTCAGGTTGGCATTATTGCTTAGTACTCCAATAATCACACGCAAAAATGTCTTTGAATACGGATGTATAAGTTTATGCTTTAAAACAGAAACTATGCAATTATAATTCGAGAAATGTGCAGTAAAATAGTTACTGAATAATATTGGATGATTCTTCAATGCAGTGCAAACACTGCAATATGCAATAAATAGTGTTCAGTTGACCTGATACAGGGCTAATCATTGTATTAACTATCTTGTTTTCAAGGAAAAAAAGGCATCAGATTGCTTCCATATTTCGCGAAAATCTAGTTAACTACTTAGCAGTATGTTATTATTACACACAGCAGTAAAAGCAAATAAACTATTTGATAACCTTCAAACTAGTAAATCAATAATTAGATATATGAATTTAATACCTTTGGTTATCAAAAATACAGTTATTGATTTGTAAATCCGAAACACTAATCTCTACAAAGTAGTCTCCTTGGTAAAGTACACACTTCTTGATCCAGCCATTCTTGGGAACACTTCCGGAACGCAGTTTTTGGAACGGCGAGCAACCGTGCCGTCGCATTCTGCATGGTGTCTTCTCTTGACTCAAACTGGGTCCCTTTTAGTTGCATTTTCAGCTTGGGAAATAACCAAAAGTCACATGGAGCCATGTCGGGTGAGCAGGGAGCCTCAACACGACACACAGCAATGTTATATTTGGCGATGAAAGCCTAAATCAAATTTTGCGGACACTCTCCTCATGCACAAATTCTCGTTCGAAATTAAATTTAGCGATCCGATTGAACGTGTTCTGCGTGGGTATCGCCAAGCTTTTTGGCAAAATTTGTTGCAATATCGCTGCTCAAGTTTTTTCTGTCATTTTACCAAAAAAATACCGGAGATTGTGTCTTTGAGATTTTAAGGATTTTTTTGGTCAGCAGAATGTTCTTTCTCAACTGGGTTTTCTCAAGAGTTTCCACGTGCTGGCTGGAGCCATTGTTGTTTCGAAGTATCTCTGAAATCTGCAATCTCATGTTTTCGGTTACATAAAATTGTTTCCTTGGAAATAGAGAGAGTAGTAGAGATCGGGAGTTAGTAGAGAACGAGAGTCGAGAGAGCGCAGACTAGAATCGCGACAAATTAGTAATCGTGGAGAACCGTAAATTGTAAACGGACGAATATATCATGTTTTCAATACAGCACTACCTACGAAGTAACGGAACAGAATAATTCACTTAAGTCTAAAGAGTGTTCGGAAATTTTTTGAACGATTCTTGCTATCAAGTGTTTCGATTACCAAGTTTGATACTTCCAAGGACATTTTATAACAACCGAAACGGAGCTGCAGAGAAGGACTCTTGAGAACATGGATCCAGCAGTACTCAAGGTATGACATTCTCTTTGGCCAGATTTCCGTTCTTTTATCCTACACGTTTTTTCAGACATTTAAACACGTCCAATCTAAGAACACATAATTCTATGTTTAATAAACTGATCTGACATGAACGTGAAGCCTCTTTCTAAATTAAACATCAACCTCATTGATCATTTGAATTTGCCCTAGTTTCATTGTACACAATTTTGTCTAAATTTCAAGGGCATGTTCATAAGAGAAATTTCAGATATTTTTCTAAGTTTAGTCTGGTCTTCTCCTTTTAGCTACAATCCCCACATTCGCTTTGAACTAGAGCAGACCAGGCTAACAATATTAGAAAAAAAAAAATCAAATCCGACAACCGCTCATTACATGTCTTCACTCATTGGCCAACTGCCAACGACTGATGCTTTCTGCGGGCGGGAAAAAAAATCACGTCTGCGCATGAGTGTCCCCTCTGAAGAAAGTGTCCCGCGCTTCATTGGTTTACGCGGAAAAAATAAGGTTAGATACTTTCTGAACACACCTCGTATTTTCTTAATGTATTCGTGGTAAGAAACAGTGTTACAAACGAAAGGAAGTTAAAAGGGAGTATGTAATGAAATGACATCATTAATTTGAAGTCCAGCGGTATTACGTTTTATGCTGAAGAAAATATAGCCTAATATAGAGGCAGAAAGTCAGAGGTATGCTTTCCTGTATCACTGTATCACTGAGCTTTGATGCTTCCCTCGGAGAGGGGATAAGAGTCAGAACAGAATCAATCATACTTCGTTGTGGCACTCTTTTCGTGTATTTTTTTTCTTGGTGCCAAAAGAAACTTTCTTTGATACAAGTGATGTATGCAGTTATCACAACGAAGTTCTGATTTTGAAGCAAATCCATGTAATGGACACTTGTATTTGGCATTTTAAGCAACAGTATAGCAGTTTACAGCGAGATACACAATATACATATTGCTTAAATTAAAGAAATAACTCCCCCTTTCCCCAACATGAACTAAAGTACACTCACTTTTATTGTAGCCTTAACTATATAAATAGGCATTTTCCATAGCATCCGGCAATTAGTCACAGTGTAATAATGACTGCTACTGTTACGGTTTCTGAACTAAACTAAACGAATAACAGTGTGACATGTACACGACGTGAAAGAGTTTGATTTATATTTGGTGATATTTTGTCAATTAATATTGAAACCGAATGTGATAATAGATTTCTACGTCTTCCGGTTTTAGTAGAGCTTACACGTATACTTTGCGAAGTCGAAATCGATTTTGTTCATCAAACTTGACAGCGACATGGGGAAGATCAAGAAACGAGAGTGAATACAATTTAAAGTGCTCCCGTCGATAAAGACAGGCGCAGTTGCCAAAAACCCGATTGATCAGAATAAGCCAGAACACAGTGTTTCAAATCTGAAAATTTCAGTTTATTCGTAAAACAAGTAAAAGGATGTAAAATGAACAACACGTTAATAGACACCGGGGAGAAGTAGACATCTATTAGAGGTTAGGCTTGTTATGGCCGCCATCTTGAAGTCATCCATCTTGTATTTCGATCGATTGTTTTAAATAGGAAGGGATCACGTAATATAACAAACTGGGCTAGAATTTTAAGAGAAATACAATAGTGAAGTCTATGTTGCCATTTGTAAGTCATAATGAAATGGCACATTGGTATGAGTATCTTGGTTCCGAGATTCATTAACTACCGTACTTAAAAACAAACAAACAAACAAACAAACAAACAAACTAAATTCAAGTTCCGAAAACCTAATGTATTCTAGTACGTATTGAATAGGTAGCTGTTTATGAAGGATTGCCTTCTAACTCGATTCTTGTTTCGAATAACCCAACAGAGAACAAGCCATTCGTCTTCCATCAGTTCCTTAAGGTTTCTGATCGTCTCAAAAACGAAAAAATGAAATCTTTAAGTTTTACGTCCCACGATTATACTAAAAAAGATGGTGATGATGAGATATGAATGAGATGGTGATGATGAGAATATGGTGGAATGAAGAAAGTGGGAAGAAGCGGGAGAAGAACACGAGAAAACCCACGAGCACGGTGTTTGTCCACCACAAAGTCCACACGGCGCGAGTTGGGATTGAACCAGGGACCCCAAGCACCGAAGATGAACGCTCTACCACTGAGCCACCGCACCCCTTCTGATCGTCTCATCTCCATTCCATTTTGTCTGTAGTCGTTATAACATTTTGCACCTATCACATAGAAGCCATTTCTTTCCCTCCTAGTTATTTCTAGCGTGTATCTCTCCATTCTTGTTTGTGGGATATTGGTTTGTGAGTTCCTTTAAGATTCAAGATACGGCTGTTGCGAAATCTCGGAACCAACGAACTTATATCAACTTGCCATTTCATTACGTCTTACAGATGTCTTTTTCTGATCGATAAGGTTTTTGGTTCTTGCGCCCGTCTTTATGGACAAAAGCACATTATATATTACTTACGCTCGTTTCTTGATGTTCCTCACTTCGCTGCCAAGTTTGGCCAACAAAGTTGATTTCGACCACGCAAAGTTTACTTGTTAGAGTGGAGATGAAGTATATATATATCTGTGGGATACTTAATTGACTAAACAAAAGCTTCTTGAAACCCACATATATTTCCCATTTTACTCTATAAAAATGAACGTTAAAATAGGAAGTGATTGATTTCTGTCACTTCCGGGTTTTAGTAGAGAGAGATTAGAGTAGAAATGAAATATAGCTATTATTTAGGATGTTTAATTGACTGCAGAAAATAGCTACTCTTTATATTAGAAGCCCAACACGATATTTTACTGTAAAGATATGGTTGAATTCAAATGAAATTCAAATGTTTCAATTTTATAAAAATGATTAGTTAAGGAAAGGTAAGAAGAGAGAGAGAGAGAGAGAGAAAGGTTTAAATTCCAAAACAGAGGAAGAGCACTAGACTGATAATTCCAATTAGACTGGTGTCGTCCTAGTCATCTGGGCCGATGAATGGATCTCTTTGGAGGAATCTGGACACACTGGAGCCAGCCAACAATTGGATTCCAATCCTGTTGAGCTGCTAGAGGCGTCCAGTTCTCTTCTCACTATGTGATCTTCAATGATATTCTCCTTCATTTTCATTTCACTAGACAGGTGTTTTGTTGAAAAGAGTCTGTGGCAATGAACCTGCAGAATGGCATTACCAAGACATGGAGTTGGTAAATCTTCAATTGTGTGCTGTGTTTCTCACGATCTTACACCTATCCAAATTTCATGGCGAATACCCATGTGTCCTCCGTGGTTTTGTTTAATAGAAAAACGATGAGTCTTGCGTTCAGTGAACTAGGAAGCATCAGGCTAGGCGGAAGGGAATGCACAAAAGCAGGAAGGGAACTAGTCGTGTTTAATCCCTGTTTATTGCAGCTTTGGTAACAACCGTTAAGAAATTCATGCTTATTTAAGCTGTCTACTTATGTACATTATAAATAAAAGTTTTGTCTTGTTGGAATTTAAGAGTTCATAATTCTGCTAAAATTTAGTTGTGGATAAAACGTAAATTGATAAAATAATAAAATTGAATTTAACAAATTGAATCTACAGTTCACACAATTTTACATTATTTTACAGTCACTTCACAATATATTCCTGTATTTGCTTTATAGTAATCAATGTAAACACCGATCATCTCCATCGACCAATTCCATTCCTAACACTTTACCCTTTATATTCTGGCCAAAATTGATGGTTATTCATCAAGTATTTTTTGCAATGTTTTGTGTTCCGGACAGAACATACGAACTGGATGAATATACCTAGTCTTACTATAAATACTATCCCGAAGTTTTAACTACATTGACATAAAATGGTTAGAGACTTTTTAATATACTAATAACATGAGTTAAATGGATGCATTATGAACCAAAATCACAAATAATTATTCAAAATGGCCACTATTAGCGTGCACAGAGTCCTTAAGTCTTTGTGAAGTGGCGTATTTACGATTTTGTTTCGGAGGGGGCTTTGCTAACTTTCGGGGGGGGGGGGCTTTTGCCTAAAAATCTGAAAATTCTGCAAGGTATTTCATATACTTTACTATAGTAAGATTTCGGGGGGCTTAAGCCCGGAAGCCCCCCTAAATACGCCACTGGTGAGTACTCATCAATTGCATTACGCAACACATCAACTAGAAAATCAGCAGCTGCTTCCAAAGAGACCGCTTTAAACTTTCAAAATTGGGATGTCTCTACTTGCAAGCCCAAGCCATCTTCTGAAGCTTGGATTACAATTTGTAGTTCAAAGGGTTTAGGTCCTGATTTACAGAAGGGCAATCTGAAGTGGAAATGAAGTCCGGAACATTTGCCTCCAGCCACTGCTCTGTTGTCCGCGCTTAGTATGCTGGGACTGAGCCCTGCTGGAAGCTCCAGTTCTGTCCATGGAAGAGGGTTGGTTTGTTTCTTCACTAGTCTCTCAAGCACTGTCTCCTGGAACACTTTGGCTGACGTTTCGACCCCCTTTTCATAGAAATGAAGCTCAATTGTTCCCTCGTACCGCGCCATGATTGAAGACAGGATGCTGACCACTCTGCATCCTTCAAACCTTTTCACCAGCTTCTCTAGAGGATGTGGCATATATCTTGCCATTTTGGCTATTTAAAGTCTCCTCAACACTGAAAAATCTTTTCATCAGTGAAAAGGATTCAACAATGCCCATTTGCTACATAACGCTCAAGTAAGCGCTTGGCTTCTAGGAGCCTCTGGTACTTCAGTTTACTTGTCAGGAGATGTCCTTTGTGTTGTTTGTAAACATGAAGTCCTAGGTCACTGCTTAACGCACTAGACATAAATATTTTCGATATCTCTAGTTCATGAGTCATAACACACCGTTTTCTAACTAGATTTCGAAAGGCCGCCCGCGGCAAGGAATACTACGCACAATACGAACACCGGAATTTGTGGGAGCAGAGGCGGTGCGTGTCCGGCGCAGTTTCACTCTCAACAAAGCGCTGGATAGTGCGGTAAAATATTTGTTTTACTAACTTCCAGCTGATGGAGCGTTTTGAAAATCCACCTCGGTGATTTGCCTACTTTGTGTAACGCTATCACGTCCACACGATTTTAATATTCTTCCCATTCTATTTTCAACACTTACAACTGCCACCTTTACACTTCTTCAGCTCGTCCAGCGATCACTCAACGTTTCACGATACCGCTTTTGACGTCGCTCGCTTGTACGGGTGGAAGTACAGCTACCCTCAAAATTTAGGACAGTATTTATGGCAAGACTAGGTTTAAAGAAGTTTTGATAAAGCAAACTCCTTTCGTCGTAACGATGACGGATGCCATTACTTACAACAGATCCCCATCAGGAATCTGCCGCCTATAGTAGGACAATTTGTCCATGCCGACCAGATGCCGCGGTCGGCTTGTCAGTGCCGGACACCAGCGTCTTTCCGCGCGATTTTCGACCGCGACGAATAGTTGCCTTGCCGACCAGTCGGCAAACAGCCGGAAATGAGCATTAAATGCGCCGGGACCGCTGTCGGAAAGTTGCCTTGCCGAGTAGTCGGTAAACAGCCGTAAAGGCGCAGTAAATGCGCTGACGCCGCGATCGAAAAGAGATCGGCATAAGGAGTCGGCAGAGGGTCGGAAAGAGGTCTTTCCGACTGTTTTGCCGACTCTGACGGTCGGCAAAGGGCATTTTATTTTACGATTTTCGACCGCTTGCCACCTCGGCAAAAGGTCGGCACTTTGAACAAGTAGAATGTGGTGCCGCAGCGGACGGGTGCCGGCTGCCTCCGGCGGCCCGCCACCGTCGACCGCGGTAATCCCTATTTCCGACCGCGACTTCCTGATGGGGGTACTCCATAATGAGTAACACGTATTAAGAATATATGACATGTAGAACTATTATATTTCTTACCTGACGTGATACAGTAGCAGGAATGAATCCTAGAAACACCACTCTGATTACTTGAAAAGCTACTGAATTAATGTTAAATAATGTAGAACTATTTTGTGCTGACGAATTAGCAAACGACTGAATAATAAAATAAGTCGAAAACAGAAGAGTGAACAAAATTTCGACAGAATGACACATAATTGTAGATCCATAGAGGCCATTTAATTTCAAGACTATTTTATAGATATCGTAATGTAAATTTCGTAGGACTCTTACTCTATCAGAGCTAATAGCAACTGAGCTAAACACTCTATTGAATCTTGCATAATAAAAATTAAATTCAAAGCCAGCAAGAGGCAGAAAGCTACCATACTTGGCATTACATTTAAAGGATATCAGCTCATTATTAAGAATCAGAAAGAATTTTCCAAGCAGCCAACACAGATGGATAAAACTTACAAATATTACACTTATTTCTACACAGAGCGTTAAGAAAAATATGTATCCAACACTACTAATCAACATTGAACTAGAAGAACGAAGTTCGTGAAATGCATAAAATGCAATTATCATAGAACACAGAATAAAATATCCTATTGTAGTAACAATGAAGCTTTTATGCATTTTCTTGTAACTACTACAAGACCCAGCCAAACATTTTTCAACTTTGAGTATTTCTTGAAATATGATTAATATATTGCGAGACTTTGCACTAAATATTAGTGATCCAACGAAACAGGCTATTCTTGGGGTATACTTCAGAAATGCCACGAATATCCTTGGTCTAAGAAACTGTGCTGGTACTTTGGAAGAGAAAATTATTTCCTCTTTCAGCCCAAAAATCAGAAACATAAAAACAACCAATTTAATTATAAGAAGCAATATCAGATGAAATGTTCCCGTTATACTGAATTGAAGCTTCGAAGAGAATCGAACCCATTTGGTTAAGCCAATAAAATTTAGGGACGAGTAAATTGAGTTTAAAATTGAATGTAGTGACTGGTTTTGCATGATGAGCGCCATATAATGAAGCTTACAACTGTGACAAAATGCACTATATATGTGTTCAGTAATGTATATCTATTTAACATGTGTGTCAGACCGTGATCATGATGTTTTCGTAGTTTCTAGAGTCTCATTGCAATAAAGTAATAACATTAATAACAAATTTTCATTACCACTAGTGTTTCGTTTATAATTTTTGTTCTATGTTCAATAACAATAACACATTTGACTACTACAAACCCCTCCTTAAAATAAATACATTATGTAAATTACAAGGTACAATTTATCAATCAAAAGCTGACGACTTAGAAAAGATTTCTTCGATTTATATTTACGTTATTGATTTATATGTTTGTTCAGTGGGATATCCACATCTGTTAAACAGAAATTTTCAAATGATAAAAAAATATATAATTATATTTACACGGCTGTTTGTGAAAAATTGTAACATATCTCACTGAAATAAGATTTATACAAAATTCTTTATATGACTGTATACAGTGGGACATCAATAACTCGAATTGAAGGGAATAGACAAAAATTCGAGATATCGAGTTTTTCGAGTAATCAGGGTTCGGTTCAGCTATCAAGAAGGCCATAGAAAAAATTCGAGACACCGAGGTTCCTCATTAAAACTCGAATCTCTATAACTGGAGGTCAAACCGCGTACATCATTAACCTCTATAACTTAAAATTTTATTCGTTCGACCTGTACGAGTAGAAGTCGAAGTTGTGAAAGTCCCCTAAATTAAATACGATGACTAGTAAAAATTAATAGATGTGATGTAGAATGCTTTTGGAGAGGACTTTCATATCTAGACATGAATAAAACACAATTACAGTACATATTAGCAATAATGATAAGACTAGCAACGATGACATATTATGCAAAAGCATAGAGCTATAGCTTCGAGTTATCGAGGTCACATCGAGAGAAATTCGAATTACAGAAGTATGTAGAGATTCGCAGATACGAAGTTCTAGTTACCGAGGTTTTGAAATATGATTATGAAACCGTTATAATTCGACATATCGAATGTTTGGAATTTTTAAACATTCCACTTATAGAGGTTATTTTAACATTTGAGTGTTATGAAGAGTGAAAAAAAATTCGAGTTATCGATGTCCAATTGTAAAATGTTTTACGATTTTCAAAAATATATAACACCTCCTATCTTAATAAATGAGAATGGCGTAAGACCTCCATCTGCTAAATCAGAACCTCTACACGCTATGACATCGAATCGAACAGGCATTGGATGTATTCCTGAGGTAAGCTTGTAATGGGATGCGGGTTCTGTATATGCCAAATTGGGAAAGTGAGGTCTAAAAATACGGATTCGAACCTTGGACCTTTAAAATGAGAAAACCACTTTACGACATTGTTCAGTGTCATGGATAAAAAAAATTACGAATTTAAATACTGGCAAGATAACAGAAATTCTCTCCCACGGTCTCAGGATCCGGGCGGTATAATAAACTAGGCATTGGACGTGTGCCCACCATCATTGCCACTCAGGCTGTGGACAACATCATCAAAACCTGGGATCCATATGCTAGTTCAGCACCAGATGAGTAGCGGGGTGCAAACTAAATGTTTGGTTTGATCAACTTCAGAGATACTATACCTTGCTCAAATCCTTGGTTAAATTAAATACTCCTTTAAGTTGGTATTTTTTACCGCTAAAGAGAAAACACAACTTATTAAATACACATTATTATTATTATTATTATTTTCACTTTCAAGAAAAATAACAAGAATTGTAGGCAAACTTTGTATTAATATTCACTTTCACTTCACACATCACATATAGCTTTAAAACAACACAATAATATTTTCAAATTATTGATAATGCTTCACTCAAAACTAGATTGGCCCTTACATAGCGCGGTTACGGGACGACGTCGTTAACACGCACGATATTCGCGATCGGCGGACGTAATGATTTGAACAGCGATAAATGTTTATAAGGAAGATTTCACTTCCACTGCTGACTGAAGATGAATTTGTGTGATAATTTCATTTCTGCAGTACATTAGATCTCAATAATGAGTTTCTTCATTCATTTCAAATGTAAAAATGTTCACTACAATGATACGATAAAAAGACATTGTTAATGTCACAATATCACAACTATCAAATATACGAATTTGTCGTGGCACTGTTAGAAAGAATATTCAATTGAATTTAAACTAATTTCACAAGTATTTTCATATTACTTTCTCTGGTGCGTTCTTCTATTATGAGAGCAAGACTCCTGTACCTTCTTGCTTTTCGGAGTTCTGGATATGCTCTGACGCATGGCTTGAAGCGTCACATAGTTGCCAGTCAGACAGCGTAAGAATACACTAGCAGACTGAAATATAGTTCATAGAAAACATTAAATTTTTGCTTCATTATTTTACTAATGCTGTATAATGGATAATTCATAGGTTAATTAAAACCATATTAAAAACACTAATAATTCCAATAAGTCATGAAATTAATGATTATTGATAGATTTTACATTATCACGTAAAATCTGTCATCATCATATGAGTCCATACTGCGTGGGCAGACAGCACTGTGTAGCGAAATTCCTCACCATGTTTGGGCTGACGGGAGGAGGCATGGCTGTCTGGAAAAGTGAGGCACCTTTTGGGTGACAAATTCCTGAGCTTTGTTCTCCTCCACATGTTAACTGGTTGCGTTTTATTTCTAAAAATCGAAGTTGAGAAATACGAGGATTGATTTAAAAGTTCATGTCTATCCATATTGTTACAAGCTGCTTCTATGAAAATCTACGAAGTGTCATTAGTATCCGCTGGAGAACAGTACTGATAAGGTGCCAACAGCCACGTCCTACACATATTCGATAGGCTCCACTTAAGGCAAGCTTGTAGGCAATGTAATTCGGCGATACTTTTCCGGTGACGGCTCTCGAGGGAAGTCACATCAATAAAAGTTTAAACTTTGTTGCTGCAGACAATGTAATTCGGCGGTATTTTACCAATGATGGCTCTCAAGGGAATTCACATCAATAAAATTTGCTAGAAGCTCAACGAAGAATGTTTACCTAATGTATTAATTCTTGATTGTAAATATTGTAAATAAAAAAGAAACATTTTTTTCTGAAAAAAAGAAAGAATACCTCTTTCAGAAGAAATACACGAGTCGCCGTTTTATGTTTGAAGTAAGTCTTTTTCGGACAAATGTGAAATAATGTACGTAGAAAAACAACCAAAAAATCAATATATTGCTTAGAATGTGCTAAGGTTAGTTTTTAAATGTAAACTTGAGCTTCCTCTTGCCTATATGGATAGCATATACGCCTTTGGTGTCGGAGGCACGGGTTCGTTTCTCGGTGAGAGCTCATGTGGTTTGGGTACCACGTTAAGTTGTAGCTCTACGTCTCATATAGCCTTGCTGCTGCAAAGGTCGTTAAATCCAATTAATGTAGATTTGTCAAATAAAGAAAAAAAAAAACAGTGATGAAATTTCAATCTATACCTAATATATTTTGTGTAATCAATTTACATACGCCTGGAATACGCCATAAGGAAAATCAAAGGTAGCAACCAGGGCCTAGAGTTGAACGGTATTCACCAGGTTATGGCATATGCTGATGATTAAATTTAATAGGGGATGATAGGAGAACAATAGAAAGAAATGCAGAAATCTTATTAAACGCTTGCAGGGACATGGGTTTAGAAGTAAATGCAGAGAAAACTAAATACATGGAAGTGCGTCGGGACCGTAATACGGCAAATTGTGGAGGCGTTAAAATATTAAATAATACTTTTGATAAAGTGCATACTTTCAAATATTTAGGATCGATATTAACAGACGAAAATCATATTCACGAAGAAATTAAATGTCGACTAAAAGCAGGGAATTCGTGTTACTATTCGGCTCAAAATCTCTTGTTGTCGCGAATTCTGTCGAAGAATTTGAAGCTTAAAACATATAAAACGATAATCATGCCTGTTGTTCTGTATGGTTGCGAAACATGGTCGCTTACTCTGAGGGAAGAACACAGACTGAAAGTATTTGAGAACAAGATCCTGAGAAGAATATTCGGACCCAAGAGGAACAGAAATGGGGAATGGCGGAAACTTCATAACGAGGAACTACATAATTTATACGGTTTACCCAACATTGCTAGGGTCGTCAAGTCTAGGAGGCTTAGGTGGGCGGGTCATGTAGCTAGAATGGAAGAAAGTAGAAACGCTTTCAAAGTCTTGACTGGAAGACCCATCGGAAAACGACCATTAGGAAGACCTAGGCGCAGATGGAAGGACAATATTAAGATGGATCTCGCAGAGATAGGAATACAAAGTAGACACTGGATGCAGTTAGCTAAGGATAGAAGTCAGTGGAAAGCTTTTGTGAACGCGGCATTGAACCTCCGGGTTCCGTACGCCATAGAGTTAGTTAGTTAGTAATCAATTTAGTGAAATAGCAGCAGTGCTATGTTCACACCACGTCAAGAAATTTGGTTTACATAAATCTTGATATCATTTTAATTAATATTGAAACCAGAAGTGATAGTAAATGTTTACCGCTTTTGGTTTTAGTAGATAGGTTAAAGTAAAGATGAAATATGTTCTAGGGACGCTTAATTGATTGCAGAAAACTGGTTCTTACTATATATTACCGTTTTTATTCTATATTGTAATATCCTATACATGGTTCTGTTTACAAACAAGCAACACATGTTTATATGTATAAACAACACCATGTGCGTCCTACTACAAACTACTGCAGTGACAAACGACAGGAATACCAGCTATAATACTAGTTATGTGATGAAGAAGGACTACCAGTACCTGGAGCTGCTATAAGACCAGAGGGATTTCCACATTTGGCATCAGTCTACAGCTAGTCATCTCCTCTCCCTTAGCTTGCTTAGAGCTCTGGGAGCTACCTAACCCAAAAGCTTTTAGCTTGCTCGGAGCTCTCCTCTAGGCCTCTATACTTGTCCACTTAGTTTACTCGGAACTCTGTAGGACTCCTAACCTCAGCCATCCAGCTTGAGTGAAACTTTGTGGCTTTTAAAGGCCCCTCTGCTTGCATAGAGCATTGAGGATCCTAAATCTACTTTACTTAGCTTGCTTGAAGCTCTGTGGAGATCCTTCCCTAGGATGCTTGGGCCTTCAGATACCTTCCTCTACCCAGCTATTGGAGGATTATTTATATTAGAGTAATTTTGTACCATACTGTTTATAGCAGGAAGATTTTAATAATAAATTTCGATAATAGAAGGAAATGTTCTCATGTAAAATTTGTTCTACCTAAGAAGAACTTTACAATATCAATCAACGTAAAATTGAAATTTCTTGATTTCTGCTACTTCTGGTCAGGGCTAAGAGAGTATAGTACCTATTCTTAGAAACTGATCCGATTCTCCTTCTCCCTAGAAAACATTTCTCACTATTTCTAATCGTTTCGTTCTATGTAGATCAATATTGAAACCGTAATTTCTAATGAATTTCTATTACTTCCGGTTTTAGTACAGGCTTAAGGAGGAAGAATAACTGTATTGTTAGAAAGCTTAATCGATAGTAGGAAATCGTTTTTCGCTATCTATTGCCGGTTTTGCTCTATAGTGATCAACGTAAAAGTCGGAAATGGTTGCTTTCTAGCACTTCCGGTCGAAATATCATTCTATCGATTCCTAACTTTCGATCCTCTACATCCTGGCCAAAATTGATGTTGATCCATTTAATAATTCGATCGGACGGAGACTGAAGCTGGATAATGATGTCCTGGAAGAGCTGTTGTAGCACGCTTGACCCTAGCCATAGGGACTAAATACACGTTTCTGATTGGTTGCATGTGGTCAAAGTGGAACAAAACGATCCCTGCGGGGCTTCTAACCCGTTCCTACTACTACTATTACTCCTTCTACTCCTTCTACTACTACTACTAGTACAACAACAACAACTACTACTACTATTACTACTAGCCTACTACTACTTACACTATGGAATCGTATAGCAAAACTACACGCGTAACGTAAGTAAAGCACTTTCTGAGTATTATTTTCATCTTATTTTAATGAAAAAAGGTGTTATGAAAAAAATAATAAAAAAAACTTTCCTTGGAACGCGTTTGAACCTACGCCAAAAGCAATTATGATTACTAGCCTGTTGTGCTAAACGCTCGGCTACGAGAACCGACAGCAGCTTGCCTTTGATTTCTGCTATATGTATGTTATCTTTGTTGTTGTTGGGAGTTCTAACAAAGGTAGGGTTGGAATGGAAAGATAGAAGACCCATAAGAAACTTATACATGAACCAACAAGTAAGTGTTAGAATAGGGGAAGAACTGACGGAAGAGAGTACAATTGGAAGGGGAGTTCGACAAGGATGCTGCCTCTCGCCAACACTATTTAATGTCTATCTAGAAGAGATAGTAAAAAAGAGCCTACATGATGATGATGGCATTTCGGTAGGAGGTAGAATGATTAGATGCATAAGATTTGCAGACGATATGGCCCTTGTTGCAGAATCTGAAAAGAAAATCAATAAAATGTTAGAAAAAATGAGAAGGGGCTTTGAAGAATATGGGATGAAAATAAATGTTAGAAAGACAAAAGCCATGGTGATTGGAACGAAGGGGTCTGTGTCAAATATAAAAGTAGGAGGGGAGAAAATAGAACAAGTGAATAGTTTTCGATACCTGGGTAGTGTTCTTAGTAATGACATGAAATGCGAACGTGAAATAAAAGCAAGGATAGGAATGGCGAAAGAAGCCTGTAAAAGAAAGAAAAGTCTGTTTTGTGGGACCTTGAACAAAGAGTTGAGAAAAAGACTCATAAAATGCTTCGTGTGGAGTGTTGTGCTGTATGGGGCGGAAACGTGGACATTGCGTAAGGGTGACGAAAATCGACTGGAAGCCTTCGAAATGTGGGTGTGGAGAAGAATGGAAAGAGTTAGTTGGGTCGAGCGGAAAACGAATGAGAGAGTGTTAGAAATGGTGGGTGAGAAAAGAACACTTTTAGATATTATTAGGAAGAGGAAGAGAAACTGGTTGGGACATTGCCTAAGAAGAGATTGTATCATGAGGGACGTCCTAGAGGGTATGGTGGCGGGAAAGAGAGGGAGGGGGCGAAAGAGACTACAATTAATGGATGATATTAAAACAGAAAGATCATACGCGAAGACGAAAAGGTTAGCGGAGGATCGTGGAGCATGGAAGCTTCTCAGTTGCGGCAAGTGACCTGCCAATAAAGGCAGTATACCTATGATGATGATGATGTATGTTATGTGGCGAGAAACGGATAGCTTCAACCAATCAGAACAGCGTATTTAGCTCCTATGGCTAGGGTCTAGCGTGATTAAATGATATGCATTGCAGCTAATCTGCATCACGCCGTTGGATAATTGTCCAATGAACTCTAGAGCACTGATTCGATAGTTGACTCTTATAATACGTAAGTAAAATACTGTAAATGATATAGTTAGACCACACAGTACATTTCTACTCATCCAAACAACTTCTAAGTAGTGTTTAGGTCAAACGTTAATCTTAAAAAATCTGAAAAGGAAAACGTGAAAAAATACCGCATTTTTATTAAAAGGAAACTTGACAGAAAAGTTTTTTTTTTTTTTACACTATTCTTGATCATAACTTAATGAACCTTTCTTTTTCAGCTTTTACCAATATGAGCACCACTGTTCGTTATGTAACAGCATAGGATCGAAACTAGGGATGGGCAAAACCGGTTTTTATAAAAACCGGAAACCGATTTCTGAAAAAACGAAACCCGAAAAACCCACATTTCGGTTTTCTCCAAAACCGGTTCGGTTTTTCACCAAAACCGGTCTCGGTTTTCTCCAAAAACCGGTTCGGTTTTCACCGAAATTGATTTCGGTGAAAACTTTTGGAAAACATAAAACTATTTCTGTGGAAACGGATTCGGTTTCCGGAGAACAACGAAACACTATTCTAGTCAGAAATAGAACAAATTAAAAAAACGGAACCGGTTTTGAAGAAAAGCGAAAACGGTTTTGGAGAAAACCGAACCGGTTTTTGAAAAAAACTGAAACCGTTTTTTAAAAAAAATTCAAAAATTAGTTTTGGTTTTTCTAAAAACCGAAAACCGAAAAACCGGTTTTTTGCCCACCAGTAATCGAAACATCTATTGTGTGTAATTAATGGTGGTGCGTAAACTGAAGAAATTGTCATTTATTTGGCAAAGCATGAGTCAATCTAATAGAGTTGCTAACGAAGCTTTTTTGTAATAATCAAATCCGTCTTCTAGCTGAATACTTAGAAGCAGTCCGGTAGCCAGCCTAAAAATGTAGGGGCGGGCGGCTGAAGTTAAGGGGGCTATCCAACCATATTATAGTTCATTTGCAAGCCTACTGTGAAAATTTTAGGGGGGCAGCAAAAATTTAGGAAGGACCCGGCCCCCGTAGACCCCTGGATACGGGCCTGCTTAGAAGGTGTGTTGTTATATTAAAAAGCACTCATTTATTGCTCAAATGCCAAGTATCTGTGTTTTCCTAGCATTTCATGTTTAATTCAAATTTTATCAGCATACGATGTCCAAATATTATATTTACGAAAGTATATAAAGTGTTGTGTAGTTCAAAACAATAAAAATCCAACAGATTGCAACAAAGAAATCTTTTTGAGAAGGCAATATATTGTCAGCCTTTACAACAGTTTCTGTGTCTCATTTTTATCACTAATATGCAAAACACGGGAACAAGAATGCACATTAGAACTTGTGAATACTCTCTGTGAATAATGTTTGTAAACATCTTATATTAGCATATACCACTTAAAGGTACTTTACGATATAGGACAAAGTGTACCATAGTGCAAAGAAAGAACTGTATATAAGCGGTAAGGATCTCACATTCCGTATAAGTGTTCCATTTATGCGTGCTTTCCGTATGAAAGAAAGAATTGTATATAAGTGGTAAGGATCTCACATTCCGTATAAGTGTTCCATTTATGCGTGCTTTCCGTATGAAAGAAAGAATTGTATATAAGCGGTAAGGATTTCACATACAGGTAGACATATATAACATATAGTTGATGTATGTAACGCGCATACGTATGTAATATAGAGTAGTTTCGGTGGAATAGGACCACCGGATGAATAGGGCCACTCGTTATGTTACTCACCTTACTTGTTTATAGAACAGAAGCAGCGAAGTGAGTGAACGCCGTGTCTTCACTGTGAGTCTCTACAAGTTTATTATGCAGTTAGATTGAGTGAATGCTGGACGCTGATTGTATTACAGAGCAACTTTCATTATCCATTGAAGGCAAGTGTTAAGAAAAATAGCGTATTTTTAATACTTCTGTCATGTATTCTTTCTTGTTACGCTATGTAGTTTTGTTGGAAGTGCAGAAGTTTCATTTTCTTATCTTCAACAAGGTTGACTCAAGTTGTTATGACTAACATGATAATCGTGAAGGAACTTGCCAACTAAATTTTCTATATATTACCAATTAGGGTGAATAGGACCATATCTAGTTAGGATGAACAGGGCCATACTTTTTGATTAGGGAGCTGCGATGTCTCAGTGCAGAACGTTGACCTCCGATGTGTGGGGTCCCTCGTTGGATCCCATCTCGCGCTAAGTGGTGGACAAACACCGTGTAGAGGGTTTTATCGGGGTTTTCCCCTTTACTCCCACTTTTTTTCATTCCACCATTTCATTCATTCTCATAATCACCGTCTCCTTTAGCCTACACGGCATAACCTTGGGAAGTAAAACTCAAAGATTTTCCCCCACTTTAATTTTGTACGAATGCATGCATCAATCACACTCCACCCATTCATTCTATCTATCGTCTTATACATAATGGTGATATAAGAAATCGATATTTTTTGTCTCTCTTTCTTATTTCAGATGGGAAAATATAAGCATTAAACTCAGATGACGTACAAGAAGCAGTACAAGTTTTTATCCTCTAGCACAATTGAAATATCTAATAAGGAAGCAGAAATTAACGCTAATAATTCAAGGTCTGCAGAGAAAGAAACATCAGCAACTACATCTGTGAAAAATAGAGTTGAGTGTATGCCTATGTCCAAAAAGGCAAGCATTTCTTTCCATGATTTAATACCAACTCCCAAAAAGATTGTTAAAAATATATCAAGCAAATCTAGACCTAAGCAGCGTGCTGAGCTACTACCATCTCCAGAATCTGTTCGAAAAGTATTATTGAAAAGGGATCGGCAACGTAGAACGTCAGTAGTAAGTTCAGAAGGCCTGACAGAAGAAAAAGAATATGATGAAGTAACAAAAGATACAAATAAAAATGAAATGATCGTGTGTTGGTTTTGCAGCATTTCCTATTACTACCCTTTGTTTTCATCCTTTGGGTAATGGTTATGTTGCTACAAATGCAAAGCGTGGTATCATACGCGATGTATCGAAGGAGAACAAAAGAAAATATTTACTTGTGAACGTTGTCTCAGCAATCCAGCAACAGAACGAAATAAAAGTTAAAAATGAAAAGTTTACTGTTTTTTACAATGCAAACTGAAGTTTTATTTTTGTGTACTCTTTTCGTATATGATAGGCTAGGCCTATAGACACGGGTTAATTAACGATTTTTTGCTGATTAGAAAAAAAAGAGATCGTTCGTCTTATTATTAACACATTGTTCAAGAATCTTTAGTTGCAATGTGATTATGGTGATACAAAAAAGAAGGTATTAGAGACTACTTATTTGTGTTGTGTTTTCTTAAAATACATTGGAGAGAAAGTTGTTCCCACCCATATATAAATATATAGGACTTTATGAGTACGTAAATCTACCGCTTACACTTATTATTCTAAAATATTATGTATACGAATTCTACTCTATGTTTTAGTACGACTTTACAATTGTGTGTGGTTTCAATCTACTTAATACATGTAGCCCTATTCACCTTACGAACGGCCCTATTCACCCAGATATGTTAGGATGAATAGGGCCATTCGGAGCGAGTATATATATATATAGTATTATACAATTTTTTTAAAAAATGATTTATTGTGAATTTTGTAGTAGAGATATGGTATATTATAATTCTGTAAAAAGTTCTTTAATAAAGCACTTATTATAGCAGTACAAGGTAATTTTCGTGAAAGTGGCCCTATTCACCCTAATCTACTATACTAAGACTGTTAAACATCAGGCATCCTGCAGCGACATGACGTAACATGTAAGCGGGAAAAGGGCAGTACGTATGTAGCATATGGATAATATATATTCCTTCCAGATTTCTGTAGTAAATATAAGGATTCCTTATATTTTTACAGGATACCACTGTTTGGATAACATATTTTTCTCAGTGCACAAGTCGTATATATGCCGTATACTCCATATTTATTACTCATTTATTTACGTGGCTTTACAATTTCGAAATAATTTTCCTGAGCTCATCTCTGAGAACAAAATTGATCTCTCAGTACAATCTTCATTTTTATTCATATAACAAAAACAAGTGGATAACTGAGATTCGAGAGAGAAAGACAGCCATCGTCTAATGTTGTTTTCAATGACTTCCATTAAATGTATTGATGATATCTAGGGATGCGCACGAGTCGAGTCGAGTCGAGATTTAAGCCTGTCTCGATTCGTCTCGAGAAAATGTTGTCTTGACTCGAAAATATGTTTCTATCTCAACTTGTTTCTCGAATCGACAGTTTCTGTCTCGACTCGATTCGAATTATAGACGAGACGTCTCGAAATTCGAATCGAGACAAAATATACGCACACATCAGCCAGAACATTATGACTATCTACCTAATTGTCAGTATGTCCACCTTTGGCACGGATAACAACGGCAACGCGTCTTAGCATGGACACAATGATCCTTGGTAGGTCACTGGGGAGAGTTGGCACCACATGTGCACACACAGATCACCTAATTCCGGTAAAGTCCAGGAAGGGTGGCGATGCGCTCTGACATCACGTTCAATCATATCCCAGATGTGTTCGATTAGGTTCAGATCCCGCGAGTTCGGGGGCCAGAACATCACTCGCCCCTGTGTTCCTCAAACTACTCCATCACACTCCTGGCCTTGTGACATCGTGCATTATCTTATCGAAAAATGCCACTACTGTTGGGAAACATGGTCATCATAAAGGGTGTACGTAGTCTTCAAGCAGTGTGCGATACGCCTCGGAAGTCGTGGTGCCTTGCTCGAGCTCCACTAGACACATGGATGCTCATGTGAATGTTCCCCAGAGCATAGTTAAGCCGCGGCAGGTTGTCTCCGTCCCGCAATACAGATGTCAAGGAGCTGTTTCCTTGGTACACGACCCATTCGCACCCTCCTATCATCATGACGAAGAAGGTATCGGGATTCATCAGACAATGACAAACTCTGCCCCTGCCCCAAGGTCCAGTGGCGATGATCACGTGTTCGTAAGCATCTTTGGTGCGGGAGACCCAGATTGGATTTCCAGTAGGAACTCTTTTGGTTCTGATCCCATATTAATTTGTAAGTTCACGTTTCATATAGCCTCGATGTTGAAAGGGACACTAAACTCTAATCTAATACTAAATACAAGTATTTAAATAAAAATGATGACGCACCAAGATGACGTGAATTTGGCTATCAAATCCATTTTGTGTTCTCAGTTATTTTCCAGTAGTATTTTTCTAGGTATCCTTTCAGAAGGCAGTGATGCAAATTTCGTAACTGCGAATTCCTGTCTGAAGCCATGAAATTTTCCGATTAGATGCAAAATTTCCAGCCCACTAAAATAGATACCGTAAATTTACAATATCTGGCGATAAATAATTTTAAAACAATATCGCTTTAGAGGGGCTATGACGTACAGTTTAATTCATTCTCGTAGTACGAAAGACATTATTTATGATTATGCATGATAAGATCATAAACAAAATTTAAAAATATTATGTGCACTTTCTTTTAACAAATATTATATTGTATTTTATGGTGTGGAAAGGGATGTTATGTTCGGCAGAATACATACATATATATATATATATATATATATATATATATATATATATATATATATATATATATATATATATATATATATATATATAGGTCTTAACACGATTCTTGTGTTGCTGCGCACCGCATGTTACTTGGCACAGAAAAGGTGCAGCGATAGGCAGGGTATTTTGCAATTGCTTTACATTAGCTTGATCTTTCAAGTCTTTTCTGTGTTTCTGAAGTTCACTTTTACCACAAAAGAGCTCAATGTTAACAGGTCTTACGTAGCTTTGGTTTGATTCTCAACGCAGACTGCAACTACCCGTTAAATTGTGGATCCGAAAGCCACTCTTTGTTAAACCTCGCTTATCATCGCTCATCTTAATAATATATATATAAATTCACCGCGAAGCAAATGTTGCATTTCTCCCTTTCATCCTAACACGAAACAAAACTAAACAAGCTGCGACACGAAGAAGCTATTTCGAAAAGAAGTAAGCTATGCTTCTGTGAAAAACAATCATAGAGATGTGCACCAAACGATAGAAGTATGAATTATTGTTTTATTTCCTGTTTATTGATATCAGATGGTGTTCTTAATGAGTTTACTCATTAGTTTAGAAAGAGTACAAATCTAGACATATGTCGCACGTACTCTCCTGAGAAATTCGTGAGACCAGAAAAATTATAAGGACAGATGGAATAGGTTTAAGCGCATCTCAACTGACATTATCGAATATTTATTCTTCATAATGGTACCACGTGGAAAACTTGGTCTACCATAATCTTTGCCTCCCTCTGTTCGCGGTTTCGTATCATGTGTATCGGACGGTTTTGATATTTTTTCTGATCATTAAAACATAGTAATAATACCTGTGTGCGGGCAAAAACGCAAAAGCACCAGATAACTATCTTCCCATTTGTTTTGGAAACAACAAACCCATTTCATGTGTGCCAGAGAAAATGAGCAGAGCGATATCAGATGTTTACTCACGGTCAGTTTGCAGCAGGAGTCCGTGGTAAGAGATTTGGCTCGCTATATCTTCATATTGATGTGAAAATATACTCGCAAAACCGTACAAATACAAAAGACTGCGCTCAAAGAAAGTTTAAGACACACAAGTTTCAATTTTCTCTTAGCATCTATGTTCAGCAAAAGAGTTGGTTCACTGTATTCGAAAAAGGAAAGGTAGGAAGGGTGAATTTATATTTTATGGGGAGGTAACATTGCAAGTAATATAAACAATACATACCGCTTCTGACACTGTACTGAAACATTTCTTTTAGCTGTATACCACTAGATCCACGTATCCTGACCCTCATCCCACCTTAAGTTGTAAAGTGAAAAGGAACAAAAGTATTCAAGATAACTACACACTTGAGTTTCAGTTCACAATAATAAAGCTAGTAAGCAAGTATACAGTCTTTTGTAGGATCGTGTTTTACTTCTTGAATTTATTTTTGAATATTTCTGGGAATTCAACAACAGAACGCAGTAGAAATACGGACTTGTTTATTACTCCAACCATCATTATCGTTCCAACCATTAAATGTTCGTTCTTTGCATGTTCTCCTGAGAAAAGAATAAAATTATGCTAAATTTGACCAAGATGCTAGATTCTAAAGGCGTGTGAATAATGCTAGATTCAGCACTATGATGCAAGATGTGGCTTACTGGTAGATGTGTCAGTTCCTAAACAAACCCGCCAAGAGTATTTGGAGTGGCCTGTTATATAATAAACAGAAGGACTTCTTCACAAGAAAGAGAGACTGTTGCAAAGTGAAAAAAACTACGACTCTCTCTAGGATTTTTATTTTTTTCAAAACGACTTCCCAAGCTTTCCGTATAGAACCGAACAGAGTTGCAACTAAAGCATAGTGTAGAATTGGTTTTCTTGTCTTCAAGCTAAAATCGATTGAAAATATCTTCTAATTAGTATATACATTGTTCACAGTTATAGTAAATAACAAGCAACAAACGCCAAGAACATATTTGCATACTCAATGATTATATATGAATTATACCAATACACTATAAAATAGATTTAAAATAAAAACTAAAATTCATATCGTGTATACCCTACTTGTTAATAATACGAAATAACCCACATATAACTTATATATAATACACCGTATATACAGATTTTTTTAAAAAAATAATGGAAACAGCAAAGGCCACAAACCGTGCCATTGTATGTGGAGGGGCATAATGTTGCATGGGCATACCGACCTTCCAATATTTGAATGCAGTACACTCACTAGTCAACGTTATTATGACACTGTACTCCATCCCAAAGTGTGTCTTTTAAAAGGTCCAATAGGTCCCAACTTATCCTTCATAGATGACAATGCGCGTTCGCATCGAACAGTGCATGTAACAAAACTCTTGGAAAGAGGATATTCGGCGAATTGACTGATTATCCTTTCCCTCGACCTAAATCTCATCGTGCGCATTTAAAATGCTATGGGGAGACATCTTGCAACACGTTCAGATGCACCAAGGACCATCCAGCAGTTGTCAACAGCGCTGGTGGAGGAATGGAGCTCCATATCTCAACAATTCATTACCAATCTTGTAAGTAGCATGGGAGCTCAGTGCAGACCATGCATCACTGTCTGTGGTGATCACAGAACCTTGTATGGACCAATTAATATCTTCTGTAATATCTGAGGAGACAGTACGTAGTTTCATAGTTTTTTAGTACGTAAATGTTACGATTTTGAAATAGCTTTTCCTTAATGAGCTGCATAAGAACAAAAGCCTTTGAAACGCATTAAACAATTAGCGCGATTTGATTGTGAACTTATATTAATAGTTTCAATAAATTTAAAACTGATTACAAAATAAACCCGTAATTTTATTAGATGAATATAAAATATACTCCCAGCACAAAACAAAACTGTCCGGAATTGTTATGAAAAGAAAGAAAAAAGGAAATAGCGTTGCAACCAGATTAGTATGTAAATGAAATACATTTCAGACGTGAATTTCGGAAAATAAAAATTACTAAACCCATTCTTCCTTCAGCAATGCGCAGAATAAATGTCTAGTGAATGAACACTCCACGATAACAGAGAGAATCTGTATTAAATCAATAAGAAAATAAACCTAAATAAATTTATATTAAAAGTATGAATGTTTGTTTATCTTACCAACCATTTGCTAAATATGTCGACCGGACACAATACTAGTGCAATGTCCACAAACGTGGATGACTGTGTTGCCGAACGATAGTGATGATCCGACCATTAACATTTTAAATACTGCCGGTGCATCTATTAATCATGATTCAGTGTGTTCCCATTGCAACAACAAACAGTTACTTAATGCAAGAGGTCTAGCAATCCACAACAGTAAGTGCCACTAGTACTAAAGCCAAACCTACATCGTCCACTCTCACTTCCATTTCCTCACCTTCTTCACATAGTTCTATCTTGCGCAATTGCATTGATAGTCCCAACGAGATGTCGATCGAAGAATGCAACACGCTACTCGGAAAACTCAAATCCATTACTCCTATTCTACGTAGAGTACCTCGAAGAGCTAGACCGGCGATAGCTGACTCCCTCTGTCAAGTTCTACAGAATATTGTATCTTCTAATAGCCTGCAATCGTGGAAGGAGCTCTTCGTCTTCCCATACGTAATTCTTTGTTCACCAACAAGAACTAACAAAGTGTCTAATATCACTACATGGGTGAAACAAAGAATCACTAGTTGGACTAATTCTCGCTGCGATGCCCTTCTTTATCGCCACCAACGACCCTCCAATCCTCGCCAATCAACAGATGCAATCACCTTCAACACAAAGAATATAGAGAACAAACTTTCCGACGGCGATGTCCATGGAGCAGTCAGACTCCTCATATCTGATGACACTTTGGCGCTTCCGAATGCTACAGTGCTAGAAGCTTTACGCAACAAACATCCTACACACAGTCACACTTTTATACCTTCTGCACTCATCGAAAACGCTCCAGCCGTCCCTAGTGTTTCTGTCAAGGAAGTCCAGAGAGCTCTTCGATCCTTTCCTTCCGGCTCCGCAGGAGGTATAGACAGTTTACGGCCTTCCATCCTCAAGGATCTTCTGCTATACCAGAACATTGACTCTAGAGACCGTCTGTTGAACACTATCAGTGATTTTCTTCAAATAATCCTCACTGGAAACGTACCTAAAGAAATCAGGCCAATATTTTTCGGAGCGTCGCTTATAGCATTGAGGAAGAAATGTGGTGATATACGCCCCATCGCTGTCGGTAACGTTTGGAGACGGTTATCAGCTAAAATAATATGTCAAAGAATTAGGGAACCGTTATCTAACTTTTTGTCACCACATCAATTGGGAGTGTTCATTCCACATGGCTCAAAGGTTGCAGCCCATGTAGCCCGACTATATTATTCTCATCCCCACAACCAAGAAAAAAATTCTTGAAACTTGATTTCCGGAATGCATTAAACGAAATCAACAGAGACTCAATGCTTACAGCTGTAAAAACGCACTTCCCTTATATATACGCTTTCATACATCAGTGCTATTCACACCCTAATCACCTATTCTTTGATGAAAACATCATCCTCTCCCAGCGAGATGTTCAACAAGGCGACCCCCTAGGACCTGCTTTATTTGCGTTGACACTTCAATCTATTATCAGCAACATCAATACTGAGTTAAACATTTGGTATCTCGACGATGGAACTATAGCTGGAGACAAGAAAGATGTCCTGGAAGCTTTGACAAAGATCCATAATCAATCTCGCGAGATTGGATTAAATCTCAATTTCAGCAAGTGTGAAGTTGGTTTCCTGGGAGTCTCAAACGAACAGGCTAACACCCTGTACACCTTTCTCAACGAAGTCGCACCTGGAATTCAACTTATATCACCAGACAGAGCCTCCCTTTTAGGTGCAGCACTAAACACTGACACTCGACGCATCGTATTACTAGACAAAATATCCAAATTAGATTTCTTTTTCACTCGCCTATCTAAGATTTCTACACACTCAGCTGTCTATCTCTTACGGGCCTCATTAGCAATACGGGCCTCATTAGCATGCGGATATTTCCTTCGTAGTTCTCCATCCTGGCGCGAGACAGATCTTCTGAATCAATACGATAATTCCATCCAACTTGGCCTAGAATCTCTTCTCAACTGCTCTTTTACGGATAGGTCATGGCTACAGGCATCTCTCCCAGTGGATCATGGAGGTCTAGGTATTCGTCGAGCCCATGATTTGGCCACTCCATCTTTCCTTTCTTCCATTCATAGCTCTATGCCATTGATCACTTCTCTTCTTCGCCAGGATATTCATCAAGATTCTGAAGCTGAGATTAATGATTGTATCTCCCAGTGGAGATCGTGCGGCGGACTTGCTACCTACCTGATCTTGATAAGAGAAGTTTACAATCTTCATGGGACACTTCTCTTATAAACTCCAGATTTTCTTAGCGTCTTCAGTCCTCCACCAATCCTGAGGATAAGGCACGTCTTCTAGCTACTTCATCCCTTGAAGCAGGTGCCTGGGTACAGGCTATTCCATCTCCATCCCTAGGGCTGCATCTTCCCGACGAAAGTTATCGAATCGCTTGTGCGTTACGTTTGAGAGCAGATGTCTACGAACAACACCAGTGCCTTGCTTGCGGAAGTTTAGTGGATAAGAAGGGTATACATGGCCTCTCATGTCTCCACAGTGCTGGCAGATACTCTCGCCACTCAGATGTTAATGACCTCATCATGAGAGCCCTCATCTCTTCTGGAACGCCTTCCGTGAGAGAGTCAATGGGGTGTAGTCGTACTGATGGCAAGAGACCTGATGGAATGTCTTTGGTGCCATGGAAACGAGGGAAGGCTTTAATATGGGATTTCACTTGTGCCGATACTCTAGCCCCCTATAATCTTCCTACTTCTTCCACAAAAGCTGGGATGGTGGCAACTCGTAGAGAATCTGAAAAGAGACGAAAATATAACAACCTCCTGGACAAATACCACTTCATCACCATCGCCATCGAAACTTGTGGGTCCTGGGGTCATGAAGGACTAAATTTTATTAAAGAAGTTGTGCGCCGAATAACTCTCAAAACAGGCGACACTCGAGCTTCAGCCTTTCTTATACAGAGATTAAGTATGGCTGTGCAAAGAGGGAACGTAGCAGAGATGCTATGAACGCTTCCACCGGGAAAGGCACTGGAAGAAATCTTCCTTCTGTATACTCACCGCGACCTTATCCTGATAGCCGAGATACTCAGCTTCAATTCAGGCGACTCCGCGCACATTACATAGTTCGTCACGTTACACAAGTAAAACACTACTTAGGAGATCAATTCAAAGAGCTAATTGTGTTCAAGTATATAAAAATGTCAATACAGAAACAATATTTAAAGTAAAAGGCACTAGATTTATTAGTAACGGGTTATGAAAATGACGTCACGACTCAGAATCGGAAAGAGAGAAGGAAAGAAAGGAGTGAAAAGCCGGCAGCTAAGATGCGAGTCTCTTGCAAGTGTTGCAAGATTATAAACTTGAAAAATCTTATATCAAAAACAGAGGACCAGTAAAATTAGTTAATTGATCAATGTTAGAAACCGTCCACAATGGATAAGAAATGGCTTAATATTTTTATATGATATATAAATTAAATAGAGTAGCTATCCCGTAAGAAACTTCTTTGCCTGTTAATAAATGAAACAAAAGAAAGAACGGGACTCACATGTAACTTCTGCAATTTTTGTGCAGAGAGTAACACTGCTCTGCCAAATATCGTCTTCGCACGTGCATTAGAGTGGGAACGTGGGTGTACTGAAACTGAAACCATGGAGAATGTTAAATGCGAAGTTGAAAATATGAATGAATCCGAATTATCATCTTCTCAGTATTATTGCGAACACGAGGAAGGTAAACCTCTTTAAAGTCAAGCAAAGTAAATTGTAATCAATGTGTACGCTCGACTAAGAGAAAAATATGCAGACAAAACTATTGAAGAAATTGTTGATATGATCGTTGCCGGTTCGCTGCTGGTTTACTCAGTGCCAATGTAGAGTTGCTGTGCTTTGAGAAAAAAAATCGTATTTTGAATTTATTGTGTGGGAAGGTGGCTGCTGGTATGTTTCTGTTTATGATTGACCTTTTCCAGGTAGATATATGAGAATAACTTCATTTCTTATCCTTTCTTACCTTAATCAATTGAAATAAATAAGCAAA
This sequence comes from Thermobia domestica, assembly GCF_964235325.1. Lineage (NCBI taxonomy): Eukaryota > Metazoa > Arthropoda > Insecta > Zygentoma > Lepismatidae > Thermobia > Thermobia domestica. Next base: position 277,214,173 of record NC_137457.1, on the reverse strand, counting down.
ATAGTTTTCATGCTCTCAGGTTTTAATTGTGAGGATTGCAAATGCATGACGTGCGAATTTCCAATACATTTATTATTATTGTCGTGTCTTCATGAATTATTAAAACAAATAGACCAAGAAACATATTTTTCGTAAGCGGCAGGAAAAGGACGAGAAATCACCACTCTGCTATACCAACTAAAACCCAGAGCAGCGCGAGTTGAAACCCTGACGATTGAGAGCCAAACCAAAACACACACACACACACATACATAGGCTTCCCTGTGAAAAGGTTCGCGCGCCAGCATGTACTAATGCGCTTGTGATGCGGCTCTCAAGTTAACATTGCGTTTAGTATAACCACCTTCCTCTCACCAAACTCACGCAATTTCTGCTAATTAATAATATATAAAATATATTTTTGTAATCTTTTGATTAACTAAATGGATTTCCTTTTTTTGAGCATGTCTATTAATATAAATATATAAATATAGGTGTATATAATACTACATTACTATTATGCAATATCGTATATGAATTAACCCATGTAAATGTATACTTATTGAATGTTTATGAAATTCTGTGTTAAAAAATATATTAAAAGTTATATCAGTGTGTAAATACGGATACGCACCAAAGCTCGAAAACCTAATACACTATTACTCCTATATAGTCAGCATGTATCAAGAAATCGTTCAGCTTTCATTTGAGAGGATGGAAATCCCAGGCTCTTGAACAACTATGTTACTAGAGTAAAGTGTGGAGTGTATTTATCTTACAGTGAACTGCTTTGATGCCAAATGGCCTAACTCCAAAATTGAAATTTTCCAAGAGTGAAAGTTGAAGTTCAATATCTCATGAACATTCCATATTTCTTTTATGTTGAGAACCAAAACCATAACTACTGTATGTAGTTTATTGTTTTATAATAGTGTTTACAAAAATCCTTTTAAAAAATAACTATCTATAGAAGTCAAAGGTACCTATCTGTACTACTTCTTGGCATCCAAGCAGTCCATTTATTGTAATATACTATGTAAAATATTCTCGTATCATAATATGTGATGTACAACAAATGTTACATTATATAATATCCGTAACACGTGATATGCTGCAACACATCAAAGCCTCAAAATAGTTGGGGAAGCGAATAATCCGGAAGTTATGTAGCCCTATTGCGTTCATGGGAACGAAAACACATTAATTATAAGTATGCTAAATTACTATAGACTGCCAATTGCTCATTCAGAGAATTTATGAAGTTCACTTTATCGCAATAGTTTTATACAAATTAGATATAGGCTACGGATAATAGTTTTATACAAACTAGATAATCAAATATTATTATTATTATATTTGAAGTACAATCAAATATCACGACATTAATTATTAGTTTTAATTAACTGAATTGAGCTGAAAATTAAATCTTGATCTCGAATGATTATGTTTAGATATGTGTTCTGTACCTTTCTAAAGTAATAAATGCTGGACTTGGTTTCAAGGCTGTTTCCAAGTGAATACTTTCTTCAAAATAATATTAAAAATTATAGAAAGATTTTCGAGACATTCGAGTCAAGTCGAGATTTTTACGAGCAGTCTCGACTTGAAAATTCGAGTCGAGAAATAAGTTTGTCTCGACTCGTCTCGAATTTTACAAAGTGTATCTCGACTCGAATTCGATTCGAGATTCGAGTCGAGTCGAGTCGAGATTCGACACATGTCTCGACTCGTGCGCATCCCTAATAATACCCTATGAGACAATTTTGAATTTCAAAAGTACATTGAAACACTGCGGATAACTTTAATGACCTGGTCTAACAAATGAAATGATTAAGGTATTCCTATCTGGTGTCCTAAAGCTATACCTTCATACTTACTGTTAGAAGTTTTGTTAAAATAAGTAAATTTTAACTTCTAGCTGAAAATAACATCTAACTGACAAGGAACAGACATGAATCTGTCATCCGGACATCCAAATAAGACCTAGTCCATTCGATAAACATAACAAAGATGTGTTCATTCACAAAAAATTAGGTGCCATGGACAATGGAATAAGTCACTGGGGCTCATTAACCCTGTTAGTATAAAGAAAATTATAGACTCGCAGTGAAATAGTTATTGCATCATCATTGTTCATTTGAAAGTCATGGTTTACGGTTCATTCTCCTCAGCTTTCCAGAGGTACTATGTATTTGGGCCCATAGTGTACTTGAACAGGAAAAATTAGGAGAATGCCGGGGAAATTCCCTCCAGAAATCTCTCTCATCAACTTTGAACTCCTCTGGAGTGATCGCAGGTAAAATCACACGATCCAAATGTATCTTGAAAAATACTACAGGGGATAAGAAATGTGTGTACCAAGTTTTGTATTGATAGACGGAATAGGTATGAGGGGAAAGCTTGTATTGGTATACAAGTTATGGGCCCCAATGCATAGCGCTTGTGGAAAGCTGGTTTCATAAACCACGACTTTCCAATAAACAGCGGTGATGCAATAACTATTTCACTGCGAGTTTACGATTTTCTTTATACTAACAGGGTTAATGAGCCCCAGGAACTTACTCCGTTGTTCATGGCACTTTTTTTTTTTTTTTTTTTTTTTGTTCATGAACATATCTTTGTTACGTTTATGGAATGGACTAGATTTGAATCGGATGTCCGGATGACATGTTCACGTTCGTTCCTTGTGAGAACCCATGAAAAATCAGTGAGTTTCTGATGTGCTTGTGAGTTAACTTAACTTACCTCTTCACAAACTGCTACAGACGATCTTAGAAGGACAAAGGCTTTACTAGAGTACCAGAGCATTCCACAAATATAATATATAGTTTTCAAACCGTTAGATTGTGCAGTTGCATTAGCAGAAAAGAAACGAATCACTGAGAAAAGAATATATACGATTGATATTTCAAGATCCAGAACATGTGCTAATATAGGAAATCCGTAGCTTGAATTTAATTGTTTTAATACCTTGACCAAACTGGTATGTGCTTGTCTATAACTATCAATTTTGGACAGACATTTGCTCTTCACTTGGACAGAATTAAAGCATGTTGAATCATGTAAAATCACAATTTTCTGATTTAGAAATTGAAACTGCTCTTTCAGTACATATAATAGATTTACATACCAAATATATTCTATTATACTTTGAAATTGAAAGACGGAAAAGCTTATGATGAAAATTAAATAAGAAAAGTGTTTGTTAGACAAGCAAAATAAAAATATATCGCATATTATGATAGTAAGGATTAACGTAATGACTGAAATTAAAATTCTCCTCTTTATACATGACTCAAGTCTTTTGAAATCAAATCCGACCAGATTTGATATTTGAGACAGTGAATCTATCACTGTCAAGGAATTCTTGTACGAAACTTTGATGAAGAAAACAGATCCCAAGAAATCAAATATAAGTGGGAAAGTTTCCAAGCAACTTCTAAATATTCTATCTAATTCTAAACGATTAAAGGACATTTGAATTTTATAGGAAATAACCAAGAGATTGGTAACAAAAATTGTGAGAAAATTATACGCGATTGCGAGAATTCGATGTTGTTCAGAACCTGGTGCTAAACCAGCTATTTTGGTGAAAAGAATAAGATTACCAAATGCATGAAATAAGTTCATATTTTTGTATTGTTTGATGAAATGTTTTCAAAAGACTCACAAATTCACTAGTTAGAAGTTCAGTTTTATTTCACTTTGTATACAGAAAATATTAATTTGACTTTAGTTGACAGATACTTTGAAGTTGTTTTTATAAATATTAAAATGGTCATTTAATTTTTCTTGTTTGTATTTCCCATAATTTTATTGTTTAATTCAATATTAATTTCCGTAAATTGTAAAATAATGATTTTCCAATTGTGTATTTTCAAACAAATCCAGATGGGCGTTCACTTCCTGTGAGTTGTCTAGGTACTTCAACATGAAATACTATCAATATTATTTCACGGCATAATCAATCATAATCAATTACCAGAAAGAATGAAGGAAAAACCTCTCTTTTTAGTATAGCATATCACTCTCTGTTATGAATAAAATGTACCTGACTGTGATATATGTTTCCCTTTGCGTTATAAGAGTTAAACCTATATACATATTTCTCAGATGTTGTAACTTTCTAGATATCGTCTTTATCTATCTATCTATCTATCTATCTATCTATCTATATGGTGTTAATGAACTATAGTGACTGACAAACTGTAAGAGTTGATTCCTCGCAACAAAATAAGAGAAACAGTTCATTTGAACCTGTGGGGAAAAGTATAGTTTCAGAGCTAGGGCTGTTCAAAATCGTCAAAAGGCTAAATTTCAACATTTTACATGAAAATAAAGTTATTTCATATCGAAAATTTTCCTTTCAATTTTTAACTCTACAGGAAAATTTTGAAATTTGATTACTTGACATTAGAATGATATACAGAGCGTCCCAAAAAATTGATACGTAATTCAAATGATGTAACAGTCAAAACCAACTAACAGTGTTTCAGTCCACTATATTGCGTCACTTTCACTCCGGAAAAATCACCAAGAGCTGCTGCATTCTGTCATGATTTGATCCCAGTTCAGGCCCAGAGGAGAGTGGATATATGTCGATAACTGCTGCAAAATCCGCATGATGTGCGTTTCTTGAAACGGATTGTCACATACGACGAAATATTTCCCCCCCTAAACCCTGAATGTGCAAAAGCAGTGGTTGAGCAAATATCAATTTCTAGAATAAGTCTTCAGACAAGGCCGCTTCGAGCATAAAGTCATGCTTTGTGTGTGTTGGTAACTACGAGGGGATAATTCAATTCGAGTTCGTTCCTAACGATAGTATCTACAATACCGACCTTTATTCCGTAGAGTTGGAGAATGTATGCTGCACTATATCAAAAATGTCCTATATTAGTGAACTGAAAGCTCGCCTTGCTGAACATAAAACAACATTCAGCTCGAAACATGAAACAACAAATGCAAGAACTTGATAGCATCAAGCTGATGCCACACCCGACATATAGTCTTGATCTTTCATCTTCGAATTACTACTTAATTCGTTCCAAGATGTACTTCCTGAAATCGTGATGCTGCACTAACCACCTGGAAGTAGAAACAGCAGTGACTGACTCCCTTTGATTCTAAGAACAAAACATGGTATTGACAATATTGACAACCTGGAATAGAAGAACTGACAGAAATGTGGCTGCAGATCTCCAACGATGAGCTATACTTTGAATGTTAACTTCTTATTTTACTATAATACATGAAGGTATGTTGTGTACCAGTATATTGCAAGATTAATGATTTACCCTTGTAATATTTAAAGTTATGTTGGGTACATTTAACAGCTTATTTCGGATCGGTTCCACTCCGTAAATTAGTTGACATCTAATTAATGCCTCAGAGTGAGAACAAAAGTTACATCGTCAAGCCTGTCCGTTTAGCTGCAAAACGCATCTGACTCCTTGGTTCTAACTGTTGCTTCATATTATCAAAACACTATCTTTCCTTAATGATGTTAGATACCGGTGTGAACAAATTTAGGAAAAGCTATTGGAATTCCGCAAAGTTCATGTGAAACTGTGATTTAAAAAAAAAATGGAAGAAAATTGCGAATATTGAATGCTGATAGAACGGCAGTACGTAAAAAGTCTGGTAATGCATCTCTCTGATTCTTCTTCATGATTATTAAAAACCTCCAAATACTTCGTATGCATGCCCAATATGCCTCCCTGAGTTCCAAAAAAGGAGTCCCATCGCCGATTGTTTACATCAGAAAAGGCTTGTATTGATATCTTATTATATCGTATTATATTCACTTATTATAGCTTGTTACCCAATTGCTACAGTATGTCAACTAACAACTATCAAATGATTACCTCTCTTCATTAATATCGTTATTACCATTTTCATAATTATCTCATCAACTCATGTTGGATTTTCTTTCTTCTACATATCGTCATGTGGTTAGGTAAAGGCCCGAGGAAGAATAATTTGTGTCCCGTGAGCATGAGATAAATTTCAATGCAGCCTTGGAAGGTCTTTTTATTTAATTTAATTTTAATTAACTATCATTTAATTTATTATTAATTTTACATTATCTTTCAACAAGAAGACACATACATAATACAACCTGACATAATATGATTATGATAGATGGCTCTTCACAGAAGCTTTCGCAGAAGCTTTTTATTTGAAAGGAATATATATATATATATATATATATATATATATATATATATATATATATATATATCTATATCTATATATATATATATAAAACAGAATTCCATGATTAAATGTTTCATGTGTTGTTCATAAAATATTCAGTTTCTCCATGTTTTAATGTACACTCATGTCAAGCATGTCTATAAATATGTTGTTGTAAGAATATAATTTGATAACGAATTCGCCCGGTATTTTTAATAATGTTATTATGTGTAGAATCGGCAAAGACATGTATGTGGTAAATGTCATGTTAAAAGAGCAGTAAATAAGAACAATAAAACGCAAATAAATCTTTCTTGTTCATTTAGCAACATTTTGTTTTACTCATTCTAACTTTCGTATTTACAATTGTTTTCTATGAAATTTACTACAAATATACATTTCCCGATTATACACATAGTACAGGCACGTAGCCAGGATTTCGTGAAGGGGGGGGGGGTCCGTGACATGAAATACTGTGGTCATCCCAAAAGGGGCTCGATCATTCTAAACTATTTTACTGAAACATATATTGGTTCGTTTAGCCAGGATTTCGTAACGGGGGGGGGGGGAAGAGTGACATGAAATTATGAAGGCCCAGGAGCTCGATCAATCTAAACTACTTTACTATCAACATATATTTGGTTGTTAGGACAATAAAATGAGGATATGTTGGCAAGTATTTTAATAACAAACTATGAAGAAATTTCTAGCAAAATAATAAAAAAAAAAGTATTGAAAAAGATTTTACAATATTTACGTCCTTCTCCTGTTTATTCAAATATAACAATTTTCCTTTCGTTATGACCTCAATTATTATAAAAAGTACTTACTCAATACTGTCTTGTAAACTATCTTCTAATATAAATAAAATAAAGAGTTTGTTTATGTGTTTGTCTGTTTGTGTGCGGCCTGGGGACCAGATGAGTGGACCGAGAGTTACCAAATTTTGGTCAAGGGTACCTTGGCTCAGGCCCCAGATCAAGACGAAGCGTTTTTTTAAATTTCTAAACAGGGGGTCTCAGAGGGCGTTTACCGGAACCGGTTTGGGAACCAGACAAATTGACCGAGAGTTACCAAATTTTAGCCACGAATACCTTGGTCCAGGCTCCAGACCAGATTTAAATGTTTTTGTCGAAATTCGAACCAGGGGGGTCTCAGCGGGGCGTTTACTGGAACATGTAAAAGTAGTAGAAAATGACCGATATTTATTTATTTATTTAACAATCACCAGATTCAGCTCAGAGGCCATTTACACTGGTTATCCAACAACATTAACAACGGAAAGGATTTGGGAAGGTATCGGCCAGGGCCTGTTTAGTAGGTACCATCCCGGCATTTGCCTGGTAGGACTGAGGGAAACCCTGGAAAATCTCAGGATGGTCGGCAGCAGGATTCGAAGCCACGACCTCTCGAATGCGAAGTCAACGCTCTACCACTTGAGCTATTAGTGTCGAATTTATATTTTCGCGGTCGTTGAAATCAATGGTGAAACTCGGATCGCATTAACTTCCAAATTCACGCTATTCGGCTCCGGGCCGGGGGTCGCCGGAGGGGAAAGACATAAAAGTAATCCAAAATGATCGACATTAGTGTCAAATCCATAGTTTTCGCGGTCGCTGAAATCAATGGTGACATTTCCAATAGCGATGACGTGCAAATTTAGTTACAATTGTATGCGGGCTGGGAGTCAGCGGGGGGTGGATACCGAGACATGTAAAAAATAGCCCGAAATGACCGATATTAGTATCAAATCCATAGTTTTTGCCGTCGCTGAGATTCATGGTGATACTCCCACAGGCGTTGACTTCCAAATACAGCCCCTGTGGCGAAGCATGTGTATGTTCAACTAGTTTTACAATATATACGTTCCTTTCTCTGTTGAATCAAATGCTAACAGAACTTTCTTTCAACATAAATTATTGTTTCTATTATTCCGTCAACTATTGTCGGTTCCAAATGACAGGTTAAAGGAGCAATAGAAAATTGTCCTTGAAATAACATGTTGGATACTACAAGGATGCGATGACAAAAAATTATGATTTAAAATGTCCACGCTGTTACACAACGGCACTATGCTTTCGAAAGCTTGAAATCTCCCTGACTAGTAGCAGAAATTCTGAGAATTCCATAACTTTTCTTGAAATTTCAAATTCCCTGACTCTTCCAGAATATCTCGCTTACCTCGCCACCATATTGGAAGTAATACAAATTTCCTCATAAGAAAGAGTAAGCAAAAGCTTCCTGTAGTTTTCTTTTTAATTTTTAACGGTGATCCTTCATTTCATTTTGTCATTTCGTCATTTCATTTTGTTTTATCCTTCCTTAATTTTTTCATTTCTGGTCTCGAAGGGGGGGGGGGGTCCGGACCCCCCGGATTCCCCCTTGGCTACGTGCCTGCATAGTATCGGTATTAAAAGTACCCTGCAAAATCATTATCAAATTATATTCTTACAATAAGACAGTTATAGATATGCGACAATCATTTTGGACATGAGTGTACATATCTGTCAATTAATGCTGAAGATTCAAGATATTTTATACCCAATACATACCCATATGGTGAAACTAAAGATGATGGAATTATAATTGCATGAATATACTTTAATTTATAAATTTAGACCAACCACTAACAGATATGTTAGCAATACTTTAATAGTGTTTCTGGTTGTTGCTAACACAAAGAACCATACCTTTGTTCGTTATGTATCTTATCAATTAAATATGAACGGTAATCCTTAAATAAATCACATTCAAATACAAGAGGTCCTATCGTGCCAATCAATGTCTTTATTACATACCAACAATGAAAGGTAGGATTTTTCTTGATTTGATTAAATTTGCTGCTGTACCAAATATTAATCCGTAATATAAAACTGATTTGGATCTAGACCAACTTTCAATTGAATTCCGTGGATTATCCTTCCATGAGGTTTAGTGTTATGGACGAGTACAATTTTCCAGGCTGGTATGGATGAATGAATTTTGATATACAAGTTTGTATTCCTTTTCTGAACATTAAGTTTGATATTATATTTTAATAGGACAAGCTTGAGCTTCTGTACAAGAAAGTTTGGCTGCAGTATTAATGGTATATGTATTTTTTTTATAAATCAACATGTGATTTTACAAAAAGAATAAATATTTTGTAGTTATCATTGCATAATTTATTATACAAATGTTTGATATTTAATAGGTTCCGAGGCTTTTAGCTCCAATGTATTTGCATTAATACGGTTAATACACTAAGTGAATCAGAGCAGATACAAGCTGTTTGAATGTTTTTATTTTTGATAATATAATGTTGGTTTCTGCTAATATACCGACAACTGTAACTGGTTTGTTATTTAGATATATTTTCACTCCCGTAGCCTCTATTGTGTTAAGTGGTGGTAATTTAAATTCTATCCGCCTTATGCAGAGTCGTTTTGATGTATGATTAGCGTCGTACTAAAGGTCTGACTACTGCAGGAAACATATGTTGATCAAACTCTTTAGTATGGCATTAATCACGCGTCACAACGACTCTTTATAAGGTCCTATATGTTTAATATTTTCTCTGATTACGGCTAGTGTCCCTAATTTACTCGTTGCAGCGTTTTTGTTTTCTTGCTAGTAGTAGGCAAGTTCGTCTATTTTTTTTATTAAGTCCGCAAGCATTCCGGACGAGTATTTTGAAACTATTACCACCAAGTTGTTTACCAATCTTAATACAAAATTTCCATTGGTACTAGTACCGTGGTATGCTGACTTTAAGTAATCTTCCTACCCATTTGATGAGATGCGCTAAAAAGTCTTGTAAATGAGAGAAAACAGATTCTAAGTTAGGGTTACCTACACTATTTATTTCTAAGGAGTTCAGATTGTATACTTTGTTCAATGATGGGTTGTCTTTTGCCCGTGGTCTGTTTGTTGTTTGTTTGGTCTTGTGTCTTGTTTGTTTGTTTGTTTGTGTTTGTTTCGTCATCGGTCGTGGTACTGTTGTCTTGATGCCAGGTGTTTGGTTTCTTTGGTTTTCAGGGTCTGGGTTGTCTTTTAGGGGTAGGATTGGGTTTTGATGATTTTAGGTTTGGTGGCGTTAGTTGAGGTTCCAAGGTTGAGTATTAGGTTTGGATATTTGTTTGTTGTCCGTCATAGTGTTGTCTACTTCATTCTATAAAGTCTTGTGTGCTGTGGTGGTGTAAGCTCGCGTTCTGTTAGCCACTCTTACGTTTCTGTTACCAGCTGTATATGCCAGTAATTTTCTGTACTCCGCGCAGCCTCTGTAATTGCTTGGGTGGGAGCTCTTGCAATTAGCACAGGTAGGCGGGACACTCCTGGGCTTTCCGCACTCCGTATACCAATGGTCCTGGCCACATTTGACGCATCTGGGCTGCAGAGAGCAGTTGCTTGCAGAATGTTGAAAACCTTGGTATGTGTGGCACTGGGTTAACTCTTGTTGGGAAGGGAGGGGATATAATCTTCGAATTTTACTGCCATGCATAATAACTGTCGAAGCTTCACGAATCTCTTTTTACAGTCTACATCTGGTAATTTCACTAGAAACAGTGGCATCAGAACTTTCTCCGTCCCCAGTGCTTTGCTAGTCTTGTCCATGTATTGTCTCCTACTCGTTTGATATACTGTGATACCCTGTGTCTGTAACTCAGTGTTGATCTCCTCGGCTATTTCGTCTGTAGGTATGTCAGTTGGTAGACCCCTAACCACTATCTTGACATACTTGTTTGTCTTAGCGGCATGGTTGTGCGCTATGCTGTGTTTTTGTACATAGTTAAGAATTTCGTTGTATGTGGAGTGAAGAGACCGGAGATGTGAGCATCTATATATAGTGACAATTTAGGGGCAGAGCTATGAATGGGGTGTTTGACTGACTGAGAGATAATGCTGGCTTCGGATTGGCTAAGGGATGCTGGTTCCTAATTGGCTGTTGTTGTAACTACAAGAAATGGTTTTCTTAAATGTCTGTTTTTGTTCCTAAAAAGGGCCGACCAGATAGGGCTGAGTTGAAACCCACTGTCTCTATTGAGACTATTCCTTTTCCGTGAGATAACTATGGCTTCCTTTATTGTTCTCTCCCAAAAATTGCTGCACTTGGCTACTATTGTGGTATTTGTAAAATAAATTCTGAGTTCAGGCTCTAGGCTATGCTGTCTGCCGACCTTTGAATGTCTTTTTCTCTTTCTTATACGGTTCTCCATCTGAGATGTCTACACTGGAACTCTCTTGCGTTTGGACCTCAGAAGGGCCAGAAGTATTACTGTCCTTATGATTTTTTTCTCTCTGGACACCTGGCATCTGAGTTGTAGTTGGCGGAGGTTGAGGTGTCTTCTGAGTAAAGCCGGTGATTTGCGTCACTTACTCGATCATCTTAAGGACTGCTTGAGTGCTGTTTTTGACTGCTTGAGTTGGTGATCCTGGCGTGTGAAGAGTTTATGTATCCAGTTTTGAGTTGGCAGGAGATTCATAAACAACTCTATAATGATGTGGAGTGTGTGGTCCTGAACACCAATCACATGTCGGGTTGAATTTCAGATGCCTAGTGATCAGTAAAAATGGCTCAGTAGGGATCTCTATTGTATAGCCTATCAGGTATACAACTCACAAGGGAACCTTCCGAAAATGAGAGTTGCAGTGAAAGATGTGACATATGCCAATTGAAAGAGCTGTAACAGAGATGAGCATTCCCAAAAAATTAGCTGCCCATAGCAATATGTTCAAGAAATATAAGGGGTGGAAGTTCGGGAAACAGCAAGGTTGGACAAGGGGAAAAGTGCAAATTCCGAAAAAAAAAAGGGGGGGGGGCACGGCAAAATACAATGCTGACAAGTGATGTATAGAAAGAGACTTGTCACAATAGAAAACAAATGGAGGCCACCAATAGGGTTAACAGTGTTGCCAGCTGCAATGAAAAGTACATGTTTTGCAAAGAACACTATATGAAGTGAGTGCAATATTCAGTGTCAACCTGTCATGTAGAACATAAGATATGACGTGTGTAATCAGTGGTGTAATCAATCTAACAAAAGGAAATAGAAAAACACAAGTATGAAAAATACGGGAAAGATGGAGTTGGCAATAATGCGCCACATTTGATCACGAACTGTGCATATCAGAATGAACAAAACAAGAAGCACCGACTATGCAGGAAACCGACGTCCCTAGAGTCGAAAAGAAAAACTAGTTCCAAAGTTAATAACACTGGCCATGAGCATCCAGACAAGTCTAATATAGTTAGGCAACTCACTTCACAAAAAGAAAATTCCGGCAACAGCCATCACTTGGAATGCATCAATGATAGAGTGATTGAGGCAATGTCAAGTCGGGGAACATGAAATGGTTGGGTCGAGCCAACAACCGATAATAGAAGTAGTGACCATTATGTCATGGTTCGGTCGTATGTGGGAATATACTGGGTGTCCCACCAAACTTTGTGACCTGAAAGATTTGCGAAACGAACAAAAATGTGACGGATCCAGTTGTGCAGGAATGTATCAATGTCAGGGGGGTGATAAAAGTCTGTGAGAAGCAAGTGCCCCCAGGATCCCCATAATAGGGCCCCAGGAGTCAACTTCAAACTTTCAAATGGCAACAGGGACCGAGTGGTAACTCTCTTGATAGATCATGGAATGTGCAACAACACCTATAGGAAACATTTGTTATATGAAACATGTTTTTTTCAAAATGGCCACCACAAATATATGTTGTGTCTTAACATGACATAGGACATTGTGATCTCAAATTGCTGCGAAGCGAAAAGAAATGTTGCAAATCTAATTGCACAGGAATTTACTCATGTCGAGGGCCAAGAAAACTTTGTAAGAAGCAAGTCCCCAGGGTCCCCATCATAAGGCTGGAGGGGTCAACCGCAACATTTCAAATGGGAACAGGGGGCGGATGATATTTCTCTGGATAGATACAACACCGCCTATAAAGAAACATTTGCTATATGAAGCACGGGTTTCAAAATGGCCGCCAAAAATGCGCGTTGTTCTTGTCACCTAGCAGATATTTTTGGCGGTCATTTTGAAATCCCATATAGTAAATATTTCTGATATGCGTTGTGGCATATTCCAAGATTTATCGAAAGAAATATAACTCGACCGATGGTGCTATTTGAAATTTTGAAGTTGGCCCCTGGGACCCTATGATGGGGGACTTCGTGGCACTTGAGTCTCACAGAAGTTTGTCGCCCGCTGACATGGGTACATTCCTGCACAACTGGGTGTGTCATATTTTTTTTGCTTTGAAACTATTTCAGTCGCAGAGTTAGGTGGGACACTGGATATATCATATAAGCGGTGATAGTACTGCGACAGCAACACATAGCAGATCGAGCCTTTGATTATGTTTGCTTTCTGCAGGTGTGGATATGTAATAGAAAGACCACCAAAGGTTCCGACACCTCTAGAGTACTGTTTCGAGACATTCACAGGCGATCTTTGTACCATGTGTGACGGATTGGTAGTATTCCACTGCGCTCACTGCAAATGTATCTTCGGTTTGGACCATTGTCTCATCGAACAATTGCACGTACAATGTGGACGAGCATGTACAAATGATGCGGAGGCGAATGCCTGTTGCCGAAGTTTTCTTTGTGTGAAGCGAGTGGCCTAACTATATTAGAATTGTCTGGATTTTCATGGCCAGTGCTGCCAACTTTGGAACTAGTTTTTTTCGACTCTAGGGACGTCGGTTTCCTGCATAGTTCGTGCTTCTTGTTTTGTTCATTCTAATATGCACAGCTCGTGATCAAATGTGGCGCATTATGGCCAACTCCGTCTTTCCCGTATTTTTCATACTTCTGTTTTTTCTATTCTCTTTTGTTAGATTGTACCACTGATTATACACGTCATATCTTATGTTCTACATGACAGATTGACACTGAATATTGCACTCACTTCATATAGTGTTCTTTGCAAAACATGTACTTTTCATCGTAGCTGGCAACACTGTTAACCCCACTGGTGGCCTTCATTTGTTCCCTACTGTGACAAGTCTCTTTCTATACATCACTTGTCAGCATTGTGTTTTGTAGTGGCCCCCTCTTTTGCGGAATTTGCACTTTCCCCCCTCTTGTCCAACCTTGCTGTTTCCCGAAATTCCACCTCTTATATTTCTGAACCTATTGCTATGGGCAGCTAATTTTTTGGGAATGCTCATCTCTGTTACAGCTCTTTCAATTGGCATAGGTCACATCTTTCACTGCAACTATCATTTTCGGAAGGTTCCCTTGTCAGCCCTATCTGGTCGGCCCTTTTCAGGAACAAAAACAGACATTCAACAGTCATTTCTCGTATAGCCACAACAACAACCAATCAGAAGCCAGCATTCCTCAGCCAATCACAAGTACCCATTCATAGCCCTACTCCTAAATAGTATTTTATATATATATATATATATATATATATATATATATATATATATATATATATATATATATATATATGTGTGTGTGTGTGTGTGTGTGCTTTCTCCGCCGGTCTCTTCATTATAATTCCTGAAGATGAATGCGTCTATGGTGGCAAAACTAGTACATCTCAGGTCCATTTTTAGCTTTGGAAAGGGTCAAAAATCGGATAGTGCTAAACTGTTTTTAAGGATATCGAAGAATCTGAAGAAGTTTTCTTCAATTTGCACATGAATTTGGTGTTTGCGCGTTGTTTGAACTGCAACATTGTGCCAACTGATCGGCGTACACTCTTCTGTTCAGCTATACTACTTGTACTCTGTCTGTTATGATCTATTCCCATTTGTCAAATTAGGCAACCTTAGGAATGTACCGTAAAATAGGGCGGAGAATTTCAAAGTCAGACGCACTCGCCAATCCAAAAATGATGGTTGCCAGTATCTCTCACATCCTTATGAGAACCCCCTCCCGCAACGGCCTTTGATTTGACAAAGGAAAAGATTACATCAGGGCATAAAATTTCAAAACCAGACAATTAGATTCAGGACAATCAATTTTGAATTGAACTATTCATATACTGATATACATGTTAAAAAAATATCTTACCTTAAGATTTCATGTCTGTGTAACGCTCGCTTTCTGCACTGAAGTCTTAGTTATCGATGGTAGTTTTCTGATATAAGTCGCTAAGTGAATGGCCATCATTTGTCAGCAAATCATCCAATGTGTCAGTCTTCAGTGAATTCTTTTAAGCAGTCTTAATTCTGTCGAGATTGTTGGAGCCTCTCTCATATGAAGCAGTACTCACAGTAAAACTGCACAAAATGTGACATTTGGAAGCAAATTTGGGAATCTCGTAATGAAGTTTTCACTGTAAATCTTTTTCAGTGTCTGATTCAACGTCATTTAAGAAAACAAAAGTTTATATTCTGCCCACTCTGTTAAGACAAGGTCCACTTTTTCACTGTATAAATCTGGTTGCAAGTACTTAAAAAGCAGTTTTATTTCTTTCACACCAAATTTAAGGATTTTTCCTTTAGAAGATCAACCCAAAGTGTCAAATATACTGTATGAAGGGACAGAACTACCTCGCATAGTACAGATTGCAACCGTTATGTACATTTTCGCATTCTTGACCAACTTTTGTATTACACTCTGGAACTCTTGCTCTCCAGATTAAAGATTTGTGGTCACCAGCTATAAATTTATAGTCGCCAATGGCGACCTAGCGACCGGAAATTTTGCGCCATGCTGTATTCACTGTGGTTGCATCACAAATGCCAATACCAAAACATTCCGAAACTTTTTGACCCACCATCGTATATATATTCTGTGTACATGCAGAATGTCCCAGGAGGAAGTGGCAATACTTTAGGAAATGGTAGTATGGGGTTATAAATTTCATATGGGTCCTGTTCTAAACTTTCTCAGAGATACAGATTGTGAACCACTTTTTGCCTTATATTACTTATTGCTCACACTGTAGTTAAACTGATGTAAGACAACACATTTGAAAGATGATGACATTTTTTCAGCGGTACCCAACAAGTAGCAGTGGTGTCTATGAAAGGAAAGTTATTGAGGGAATTTGGTAATCAGTGTTGCCATCTGATTCTCTTACATAATCTTAACTTTCTCTAATCAGTGCTGCCACCCAACCTCCTTACATAATCTTAACTTGTCCAAATTTTCCTCAGTAACTTCCTGTTGCTTGTGTGAGTTCCCCTTAATGAGTTTCTTGCTATGCCATTGCTTTCTTGGTAGGAGCTCAAAAGCCACAATACCTTCGAAACCTCATCATACTAAGAGAATAACCTTCCTCTGATAAATGTTTGCTTCCGTTGTTATTTGAGGGCAGGTCAAACTCACCATTTTGTGGTAAACAAACAACGTCTTATCGTCAGTTATCAGCTGCTTCAATGGAGGATTCTTTTCCTTCTTTTTGAGCATATCTCAGAAGCTTATACACGCCGTCAAATGAACTTCTTTGTCTTCATGAGGAACACAAATAACGAGCTTGCTTGCTTACTTATTGCAGCTTCCTCAGATGGTCCTAGCTTTAATGATTGATGTTCAATGTTTCTGAAATTTCTCGTGTTGTGGAATGTAAATTTTACTCAATCAATATCTTTGTCATCAACTTCGGTGAGCATCTCTAACCAAAGATCGACATTGTGATCAAAATTACCAGCAAGAAAGTTCGTGTATCATTGCTGGCACTGACATTCTTGTAGAGCATTGTCACAGTTAACTTTACTTAGCTTTCTTCAAGCTTGAGGAGTGTTCTTCGGTTTAGGGAAGTAAAAGAGTAAACTATGGCAAAAATACACAGTTTGATACTCCACCATCCACTTGTAAAGTCGGCAAAATTCAATCAAATTGCTCAATTCATTTATTTTCTTTAAAATGACGCTATAGTTTATATACCAAATTATGTAACAGTAATATAGACGCTAGTCACTCTAGAACTTCTAAAAATTAGATAGCAAGAATGCATCGTGACTTTCCCAACAACACATAGCCTAACAACTTCCTTGATGGCTGCTGGGAGAACACCATCGAATCCTGATAATTTTTAAAGTTCACAATAATTTAATGCTTCATCTAGGGTATCTTCACCATAGAATTTCTCAACGATTTTCTATGCAGTAAATATTTGGCAATACGTTTTACTTGAACGATCGACCAGTAGGCAGTTTGGAAATGCCAAAAATTAAAGTTGTAATAACATGAAATGTATGTATTACCAGGGGCGGCGATTAGGGGGACAAGGCGGACAGTGGCTCTTCCACTTTTCTGAAGTGAACCCTTAATGTATATAGTTTTATTTGGAAATGTAAAGTTTTTGTGTGTATTACTGGTTCATAAAAAAGAAAAAAAGAAATGTGGTGCCATATAATATTTGCCGTTGCGTGAGCACGTGTTGTTGTTTGTCTTCCCGTGGAATTAAGAAAGCTACAGGAATTTTGTTTTAATTGCAATTCAAAGCAATTAATATTACAATAGCGTATTTCTGTAAATGTCGAAGCATATGCTTGTAGTATTTACTGTCTTTCATTTTCTAAGAGTAATAACATATATTTAATGACATGTGTGGAATTAAAAATATAAGTTGTTAATTAATCCCCAGTTTCAACGTAACTTCTACAAAACAAGCCTCATTATTCATTACTATGATTAATATTATCCTTTCTATTTATTTGTCTTGCAAATTTCTTATTAAATAATCTGATCACACAATTTTTCGAGACAGAATTTTAAGATGTTCATGAGCAAGGAATCAAATCTCTTCTTACACTTTCGTTGTTTAAGAGTACGAAGTGCTAGTAACTACTTGTGTTGCTCTTGTCAATTTACTTAATAAAATATGAAATACGATATACTGTATTTTCACTGAAAAAGATAGTTTCCTATTAGATATATACAACATTCCTTCAAATAAAGTGTTTGAAACAACCAGGAAAACTAACATTGATATACAAATATTCAGATCATGTCTTGCCTCCCCCCCCCCCACTTTTAACGTACAATCGCCGCCACTGTGTATTACAGTATATGTAAATTCCCGAAACACATTGTGCACAGTTGTAGATAAGTACTATAAGGGAGATAAGGTGTAGGGTTAAGAATAAATTATCAGACCACTATTTCGCATCAAAGATGACTTTATTTACAAAGTGTGTTGTGAGTAGTGTATAATTACAGCAACATTGTGCTGCAGTTGGCGGGCATGCCGCAGAAACAAGCAAAGCAACCGGAGAAGAAGAAATCTCTCCTTTTATCAAACGTCTTTGATAATATTTCCTTTTTTTTAAAAAAAAAAATAATTTATGGTAACTTTTTTTTATTATTATTAATCATTCTGGGACAGCAACCAAACTTGCCATTTTTATTTATTTATTTTTTCTTGAGGAGTAATACATTCTTAATACACAGTACACTTAAATTTCAATACTTCATGTTTTGAATAAAGATTACTTGTACCTTTAACACTTCAATCATAGTTATATATATTTTAGATTAGGTTCCTTTTTCATAGTATGTAAAAAATGGTAGAATCTTCATTCACATTTCAATACGTACCGTACACTTCTTTAGAATGAAGTATTGAAGTTAGAGGGTACTTTGTACCAAGGCGGGATAATTAATTGACGGGATAATGTTTTGAAAAAAAAAATGAAGTTTCGTAAAAAAAACTTTCTTTTGTTTTAGAAACGCGTTTTTTTATTTCAAGTATTTACTCTCCATCAGGCAATAGTATAAAAAGAAAAGAGAGGGATCGTTTGGTAACTGCCCACAGTTTACATTACCGTGACTTCTTTTAAAAATTATATATGTATATGTATATATATATATGAATATAAAGTTTATTATTAAATAGATAAGTAAAGAAAGAAAGAAAAAGTAATGAGAAGGTTATCTGAGCTCAGATTGATCGACACAAGGCAAGCCTGTCAAGCAAAATATGATTTAATTGGTCGGTTAATGATGGACAATGCTGAGCCCCTGATATAGGTTGACCGGCTTGCGTTGGTTATAATAAATACATACACATGTATCTAAGAACAACCAATCAGAGCTCAGCTTTGTTATCCCAGGTATTTTTTTTCTTCCTTTCTTTTTATGTATGTTCATACATTGATCGTAAATTTGTCCGCACACTTTTCACTCACTTTTTTTAAAAAATAATGAAATTCTATTGTTGTTTTTTTCATTATGTATATTCACCTTAAGTGCGTGTTATTATTCTTAACTTCTGTTATATGATATGACTTTTGGCAATATGCAAACAAGTATACTGAATAGAAACCTTAATTTTTTCTGATTTTGTTGTGTGAATTGCTTTGTAACAATCGTGGTAATATATTATCGTTAATAATAATAATAATAATAATAATAATAATAATAATAATAATAATAATAATAATGTAATGATTGTTTACAAATACACACATACTCATAATAATAATTTATATACTTTTTTAGTTTCTTATACTTTTAGCACGTCTGGTTGTTCTCTTTTTGTTTATTAGTCTGTGTGAGTGTGTGTTTATGTGTGTGTGTGTGCGTGTGTATGTGTGAGAAAGAGTGTTCAAATATGCGTTACGTGACAGTGAAAAACGTTCCCAGTTTGGTGTGGAAAATATTTTATTATTGCGCATATAATGACATGTTTTATATATAAAGCCGTTTCTCAAGATGACAATACAACAAGCGCGGCTTGAAATATTCATGTCATATTCTTATAGTATTTCGTTTGTCATAATTACACATTCTTACATCCTCAAACTACTTAAATTTTTGTTTTCTTGCTTTTTACGTGCGACTTACAGTATTTATTTTCCCGCAAATAACTTGTGCATTACCTTACATAAATATATTTTTACATGTAATGATTTCAACACCTCTTTCTTCATACTTACTGCTTCCCCTCTTTTTATTATTTTTATTCAGGTATAATAATTCGTTTAATTTTCTCATGTGTAATTGTTAAGTCTTCCCTTAAGCATATCTTAACTACATTACATTTATGTTATCACACTATTTCGTTACTTTGTCATTTAATAAAACGAGTAACGCACTTGTTTTCTCCATTCTTCCATTGTCTACAAACGACACAAACATTATCATAACAATAAAAAGATAAAATTAGCTCATAAAAAAACAGAGCTAAAAATTACAAACGTGTTTTTTTTCTTAAACTTGTTTCTCGAATGACAAGAAAAAAAATGGTATCCAAAGATACATTTATTTTACTGCTTCATATATATATATATAAACTTCCCCTATATTTCGAGGAGAAATAAAAACAAATATTTACATGTGAATCTTCCATTGCTTCTTAATCAAAAGTAGATTCACACTGTTTAATTTTTCGTACTTTATATCTTTAAGGGAGGGAGTAAGGGAGAAACAATATATATATATATATTCTTAAAACTTTTTCTTCACCACTAGTAGTAGGCATGATTCTTATAATAAGCAAGTTAATATGACGTAATCAGACACCATCTGTTACGGTACTTCGACACCCCCACAGACGATGTATCCAAAATATTTCTTAAACGTTCCCTTTACGTATATATAATATATATATATCTAATATTATTTATTTATATGTATATATATATATTTATAATACAATGCTTAAAAAAAGAGATGAACGTAACATGTCCGACGTCCGCTTGTACATGCAAGATATATATCTATTTATATATGCATTTTTTTTAAATCCACAAACTAGGCATTTTCTCGGTTTTACACACACCCCATCCTGTTGACACATTATATATAGTATTTATTTATATCTGAATTGGGAGGCGAAAAATTATTATTATTATTATTATCATATATTTTTATAAACATACAAACCCACCGAGAAAATTTTTTGGTCCCGTTACACCCCATGCAATTACTCTATTTATACACAAAGTACTTTGTGACAATAGTGGAAAAAAGCTATAATAACACATAAGTGCAAATATATGTATGCATATATAATTATATATGTATATTATTCTGTGATCATTCTTTAGTTTACTTATGAACAACATAATCTTTTTATTCATTTAAAATTTAACAACAAATTTTTCGAAAGAAATTGTCATGGGAATACTGGTTTCTAGATATATATGTTTCTGCAAACTATTTTTGTGTGTATGTATGTGTGTGTATGTGTTAAGTGGATTTATAGAAATTACAGTCATCCAACATAGTTTAGAAAATATATGCAGAGGAGCATATAGGTATTTATTAACAGTATTATATTACATCTTGTTATAAGCCAGTATACTTCTCGTATCCCTGTTTTTTGTAGCACATATATATATAAATTTCAAAGAAAACTAAACCATAAAATTGTGCTAATAAATATTCGTGCTGACAATAGCTATATTCTTTGAACGCAGAGTTTGCTATCATATTATTAATAACGAACACTCATGCAAGAAACATTTTTGGAATTATCATAAAAATGGATCTTATCGAATGCAAAATACATAAATTAGACAGAAATATTTATTTACCGCCGCAATTTTAAGAAATGGGTGCCCGAGAATACATATTTTATTTGTCTTAAAAATAGCAACAAACTTAAAGATATTGAACATTGCTATAAACATGAACATAATACCTAATTGCTAACAGCACCTTTCTTCAGGACTTCATCTAAGAAACCATAGTGGAAAATACTCCAACAAATTTTGTATTTAAAAAAATGTTAGTCTTAATTGTACTTTTGGTAGAATATTTAGTATTACTAGGAATACAAATATAGTAACAAAAGATTTTGTGTATAGTCGCAAGCTTCCTCAACTGAAATGCATTTGCTGTATTTTTTAATTCAAAATAAGAACAATAACATGCTAAGACTTGGTTTGAAGAATCAAAAAGATTAGACATAATATACATACATTATTTAGTGTAGGTATTTAAAAGATAATATCCAACTTATGTTAATGTACTTCATGCTATTGACTCTAATTCATCAAAACCTGATAAGATTTCAGTTATTATGTTCACGCTATTTATAAACATTTTAAAGTCAACACAAAGGAAAAAGATATTTCAACCTCAATCGAATTATCTACGTTATCAAAGGGTTTAAATTTTGTGTAGGTGAATTGAATAACATTAGAACTATGTTCTATATTCACGAATATATAGGTTTAAATTATAATCTCTCAGTAACAAAATAAGGTATTAAAAAATAAATCATGTTCAACTGACAGTAGATATCAATCATATTATACGATGCTTGAGTATTCGAGTCACGTCGCCTACAAATTTGTGAATGATTTAAGTATTAATATATCTATGTTAAAATCTTGACTGTTTTAACGGACATAATTGATCTTGCTTTGTATATAACGAAATCTCAACTGTTTCATTAATAGCATCAAATACTAAACATGGGATCGTAACTTCTATGTATTTTGAGTATCAAAATTTTAGTGTCTTTTCTCTAATCACAAAATATTTCGTTATCAATATTATGTATATGCTGTACCTTATTACTCTCGAAGTAATTTGAATATTTTAATCAACATGCAGCTAATAGCGTCAAAGAAAAGCCATACAGAAACATAAATCAAGCAGACGTATCAAATAAATTATACAAGCCATACTAAAAGGAAGGCACTTTTATATATAAATTGTTATTTACACAAGATAGAATGAAAGACTGAAGCAATGAAGACAATTTTCTCAGCATATCCAATATATGACAATGTGTTGTGTATAGCCAGCATTACTCAACATCGTTTATAAAATGATTTTAAAAAATCCACATCAAACTTCTTTCCTATTCGATTCTACATCCCTATCAATAGCACCAAAATATCTTTTTACAGATTAATGATCTGAATATTGTTCCGTTATAATATTTGAAAAATGTTTAGATATTTTTGTCATTATAAAACACAAATTAAAACAATGTATTACTTTTTTCTGTCATAAAACGTTAGATTGTTTCTGCTGTGAACCTTTCACTCAATTCTTTGTTATGAAATCATGCTATTTAGTCCAACACGTTGCACATACATATGTGGACGTATCATTTTTGCTGTTAAAGTATTTTTATAGTATTCCATATCTTACAATAAACACTTAAAGATATATATATATCTTTTAAGTACAATTCAATACATTTTCATTTAGTTGTCTCACATTATTAGAAGAACTCCTATATGAAACACAATGTACTGAATGTAAGAAATAATAATTAAACTATATTGGATGATAGTTGTTTTGTAGTTGTCACGGATGTTTCGAGAAATAAAACACTTAGAATATATAGAGCTGACAGATACCACGAAAAATGGAAGCTAACAAAATAGAGAGCTTCTAGTATTTTCAAAGTACAGTAATGTTCCTTTAGGTTGGAGATTTCTGGTTTCTTCGACAACTGTCCAACTTACACATGTGTGCAAAACAAAAAGCTTGGATTTACATAATAATGTATGCATAGATGTGCAAGAAAAATGGTTTCCCAACATTGAACATTTTACTGTATTCTTATTTGTAAAAGTTTCTGTGCAAATGTCTTACGTGAACGTGTGTCATATGAGTGGAGTAACTACTTTACACTCCCCATTTCAATACAACAATTTCTTTCTTTATTTATAAAGTAAATAAGTTGTTAATTCACCTATTAAAACCAGACCTTTTTTTTTCAATTTCGTTATTAAAGAAAAAAAAAACATTTATTTATAATAAATATATATATCTATTTGAATTATTACAAATATGTAACGGATAACAGTATTTTTAAGTTTTCTGGTAAGCGATGATAATATTTTTACTTTCAAAGTATTCAGTTATTACTTTAATTTTTTTTAGAAGCTAAAAATAGTTCATGTATTACTACAAATATTTATCACCTCAATATAATTTCAAACTAAAATTTATAAAGATATGTAGAACAAAACAACTGAATAATTTTTCCACTTAAATTCATATTGCGAGGATCACCGTGTGTATTTAATTACATGGATGTGATCAATCTTTGATGTGGCTGATTTTTTTTTTTTTACTCCTCATTCGTACTTGAAAATCCTCATATATATATTATTATTGTTATTATTTTTTAAATTCCATATTATTTATGTATATATATCTTGTAGAAATCACAGGAGAATATCGTTATATGTGTGAATATGTATTACTAGTTGCAACGAATAGTTCTTGTCAATGTAACAATTATATGATATTTCACTCTTGCCTCACCTAAACCAATTCAAGTTTCGGTTTCATTTAATATTCCTTCACTTCTTCAACAGGAGTTAAAAACTTCTGAGCCTTAGTAAAAAGCAGATTTAATGATTTCACTACACTGGTTTGGTTAATAATATCACCTGTAGCTAAAAAAATAAACAACCTGTACAAAATCAAGATGCAGATTTAAACTCAAACCAAGACAATTTGATCATAATGTTTAGTTGAATTTATTTAAGTTTCGGCGGATAAGTTAATTTTTGTACAAATTTAAGTTTCCATTCGTTTCTTCTATTGTAAATTGAAGATGTTGAAAACAGGAGTTATTGTTTGACTTCAGGCTTAGTTGCAGGCATACTTGAAGAGGCAGGTGTAGTAGTATCTAATGGTGTTTTCTGATTGGACAGAGTAGGTTGTAAGGGCGCTGTTGGGCCAGTAGTAGTAGTAGCTGGAGGTTTAGCAACCTTTAGCGCTGTATCTAGTCCTACACCATTAGGGTTCAAAGTCATTGTCATACCCATACTCATCCCCACTGAAAAATAAAGTTTGAAAAAAATAAAAAGAGCATTAATACATGATCATATGATGATATCTTTTCCACAGAGGTACGCAACACTACACGAGCTTACATCGAACACTGAAAATGTTTTCTGGTTTCCAAATTTGTTGTGTGTGTGGTGTTTTTTTTTTT
This sequence comes from Thermobia domestica, assembly GCF_964235325.1. Lineage (NCBI taxonomy): Eukaryota > Metazoa > Arthropoda > Insecta > Zygentoma > Lepismatidae > Thermobia > Thermobia domestica. The sequence goes on along the minus strand of NC_137457.1, from coordinate 277,189,187 downwards.
CCTTTAAAAATAAATATAAAGGAAACAACATTCAATTCGATACAAACAGGCAATCAATACCATGCTTATGGTTATTTTCCGTGTGTTGTTCATGTGAAGGATGTATATTTTCTTAAAAAAAATAAATAAATAAAGATGTATTATGTGCAATGTATTATTGTGTGAAAGGTAAGATAGAGTAAGAACAGGAACAAAGACGTGTGTGTGCTTTTCTTTCTTTCTTTCTTTTTTTTTTAATAAAGTAGATAATGGATGCGATTGTTGAAACCCATTGTTTTGTCAAATATAATGACATGTTTTGTTTTCTGGGTTTCGTAACGATAAACACAGGATGCGTGGTGACATACAGCATGCACTATATAGGATCTGGCAATCTCTACATAACAGTCCTCGTGAAAGGAAAACGGCTACTATGAGAGAGTCTATTACTTTATTATTTGTATTATTAGTATAAAGCGTCATTTTTATAATATTTTTTCATATGTAAAAGATTATCAAAGTTAAGAGGTAAAAACTACTAACTGATCAGAATTAACATTTTTATTAACTACTTATTAATTTTAAACTTCTAATGTTACTTGTTAACAGTGGCATAAGAAAAGAAATAAAAAAAATTAATTATTTCTTCTTTCTGATTAAAGAATATTGTCTCCTTTGGACTTTAAAAGTGGTATCAAACCTATCGTGAAGGAAATTTCTGTTAATTTTAAACGTGAATTTAGTTTTGTTCGCTGCAATTGTATTCTTATTTTTCTTTCTTTCTTTCTTTCTTTCTTTTTTTTTTTTTTTTTTTTTTTTTTTTTTTTTTGTCAAAAGATCCAATATATTTCAGGTTAAAATTTTCTTGTACACCTTATATCTGGAGAACTACATATACTGCACCCAAACCCAAGACCTAAATTATTGGCCAAGATCGCAATCTTTTGATCATTCCTAAAATTCTTGTAAACGATATTGTCATATATTATCGAATACTAAACATAGTTTCGGTGGTAGTAGTAGTTTTTTTTTTTTTTAACATAAACCATAGTATCTATTCGTTACAGATTTTTGGATTCTGAATTCGAAAATTATGTTGATTTTCATTGATTAGATCATGTTCCCAGTTAAACATTAGCCTTTGGTTTGATCTCCGTATCTTCATCCGTTTGTAATTAATAAACATCGGACCTTTATTCTGATTGCACAAGAACTCATATTTAAATAATGTGGCTGTTTCGTCAGTGTCACACACGAAAAGAATTTTCCCCATATATAAGTTGTTTGTTTATTCATGATATGTTACAATGATATACCTTTTCATTTAAAATTTTCGACTGATCCTCAGTGCTCCATGAAAATTGGCTCTATGGGAAAAATAGCACGATGCATTCACAATTCATCTTATCAGATTTCTCTATCTCAGGTTTTGTTTCATTCTTTTCTCTCCAGTCGTTTCTGATTTATAGGCAGCGGACGAAGCTACAGACACCCTGTATATTACTAATCAATTTAATGGAAACACTTTTAAGATGCAACTTAAGAATAGATTAATATGGCGTAGGACCACCTTACGCCATCAGATTAGTTTTAATGTGACGTAGAATGGAGACAGATGTCGTGCATGGTAGTTACCAGATTAATATAACATTGAACGACCTTACGCCATCAGATTAGTTCTAATGCGACGTAGAATGGAGTCACAGATGTCGTGAATGATAGTAAGTGTAAATTTACACGATTCCGCGTGCAGTGCGTCATTCAGTTCCATGAGAGAAAATGATGCAGTAACCTACGCCAGATTCTTGACTATAGAACGGATCAGAGATGTTCAATTACTGTTCAGGTATAGGGATTGGGTGGGCAGAGGAAGTGTTCAACTTCATCCTGTTGTTCCTCAAATCACACCACAACAGCTTCAGTTGAGTAAAATGGACACCTGAAATATGTCTGCATTTCCGGAAACAACACCTGAACCAGACATGTATATGATCCTCTCAAATGACGATATAATCACGGGCAGGACGCGACCGGTAAGCGTCAGCACAGGACCTACTGAAAACCAGGTTATTGCGGACCACATCATTAGAGATACGTCACCATATTTTCCGATGGATGGAGACAATGCGTTCATATATTTTTATGGGCGTTTGCCACACATGAAGAAACTTGTGGTTTAAATAAGATGAACAATGACTCATCCGACCATACTGCAAGTTTCCAGCCACCAGCCGTCTATGTTATATATTGGCGAAACCGTTGGCATCACATTGAAGTGTTATGGTCCTTTGTTAGTGGTTTTGCCCGTACAGTCCGACCACTGTGTTCATGTTACGTTACTCGCGGCAGACTGCGATTGCCAACACAGGTTGCGAAAGGTGTGCCCTGAGTTCCTTCATCACTTACACCGCAATTGCACAAAAGTTTAGAGTGACAATCTGCTTAAATGCTCGGCGAGAATTGTCACAGGGTCGTCTTCTGACCACAGTTCCTCTTCGCTGATGTGGTTTTGCCGTGAGTCTTGTATACCGTCATCGCCTTCTCGCAATACACCCAATACACTTGGCACTTTCGTCACTTTCGTAGCACATAACCGAACGCCAACAGTTTGCCCTCTTTGGAAATCAGAGAGAGGGCTCATTTTACACTATCATCCTCTGCACACTTTACAGCACACTGCTGTTCTACTGCTTCTCACGTAGTACAGAGTTTACATTAACACACCAGCACCAACAGATTGGCGCTGTGGTCGCCGCCTGACTGTTGTCGACCCAAATATTTGTCGTGTTTGCAAATTAAGTATTTCCATTGAATTGATTACTCTCCCTCCCTCCCTCCCTCTCTCTCTCTCTCTCTCTCTCTTATTTATGTAGAAAGCAATATGTTAAAATCACGGTACTTAACAACTTAATTCTAATGTGCTCTGCAGCTGTGACTTTTTTCTTCAAAATACTGAAACCAAGTTGTTTCATTAATCACCAATCTTGATAGTTCATTAACCAAAGCTTTCGGTATTCGTATTTTATTTTATTCAAACTAATATTTCAAAAGGCAGTCAGATGCATTTGAAACATTAGTTTGAATAAAACAAAACATGATGGAATATTAAAAGTTATTTTTATTTAAATGAAACATCCCTGTGAAAATAATTTGGAATACATAGTCACGATAATTGTTTACCAGTGTATTACTATTATGGTTCTTATTCATTTTTTTATTATTACATTTTGTTTATCACTATTACGACACACACACACTGCCAGAATTTAAAACAATATATGTAATATTTAAAATAATATACAATAATATGTTTTTATAGAAATTAATGAACATTGTTTTATGGATTTTTGACTATAAACAAAATACTCTTTTTCAAGGATGCAAAGAGTCAATTATAATAGAATAAAAAATAAATTATTAGATACAAATAATTAAAAAAACTACGTAATTTATGTAATTACACAGAAATATCTGGACGTTAAATTGGTAACACTTTGAACCTCCCATCTTCTGCTAACCGAGTAGTAGCTGTCTCCAAGTAGGCTATTATCCATACGATCATTTCTTTCCCTAGCAACCAAATGTTCTAATTTTTTCTGGTTGGTTAAACTGGAAAGGAGGAAATATAAACACTTTTCAGCACCGAAACTTATAACACATGGACGTACAGCTGTATATGGAATCCGAATTCATGAGCTCCCACCTGGAAATCCAACCCGGGTCTTATGCACCATCCAGATTTTTCTGTTTAATAACAAAGTATATTGAGCGTTTTACTACCAAAAACAATTACCCACCACACCTGATGTTGCACAGTTACCCAATCTTTAGTATTTGTTGTTCTTGTATTTCTTCTGCCCTTATCTGATGAAATATAAGCGAAAGCACTTTTTCGGCATTTGTGTTTTGTGATATATCCGATTACTGTTTATATAAAATATATAAGAAAAATTACTAGCAAATCCAACTTCAGTAACTAAACTAACACATTAACACAAATATTCACTTGGACTCGCCCTGATACGCCAAGATTTAATATTAAATTGTTTCAAAGGATCATAACCAAATAACCGGTGAAAATTGCTTTCTTTTAATCCATTAGATTTCTCAAATATTCTGTGTACAAATGTCAAATAAATATGGGTAATATTTTCCTAACCCAACTTTACAGGAATTGCAATTAGAGCATTATTTGATCAACTGGTGGAAGTATTTTAATCATTACATACTTAAAATGTAATAATGGAATTTTAGTTTGTTGAAACATAGAAAGATCCAACGGAACAGGAAGTCTAATGAAAGCATTATGTTATTCACATTTTTTTTTTTTACTTCAAGTTTGTCTTCTTGTAGTAGGTCTGCACCAATCTGAAAACAATTGAGAAATTTCAAGTGAAGTTTTGTGTGGTTCTGTGAATGTTCAAATATTTATAAGTGTAACATTTGTCCAAAATCCCAACGAAATTTATATATATAAATTTCTAGTAGAAGGATTTTTGTTTCACACGTCTATATCATAACAATTCCTGCCATGCGATGTGATTAGGATTTACAGCTGATGCGTCACGAAAACGCCACTGAGGAAGATGAGAGCATCATTGAAAATTTTGGCAATTATTGTAAGGCTGGCATATACTGGAGTCAGTCGAAATGATATTAGTGATTCCATGTACAAAATTCCCATGCTTTCACAACTGAAATATATTGGATTGCTTCTGCACACCACATTCACATGATTGGCTTTGTGATTTGGAAGAACAAAGCACCAAAACATAAAGAAGTCTATTATAAAGTAGCTCATAGCCTCAAGAGAGGTGATTAGGTTTTAATTTCCCCAGTGCAGATTAGAGAATTTCCTCTGTAATCATCCTTCAATTATATCATCAGAAACTTCAATATCTGGGGAACCGCGTGAGATGGCGAAATGACAATAAGGCAAAGTTATTCATTGGTCATTGCCCACCCGAACACCAATAGGGAGACTCTGCCGTTCATTCGCTGTAGAGTAGCATCAATAAAACATATCAAGTGCAACCGAAGCGCTCGCCAACTGATATAATTCAATTTTTCCACGCGAAAGGGTATAACACAGCCGCAGTTTGTCGTCGAATTAGTAACGGTTACGTCCTGATGACTGTGTGTACGACTGCTGCAGAGAGTTTAAAGAAGGGAACTTTATATGTGATGGCTGTGTGCACAACCGCTGCAGAGAGTTTAAGTTGAGTTGATTTTGAGTTTAATGTCCCGTTCAACAGCAAGGCTATATGAGACGTGAACCTACTGATTAACGTGGAATCCGAACCACATGAACTCCCGCCAGGAATCGAACCCGGGTCTCCCACGCCAAAGGTGCGTACGCGAATCCTTTAGTGACGAAGGGGCTCACAGAGAGTTTAAAGAAGGGAACTTTATATGTGATGGCTGTGTGCACAACTGCTGCAGAGAGTTTAAAGAAGGGAACTATATAAGTGATGGCTTTGTACACGACTGCTTCAGAGAGTCTAAAGAAGGGAACCTTATAAGTGATGATTGTGCAGACTGCAAAGAATTTAAAGAAGAACTTACCCATTGGTGCCCACCCCCCTCATGTCCATGACGCACCCCCCCTCAATTGCCTATCAGTAGGTGTTCTTCCATGAAAAAAAAAATCTTTTCGATTAATTTTTACACCCTCTCAAACATATTTATCTAGATTTTTAACCCCCCCAAACATTTCAATGACGCAGTTTGCGTCATAGCCCCCCCCCCTTGTGGGCACCCCTGACCCATGTACACGACGAGGACGCGACGATCAAGGATGGAAAATTATGATGACCTTGCTGAACGCGAGAATCATGTGGCTCGTGAAAGACGTAGATTATGTTTTCTGAATTGTCTACTGAGTTTCCTGAAGTTTCAAGATCAACACTTGGGGAAATTGAATTACATCACATACTTCACACTTGACAGGAGGTTTAATTGCGCTTCATATGTTTTAGAGCTCACAACTCCACAAACAATGAACGGTAGAGTCTATCTAGCAGTGTAGGGGTGAACGATGTTGAATGAACAGTTTTGCCTTATCCTCTCTTCATCATCTCACATGGTTCTCCCTTGGTCGCTTAGCAAAAAAGCTCTCATATGATTGCATAATATAAATGAACAGTTTTCGAGCTCATCCTGTGGGTGACTATCCTCACTACGGTTCATTGACGTCATTTTTTCTCTTAGTTTCATTGCAATTGAATTTAGTACTTACTGACCAAATAATATGTAGCTAAATTAATAATAACAAAAGTAAAACAGAAAGCATGTGCTAGTTTTAAGTATTTTTCTGTGGTAATTAGAAAATTATTTAGCTGATTAAAAAGAATGCATTTAACTCTCTCATACACTAAACTTCGACCAAGATAAAGTTTGCTTCAACAAGCAACAACCAATGACCTTCTTTTTAACTTATTAGTCTAATATTACAATAATTACTGTTATTATTAAGTGGTACTTCATGTACATTTTAATAATAATAATAATAATAATAATAATAATAATAATAAATACCTGCCAGTCCTTTCACTGGTGAGTTGAATAGCAGTATTAAGTACTATTTGTCTTGTTTTAAATTGAGGATCATAATACTTACTAAACTGATTGAAGAGGTTACCAAATTTTAAAATTTGATTAAATTATACGAGCTCGTAATCTGCATGACGACTAATAGTGTATATGGTAAGTGACAGGTAAGCGAATAAAATTACCAATTATCATATACATATAATGTAGAACCTTAAATTCTATATTTTTATCAATAACTATGACTGCTTTGTGTGTGTGTGTGTATGTGTTAAGAAAACTAAATGAAACTCTTGGATGACACACGCACAAACACTCTACTAATGTAATTCATACCCACTCAAAACACACATTTTCTCAAGGAAGTTGTAAATTTTAACATCTGGCGTTACACTGTTTTACCCAGAGATATTGATATTTCCCTTAACTTGCTAAGTTTTACTACGAAAAAAATACACAAATGGTAAATTTACTTGTATCATTATTCATCATTTCCAGTACACCAGAGTAGATTACATAAATTTACAATGATAAAAAACTTGAAAACTGAAGACTGATATTAGAATCTAATATTTAAATGTGTATGGCTCAATTGACTTTTTTTTTTTCATTAGTAACGTTCCCAGTCTATCACAGTTTTGGAAGATTAATCTGAAATTTATTTTTTAAATAAATAAACTGAAATATTTATAACCTATTTTGCAAATTAGTCTCATGAGATTATAATTCTCACTAGTCCTCATGATAAAGCGCTCATTTTGGGTTTAAATGTTCTTTGTTTAGATTCTAAATTAGATCCATCTGTAGCGAACATCGTATTCGTTAGTTATTTGCGGTATCCTTGTTTCCTCAACTTTATAATATGTCACATTGATTTGACAACCTAGTCTTCCGTACCATGCGCTGCTATCAGCTGAAGGTATTCCACTCCTTTTCTTCATCCGCTCTCTCGCTTAGTAACAACTAAACTCTTATTGGCTCAACACGTGAATTAGTCTAGAGTGTAATCTTTAAATCGCATTTTTGCCACGGATCACGACATTTTGGTAGCACTATAGCACATAGCACATTTTGGATATATTTTTCATATATCTTATTTAAATTTTACTCTTTCTGTTCTTTATGCTAAAGGAAACTATAAGACAAGAAATGAGTGACAATGGTGTATCATGCCTAGCATAAATGAGGTTTGAATCTGCGGCAGACAAATTTTCAGATTACCGTACCAGCTTAACACCTTAAACGGCTCCGTGCTTGCTTACTTTCTGTAATCTCCTTTCCTCTTTACTTTGAAATGCATAACCGTGGAACATTAAATTACGAAGTTAGTTACCATTCATATTAGTTACACAAAGGTCCAATACTCAAGTAAGTGTCCTAGCAACTATCCAGTTGCAGAGATTTCAGCGATAAATATCGCCATCATCAGTATATATTATTTCAAAAACCGTTGCTTGAAGAACTATATTTTTGATAAATCAGTTATGCAGAAGTAATGATAAAGTAGTGATTACTAATGTAAACATAATCATTATTTCTACAAAAACGTGATTTATCAAACATTAATTCTTCGAATAACACAATTAAAAAGAAGTACGCATTGATGATGGGCAAAATTTTTTACTGAAATGTTTGTGACGTACTGTTACTCGGATGCTTGCGTGGGTTTTGATTTTTTTATTAGTATTACTATTATTTGACATGTATTTTTTTTCATTAAATAATTACTATTTTTATTGTTAGTAACGGGTAAATACGTAACCAGGACAGCTAATGATGGAGCACTAGTAAGAAAAAAATTTACAAGAGTGATTTGAATTCTACAGTGTAATTCTTTTAATTCTTACAATTTATTTTAGATGTCCCTGATGAGTTTGTACACATTAATAATCAATAAATTACGAACAATGATTGTATTTTCATTATTTTCCTACAACGAATAAACCACCAGATTATTTCTACCAGATAATACAATAAATCAAAATTTTTAAAGATTTAATACCTGATGCGTACATACACATATATTAATCACTAAATATATATTTTTTCCTATGCATAATTTAAATTAAAAAAAAAATCCTATGCCACTGATAAATTAGTTTTCTTTATTACCTTTATGTATTTCTAAATCATAAATAGTAACAGACTAACCTCTCATTAGTCGTTTCCTTTCATATATATATATATATATATATATTTTAAATAATGCCAGCAGACAATCTACACGAGCTTATATGGTTTCATTGCAAACACAGAAGGAAGTGTTTTCAAATTGTTAAAAAAAAAGTCATGTTGAAGATGCAGTATTTAAAATGTTTTGAATTTCTCGATGTGTTACAATGTCAGTATGTCTCATGTATGTATTTATGTATGTGTATATATACGTAAAAGTGTTGTGCTATTGTTGGTGTACAAGGAAAGAAATCCATATTCATTACACAGTATTTATATATAAAGAGGTAGATAGATATAGAACGGAACAATACCCTATTGTGACAGAACGAGGCTTGCGTCACCGGTACCTTTGGAGGTGCCATTGGTTCTCAAGTTAGAATTTCGTCGCTCATTCTCTGCAAGAAGAAAAACAAACAACATACGCAAAAATAAAAAACATGAAGAACGGCTTACAAACACAATTTGACACAACCAGAAACACAAACAGAATATTTACTGATTGCTGTCAAGTCAACGGGACGAACGTTAAACACAAAACAAAACAAATAAACGAAAACAAACATATGCGGTAATGTTGTAATTATTTGGCATGCTTTGCTTACATCATGCATCAACAAGATTAAAACTGTTTATGCCTAGGTACGTGTACATTATTAGTTATGGGGATATACTATATGATATTTAGTTGCTGCAGAAAAAGATATAAATGGAAGAAGGTTGATACTTTATAATATTTTAATCTTAGCCAATATTTATCATGGTTGTTAGTTAATGAAACCGCTTGATCAGAGCCGATTTGCATTGATACTAGCACGGCTCAACTTCTGAAATTTAACAATGGATATATGTGTCACATGAATATGCAATAATAACTACGTATCAGAAATAATAAGAACAAAGTTTGACAGTATAACAAAATGGTATTAAAAACGTAAGAATTCGTGCAATAGTATTCTTATCATTGTTTGCATGATTGCTGTTTATACGGATGGTACATTATAGATCCTAATGATACCTGTAAACAAATAAATGAAAGAAACAATTCACAGTAAATATGATTTTAGTGTCAAGTAAATACTTACAAAAAATGCATTAGTGTTTATGTAATGTTCAAAGTGAGACAATATTTTTACGTAACAATATATTCAATCTACTCAAGCAGTTTGATTCGTTAATCGATAATCTCGAAATAGAAAAGAAAATTGAATTCTATAGTGCTTCTGCACTAGAGTTTAGCAAGATACATGGAAATATATTGTACGTGGTACTTCTGCTGTTTCTTAAAATTAAATAATAAGTAGCATGACAGAAATGTCTTCCCTGTTTGGAAAGTTAATAAATTCAAAACCACAGAAGATACGGTAATTGTTTTTGTTTCCTTTCTTTTTACTTCTTCGAAGTACATGGAATGTCATTTTAAATCAACTTGTTTTGAACAAGATATCAATCAATTGGTAACCTCCATTGTTGATATAAAAAATCTGAAGCTGATGCGATTTTTTTTTTTTTTTTTTTTTTTTACAAATCCAACAGAAATATGTACGATATTCTCCCGAAAACGCTATGGTACACACTAAAATCGCACATGCACCATTGTTGAACAATACGTTTCCCATCCGAAGATGTGCCCCTCCAAAAACAGAGATATTCTTGGTGCGGTAGAACGGGAAGCTTCTCGATTTGGAGGGGCATACTTTTGGGTGGTGAGCATGTATTTCGTTTAGTATCACTTTCACACTATGTATCACTAATGAAAGCTACCACTTGCTTGATATTTTGTTCAAAACACGTTGTCTAAAATGGCATTTTATGTACTGCGTTGTCATAATTAAAGTATCGCTGTTCAGAGGACTCGTACCCAGTGTACGAAGTGCAACCAAACTTAGTAGAAGTATATTTGGAAGTATGCAGAAGCGACTGGTGTGCTAACAAAATTACTTTCGATTTTCACCACCAAGGGAGATTGTGGCGCTAGACAATGCCAATTAAGTACAGTATGGAAGAATAAATGGGAAATTATAAGAAATACTGGAATTATCTCATCTGTGGATCTTGTGAGATTGATTAGTAATGTTTTTAAGATCCCATTTTCTAGTGCTTATCACGCGCGTTTTGGGTGGGGGTAGGTTGGGTTTAATACTAGGGGTACCGATAGCTCGGGAGTATATTCAACGATGTCACTATGACTTTCACATATTTAGAACGCTACACTACTAGCGCTTAGTAGCACTGTTAAGTATTGCTGAAACATATTCTCGTGTAAGTAATGACATCTTCCAAGAGAGTTCCGTTATTGCTATATGCTTAACCAACGCGCCTTCCGCTAGAAGATTCGGGTTTGATTCCAGATGGGAGCTCATATGGTTTGGATCTCACGTTAAGCTGTAGGCCCATGTCTCATGTAACCTTGGTGTTGAAGGGGACGCTAGACACCAATCCAATCAATTGTCGTCTCAGACTAATATTTGCTGATGGGGTTTCAGTTGTGCAGCAAACTATGGTGCTGATATTGCCAGAACGAGGCTTATTAGTGAAACTGTATTATATGTAGAAAAAACAATGCTGGTCCCATTCATGTGTACCACCGTCAAATTGGGTTATGTCATCGTCCAATTACACCATCTGATTTGAAAAGAATGGTGAGAAAGCTGAGGAGATCGGCATATTAGCGGTGAAACCAGGGAGAGGTCGTAAGACTTTGCTACTCCCATCGTGGAAGAATTTGTAAATTACAATATCATGGTACCGGTAAGTGCGAATGCAGTATCAAAAAAATCAGGACATACCATATTCAACTATCTGGAAAATTTCCCGGAAAGTTCTACACTGCTATTCATACAAGTTAACACTAATACAAAATACATAAACTGAATCCCGCAAATGAAGAAGCTTGTACAACGTTGACAGTGTCATTTAGTGTTCGTATAGAAATGGACAATGCTTGGCCATGGAATATTCTGTAATGTGATAAAAACCCACTTCTATCTGAGTGAGACAGCAAACACCTACAATTGTTGCATATGATCTAGTGAAAATCAATATAGCATACACGAGGTGCAATTGTATTCCCAAAAAGTTCCTCTGCAGTGAGGGTTTATTGCTCAGCTCATCGTTGGACCGTACTTCTTTGAAAACGATGGTCCACGTGGGCCTGAGACGAGGGATGTTACTTCTCAGACATATGCGAATATGCTAACTATATTTGTTATTTTTCAGTTGCAGCAACATCGGTGTCTTAAATCAATCACTTTCGTTCCTGACGGAACGACCACACATGTTGCGCGTAACCTGCAGCCGAGTCCTCGTCAACATTTTACAAATGACAGGATTAGTAGCCATTTCTTTGCATTTCCGTGGTCAGTCCAATCACCCAACTTAACCTCTGTAGCTTTTGATTGTCGGGGACTTGATATATCTAGTGTATCATTGACGTATTCTGACTCCAAACATTTTGAGTCAGAACATCATTCAACAGGCTCAAGCTACGAGACTGCAGAACAATTACGTTCTATAATTGAACATGTTCTAGATTGGATTCTGTTTCAGGAATATCAGGATGGAGTTCAAATTGAACAGTATCCCATACCTCATTATGCAGATACAGATTAAGCCGTGAGTACGGTGCTATTCTTGTGTAAGTGCGTTTACATGCACAGCCATGTCGATATTTATCAGTAAAAACCTTACTTCCACATTCCAGTTTTCGATTTCCTTTTTGCTTATTTTTTTCTTCTTATCCCCCACCCTAACACGCATGGTAGTCACTAGATCAAGGAGTATTAAAATGACTATAATCAATCCCATGGGACCCGTAGGAGACAATTACGACATTTCTTATAATTTCGCATCGATAGTGCTGTTTTTCTCTATTGAAATGGTTTTATTTAAATGTTATTAGTGCATAAAGAAAGTCATTGACGTATAAATTGAGAGCAGTGCTAATGGCCACTTTAGCAAGTAAAATAAAATACTTCAAGACGCCGCTGTAATTCAAAAAATTAAGGATCATTTTCTAGGATCACGGTCCTCATGATCAGCTTTCTTAAGTCTGAAAAATAAAATCATGTGAGAACGTGAAAAGGATATAAAAAGTGATTCGAAGCAAATACATCACTTTATGTCAAAGACTCCTACGCAAATAAAGCGTCGTTACTCACTGAGTAGCTAGTCACTGCTCATGTTATTTCTCTTTCTTTCCAACCGGTGGTAGTGTGAGATAAGAAAAATGTTCCACTTCAAATGGGTTAATTTTCCCCTTTGTCTAAGTTGAGTGCAGGTTTAAAGTGTGAATGTAAAAAGATGTCTTTAATTTTGCGTTCAATCGTAGTTCTTCCTTCCTTCCTTTTTTTTTTTTTTTTTTTTTACATTAATCACATATTAGTAACATTATCTTTATTCTTTCTAAGATATACTGATAGTCCATATAATTGTTGAGGAATAACAGTCCTATTAGCCTTTGCCTTTTCGCCTTTCCACATCGTTTTCATCTTTATAACCTTTTCCAGACTTAAGAAAGCTGAAAATGAGGCCCATTATCCTCAAAAACTTTCCTTAATTCTTGGAATTACAATGAAATCTAGTTTTACGTCCCACAGATATGCCGGCTAGGCTAAAGGAGACGATGATGATGAGAAATGAATGAATGCTGGGATCCCAAGAAAACCCACGCACACGGGGTTTGCCCACCACAAAGCTCATTTGACACGAGCTGGGATCGAACCAAGGACCCCATGCACCAGACGTGCCACTGAGCCACCGCTGGTCCCCTCTTGGAATTACAGTGTTGAGTATAAAACATTTTATTTTACTTCCTATAGTAAAACTGTTCGTGTTTATTTAAATTAAGAATTAATTTTTGTGATTAGATGATAATTCATTTCCATTGTACTTTTTAATGAGATGAATTTAGATACCATTTATTCGAGTAAAACTATTACAATTGTACTATACATACCAGGACCTCATTAAAACTTTCATGGGTTATTTAGTAAAAGTACAATTTTATCATATAGTATCCATTTATTTGTTTAGTTAATTTTCAGGAATATTGTAGTACTTTTAATAACTTATCAAAGTAACTAATTTTGTTGTAGAATTTTTTTTTTTTTTTGGCTATTTTTAAATATACATTTCACTTATTGATTTGAAGATTTTCTTCGTATTGAAAGTACATTAAGAAATTCTAAGAGACGAAAAAGTTGTTTATAACTTCTCTTCAGTTGTAAATTCATGAAGAATATAATAACATATGGAACATACTGGTTCTTTTTTGGGGACAGAACAAGAAGCGAATCTACGAACGAAAACAAACAAACATATGATGAACAGCTGGTGATTTTTTTCCAATATATTTTTCTTTCTTTCTTTCGAGTTCTACCTTGTTTTTCTATGAATTTCAATACCGTACCTTCTTTGTGGTTCATGCACTGGTCTGGGGGATGAGCGGGGTCTTTGGGGAGGGAACAGTATTTTCTTCTTTGTCTGAATGATTCATCAACAGCATAGGAATTGTTTCTTCGCAGGTGTCGCCTAGCAAAAGTAAAAACACAAATAATACTATGATCACAGTTTGTAAGAATTATGCCTTTTCCTCGTACAGCGACAGCCGCCTTGTTATATACAAATACATTTGTACTAAACTTCTGAAGTTGAACGAACAGAATGCCATGCAGTATTGCAATATGTTGGTCGTTCCGTCAACTATTCACAATGTTGCTATCTCTGCCTATATTTCAATTGAACAGTCCTTATCTATTATTTAGATTTTCACTGATGAAATCATATATATGAAATGTGCCGTTGATCCGTGTGAAACATGGAAAAAAGAAGAAGAAAAGCGATAAGGGAAGCCTTCGAAATGTGATGCTATAGAAGGATGTTGAAAATTAGATGGATAAGATGTCAAATGAAAGAATGAGAACAAAAGCCATCGAAATGTGATGCTATAGAAGGATGTTGAAAATTAGATGGGTTAAGATGTCAAATGAAAGAATGACAACAGAAGCCTTCAAAATGTGATGCTATAGAAGGATGTTGAAAATTAGATGGGTTAAGATGTCAAATGAAAGAATGACAACAGAAGCCTTCAAAATGTGATGCTATAGAAGGATATTGAAAATTAGATGTGTAAGATGTTAAATGAGAGAGTACTGCGAATGACAGGAGATGGAAAGGAATATACTGAAGAATATCTAAGAGAAGATTGGTTGGTTAGATTTGAGTTTAGCGTTATTTTCAGCAGCAAGGCTGTATGAGACGTGTACCTACAGTTTAATATGCGATGCGAACTACATGAGCTCCCTCCGGCAATGAATTCAGATCTCCCTCGCCAATCGAAAAGATAGTAGGATTGGATACATTATGATATATAGAAGAATCACACTATTGGTTATGGAGATGATGACAGAAGGAATATTACGTAGAGAAAGGGTGCGATTTAAATATATGGACTAAATAATAGAAGATGTAGGGGGGAAAAAGTATAGTGAAATGGCGAAGGATGGGAAAGAGTGGAAAGCTGTATCAAACTAAGATTGATAATCATCGAGAAGAAGAAGGCGATTTTTACAATGCTTGCAAGAAAGAAGAAAAAAAAAAAACAACCTAGTGAACGATCTTTGTGAATAAAACTAGTTTTCAACGTATTTACACTTCATCATGTATAATAACAAATTGAAAAGATCGTTTCAGTTACTTTATGTATGTTCATCAGGATTATATTATATTATATTTTCATTATTCGTATGGAGCTTCCTTGTGCAATATGATCTTTGACACGAGAGATCCGGGGTCGATTCTTGGTGGGAGCTCATGTGGTTCGTATATGTTAAGTTATAGCCTGTATACCACGACTCATATAGTCATATAGTCTCGCTGCTGAAAGGGACGTGAAACTAAAATCAACCTGTCAATATTCGTGTGCACTATGTCGTAACAAAAATATTTCATCTGCGAACATCTCTTTGTCCTATTTATGTTAACAGCTACTTTTATATATACAATTAAAATAAATCTTGTACAATTTTCTAAGATAGACACATTCTTTCTTAAAACGCAAATCACTGCCACACTCTGAAATTAATTCATACTTGAACAACCTAACGTATTGCAATATTTACTGAATATAGGTCTCGCTGAGAATATGCAACGCCATAAAAAGATACATTCCTCTGCAAAGATGACCAGTCTTTCTACACTATTTTCTAACTAAAAGACGTTTCGTTGTCAAGACAGTTTGTAAGACGGTTATTTTTAGTTTCATTGAGTAAGCATGTGGATCTAATTAAAATTTAATGAAAAATTTCCCAATCGGAATCTGAGGATATGAGTTTTGATTTAATGAGTCGGATGGATCTTCTATTATATGCCCAATATGCGATTCAATATTGTTTGTGTTGTGGACGTCCCACAAAAAACAAGTAAAAGATCGGACGAAACAAAGATTTTTATCTTTTGTGTAGGCTTATAAGAGAAGAAGGCACATTAAAGTTACTTGAAGTGTCAGAATAATAAAGAGTGTACAATATTTAGATTCATGTGAATATAACAAATTTTTTTAATGAGTTTTTGAATGGAATTTAAAGTCTGACACAAGAATTGGTTTTATATTTGACTCCATTAAATGAAAGGAAGAAATTAATGGAAGCTTACAACGATAATATGTATGTGTTGTAAGGATATTGGTCCGGTACATAAGATACTTGTTTTTATTGATAGACAGACCTATACATTTATGCTGTCAAATGTTACTGTGGACATACTTGTACATTTAGGCTGTTAAGATATATTAAGTGTGGACGCCGCTAATGATAGATGTGTTGTGTACATTTATGTTGTTAAATAAAATAAGTGTGAGAACGCAATCTTATAAGGATGTGTTTTTGGAATTATAGCTAATATAAATGATAAGTATTAAATAAATTCAGTGCTTTAACAGAATAAAGGAATAATTTAATTTCTTCGACTAATTGTCGTAGAAAGTTTTGGTGTTAAATAAATTAAGTTTAATCGAACAGGAGCAGCAATAAATATCATAATGTTTGTTGCAAGCTACATGAAGATATAGAAGATACTTAGGAACTCAGTTGTAACTTTTCAAAGTACTAATCTAAAAATTGTCACTACTGTGTGCACATTATATATGCTTGTATTTTAATCAAGTTTAATTTTCTTTTTAAAGATAAGTTTTGTAGATCTTATACATCAAGTAATGTACATCTGTGTCTAAATGTACATCTGCATTTGCTGAAATTTCACTGAAACCATTCAATGAATTGAAAACAAATTTTAAATGTTCACAAGATTCCTCAGATTTGTTTAGAATCACAATTTAAGCACTTAAATCGAAAATTATGAGTTTATCATAAACTGGTCTAACAATTTTACTATTTGTGCATTATTAATTCTTGTGTGTTTTATTAGAAGCTTAATTTCTTTAAAAAATTATTGAGGTAAATTTTACCAATAGGAGATAAGTTTAGTAATAATTTAGCAGTTTTTCCAGAGAGAATGTGTAGTGAAGAAATATGGCAGATAACCTTTTATGGGAAATCATTCTCAAATAGTTTCATCCATCTAAATTTAACTCTTCTCTGATGAAGCGTTCCGTTACCCACATTCAAAGTTCTGAGAAAAAAAACACATGTTTATTAACCTTAGAAAATGTATTTATAAATTGAAAATTGTAAGTAATTACGCAATAAAGATCATGAAATATGTGTTTGCTCAAGATAAGTATTTGAAAAGTTACTGAATCTAGTAGTATTCTTTTAACATGCACTATGATTTAAAGTTTGATATCGATTAACTAAATCTATCAGATCTTTTCATGATTTACAAAGAAAATACCCACGAGTTTTTCGATTTATATCTCGAAATTAAATTGGATTGTTCAAAAATTTTGATTTTCTTTGCCTTTAAATTCTGTTTGGATCCTAGCTTCCTAACTTTGTTGCATCGAAATGCATGCACATGTACAGTAAGTACACTTATGTCCAAAATAATTGTCACATATCTATAACTGTCTTCTTGTAAGAATATAATTTGATAATGATTTTGCAGTGTACTTTTAATACCGATACTGTGTGTATAATCGGGAATTGTATATTTGTGGTAAATTTCATAAGAAAAGAATTATAAATACCAAAAATTAAAATGTTTAAAACGTTGCTAAATGGACAAGAAAGTTTTATTGCTCTTATTTACTGCTCTTTTGACATGAAATTTGCCACATACATGTCTTTGCCGATTATACACATACCAACATTATAAGAAATACCGGGCGAATTTGTAACCAAATTATATTCCTACAACAACATATTTATAGACATGTGACAATAATTTTGAACATGCGTGTACATGTACAGTAAAGTAAGTAAATATATTAGTTAATAGACAAATATGAAAATCTTAATGTTTATTAAATAGACAGTGGTACATAATTATCAATTTCACATTATCGACTCATTACTTCATAAAGTACGTTACTGTCAACTTTAATTTGGCCGAATTTACATCAAAAGAAAGGGGGAGAAAAGCTAACTTCTTTAGGAGAAAGGTAGAAATTTATAATTTCTTTCTTTAATAAAACAAACTTTAAGCAGTGTTATGGTGGAAATATCTTCTATTATAGTTTTCTGCATTAATATAAATTCGAATATTCTATTTTATATTCTTTGCAAATTCCGTTTTTTAAAATAATAAATCATTATTATCGTTTCAAACAATATTTTTATGTTTGTATTTCTTAGAAAATTTTACTCTTTAAGGAGCATGATTAGAACCTTCAATCTATTTATTTGTGCTTATTGCGACTTAATTTTTAAAGTCTAATGTTTCCAACATCAAGAAATGTGTCGCTGAACGTTCATAAACGATTTATTAAGACACTGTTATGGAGCGTGGCGCTTTACGGATCAGAGACGTGGACATTGAGAAAAGCTGAAATATCCGAGATGGAAGCATTTGAAATGTGGTGTTGGCGAAGAATGCTGCGCACATCTTGGACCGAAAGGAAAAGGAATGAAGACGTACTAAAGGAAGCTAACGAAGGACGACAGATCATGAAGATAATAGCAAAAAGAAGAAACAGTATGCTTGGCCATCTTATTCGGCACTCCGATTGGATCACTGTGCTGATAAAGGCAGAAGGAAAACCAGGAAAAGGAAGACTAAGGATAGAATATCTAGATGCAGTTATAAAGAAGAGACCTTATCAAAGTATAAAACAGCTCTCCCAAATGAGAAAAAAAGTTTTAAAATGTCTATGTTGCCTACCAACCTATGGTTGAAGTGAACAAGAATAATATTGTTTCCAATGTCTATTTACCAATTATTGAAATCTATTATTGAAGCAGGCGTAAGTGATGTTCTACTATTCGACTTAACGTGCATTTGCTTTGTATTTTTTTTTTAATTTGCTAAAAAAATCAATCGATTCTAAGAAAGCATGGCGTATGCATTCTTTGAGGCTTAAACAAAGTAACTTCCAAATAATAAAGAAGATAGGCGTATGAGAGAAGGAGGTGAATTCAACCCCAAGATAAAAAGTTTACTAATATCTTTCATAACAACTTTCATAAAAATTAATTTGGTATTGATGCAAAAGAATTATACGTTTAGGGCTTGACAAACACTCCGATTTCTTGGCATTAAAAAAGGTCAAAGTTTTTTTTTTTTTTTTTTTTTTAACTGAAATTGACGCATCTTTAATCGAATTACTAAAATGATGAGTGGAAATACTAATTCCATTGATTGCATCCGTATGCAGATTTCTATGGGATAGTTTCGGCCACTTAAGCTGTAGCCTTGTTCACAATTAAAGTTAAATTAGTTTAAAATCGAATCATTTTACACACAAAATTTGCACTTTTAGGAAACGAAATGAAATGTTTGAGTTTTACGTTCCATGATTATGCCGTGTGAACTAAACGATACGGTGATGATGAGAAATAATTGAAAATGGTGAAATAAAGAAAGTTGAAGGCAACGGGAGAACCCGAGAAAACCCACGCACACGGTATGTGTCCATCACAAAAGCAACTTGGCACACGCTGGGATCGAACCTCGATTGTACTTTAAGGGCAAGGTCATAGTTGGAAAGAGACTTCTAGTTTATGTAGAAAAAAATGGTAATTTCTTTGTGAAAGAAATTAAAATTTAACACTATAACAGGCCTGTACACAGCCCGTGCTGTTTCGTTTCATTTCACATTCAACTTGTTTTGACATGTGGTTCAAAGATAAGGAAGTAAATTCTTTGATGAGATATCAGAATAAATTTTCCACTTACTTTTCGAATTAAAACCTACCTAAATAAATTCTGAAATCTAAATTGAAAATCTTTTTATTAAATTGTCAAATTTTGCCAAATATTTTCGAACTTTTGCCTTTGTGTTTTACAGGACGTATTTTAAGCCAAATTTTACAATTCTGAAAGGAATTTTATGAAATGAAAAGGAAATCTTTATGTTCTTACCTTCCTCGGTTATGCCAGCTAGAATAAAGGAATCGGTGATGATGAAAAATGAAGAAAATGGTGGAGTGAAAAAAGGGGAAGGAAACGGGAAGAACTGTGAGAAAGCTCGCGCACACGGTGTTTGTCCACCACAAAGTTCGCTTGGCGCGAGCTGGGATCGAACCAAGGACCCCATGGACCAGTGATGAACGCTCTACCACTGAGTCACCACGGCCCCACAAGAATTTTAGGTAAGTTACAATTTTTTATTTTATTTTATTTTATTTTACAAACTATTACATCTATTACCACTGAGATAAAGTTTAACATAGGCTGATCAGAAGAATATCAATTTTGCAATTCAATTTGTTGTCATGTTATCGAAGTGATAAGTAAAAATTCATTTGAGTAGGGAAAGCTATGTGTTTGAAAAATTAAAAAAAAATAATATTTTTTTTTCTTGAAAAAGTTTATAAGTAAAAATAAATATGACAAGCTAAGCGGTCTATCGTGTACGAAGGCAAGGCTAAATTATATTAAGATACAAACATAATTAGTGCTTAACTATAAAGAAACAAAAAGAATGAAAACACATAAAATATACGTATAAATGAGATTGACACATTTTTATTGTAAGTAAGCACTTAATATAATTAATTCTCAGCAGTGACTTAAGCCTAATTTATAAATATCGTGCAAAGAATGTACAAAGAAGCAAATTAGTAACATTGGAAATAACAAGCTGAAATGAAAGAAAGAAATAATTACAGATTAAATTTAATTAGCTCTATATAAAAATAAGAAAACTAAATATTTTATATTGTGCAGGAAAAAAATTAAAGTTATTGCAAACATGATTAGGAAGCTAGTTTATATATACAGATTGTCTCAAAAGTCTCTTGACATAGGATAACTCTGTTATTATAAGAGTTACAACAAAATGTAAGAGGAAAAATCACTTCCAAATATGATATTTTCAATCTAAGGTGAAGGATTTTTTTTTTAATCGGACGAGCCGTTTGGGCTAGACGCTCTTTATTTGTCTAATGTTAAATGATAATGCAACGTTGCCATTTACCTGGACCCACAACATGAGTGAATGAAATTACTGTTTGAAATGGGGACTGGCCATCGAGACATTAGCGTAAAAGACAGTAACTTCATTCACTTATATTGTGAGTCCAGTAAATGGCAACGTTCCATTTTCATTTAACAATAGGCGCATACAGAGTGTATAGTCCAAACGGCTCGTCCGATTTAAAATATTCCTTTACTTTAGATTGAAAACAACATGTTTGGAGACAGTTTTCCCTCTTGCATTTTGTTGTAACTCTGATAATAACCGAGTTATCCTATGTCAGGGGACTTTTGAGACAACCTGTATATATATATGTTCAGTATTGGAATATACACAACAGACTACATGTAAAATATTACAAACTCTTCAATAAAAATGTAAATAAATACATACATAAAGAAAAGGATTTGGAAACGTAGTCGGTAATCAATATTATTTAACACCATGCACAATTAAAGCTGACTCATTTTTATACAAGGGAGGAGCTACTGAAAATTCCCACTGTTTGCTTTCGAACAATAAGTTAGACATTTTTTTTCCCTTAAGCTAGAAGAACTTACCTGACATCTTTACAAACATGCATAATGCTATTGATGTAAATAATAATGCTGTTAATATTCAGTCATTGAGCCATGTTAATTGAACAAAATTTCATACTATATCATACTATATGAATCTCTCTCTTACTTGTGACTTTATGTTAATTTATGATCATAGTTTAATATTACTTATTGTATAGGATATAATATAATTTTTTTTTTTTTTTTTTTTTTTTAAGTAAGTCTTGAGCTATTAACCAGGAAAAGGTATTGACATCCGACGTTTCGAATGCAGACATCGCATTCATCTTTAGAAATTGTAATGAAGGGACCAAAGTTGTGAATGTGAGCATGTATATGTGGTGACTACTTAGGGACAGAGCAACGAATGGGGGTTTGTGATTGGCTGAGGGACGCTGGCTGCTGATTGGCTGTTCTTGTGACTACGAGAAATGACTGTTGAATTTGTATTTGTTTCTGAAATGGGCCGACCAGATAGGGCCCATTGAGACTGTTCCTCTCCCGTGAGATAGCTATGGCTTCCTTTATTATTCTGTCGCAAAAAAATGTTGCACTTGGCTACTATGGTGGTATTTGTAAAATCAATTCTGTATCCAACCTCTAGGCTATGCTCTGCTAGTCCTGACTTCTCGGGTTGCTGAAGTCTTATGTTGCTGTTGTGTTTTTTGCGTCGTTGTACTATTGTACGTCCAGTCTGTCCTATGTATGCTCTGTCACATTCACATGCTATACGGTATACACCAGGAGTGCGCAAGGGAAGGTCGTCTTTCACTGGTTTGAGTCCAATCAGAAGCCAACACTTCCCTCAGCCAACCACAAGCCCCCATTCATAGCTCTGCCCCTAAGTAGTCATCATATATACATGCTTACATCTACGGTCTCTTCATTACTATCTTGAAGATGAATGCGATGTCTGCATTCGAAACATCGGATTGGAAATACCTTCACCTGGCTGATACTAAAATCACGTCGACAGGAAAAATTCAATTCTTGCTTCATAAAAATGGCCATTGACAACTGGATGCTCTGAGACGTCATATTTTGCTTCTCATTTTCACTAACACGAATGATACAAACGCATGGAGGACCTTTTAACTTGAAATTCCTTGTAAGTTTTAAACTCATAGACAAGAAACAATGAAATTTTGCAGGCTGCAAATATCGTCAGGTGGGTTATCGTTTGACATACTTTTAGGATAACAACAAGTAATTGTTGCCAACCAAACAAAGTCCTTTTTGTGGAACTACTTCAAGATATTACATATTTCAAATCTACAAATTAAATGAAACTATATATGGCTACTGTTCAGTGTTGCAAACTAAGGACCTATCACAAGTATCATTAGAGTATCATAAACGACCGAATTCTGAGTGCCTCTACTACAATAGTAACGTAACATAGGAGACGTACTGGGCAGTGCATATCCAAAGTAATTTATTGTCCAGTACTATGATTATCATATGAAGTATTTCGAATAAATAAGAACAAACGTACAGAGACTTGAAAATTCTACCTTTCTTAAAAGGCTAATTTCGAGAAAGTGCTTAGATAAGTATCATACCTAATCACGAAGCTGGTTTTCAATGGATGTAAATATCGTAGTACTGTTTACAGCAATATGATATTTCAAACCGTTCTAAAATGAAAAATATGGATAGAGATTGCTACACTGATTAAAATAGCGTATTTATGGTATTTGTGGGAAATATTTAAAATGACTGTGGCTTTCCTTTCTTTCTTTGACATTACAGCAACAGTTTTTGGTAGCTGTAATTACAACTTCTTCCAATTACATGTTTAATCAGTAGGGCCTATTACAAACTGTACCAATATTGATCATATCTCCGAACGGTTTGAAACATTAAATTGCTCTTTACGTATGATCTTTACATCTACTGAAAATCCTCTAAATGATTAGATGTGCTAAGTATCTCAGTACATTTTTGAAATAAATTCTTTTGAAAGAAACCAAATGTTCAAGCCCTTGTAACTTTCTTTCTATTTATTCAAAATACCTCATAGGGGTCGCGGTGGCTCAGTGGTAGAGCGTTCACCTCTGGCGCGTAGGGATACTAGTTCGATTCCAGCTCGCTACAAGTGGATTTTGTGGTGGACAAACACCGTGCTCGTGGGTTTTCTCAGGGTTCTCCCGTTTCCTCCCACTTTATTCATTCCACCATTTCATTCATTTTTCTCATCATCACCATCTCCTTTAGCCTATCTGGCATAATCGTGGAAGTAAAACTGAAAAAATTTATTTCACTTCAAAATACCTCATATCATGATCACAGTGTTCGACATTTAAAGTACTGTGGGTGTGCATTTCCTCTTTCGTCTTATTTTCATTATTTCTATTGAAGAGATCTCGAAAGTTCGGTTTCTTCAAAGTTTGTGATACTGTAGTGTCCTTAGCTTGCAATAATGAATAATAACTGTAGTATTGTATATTTTCGTTTAACATTTATGTTAATGTAATAATCTGACCTAGTGAATTTGAAAAAATACAACCTTATGTTAGGCTGGCTACACTGATAGTCTAGTGGTATCGTAAAGTATCTCAGGAAGTCTCTCCTGGTGATATTTGCGTGGTACAAAATTTCAGAGTTTCTTTCTATACGTTAGTTTAAAAGTACAAGGACGTCTCAAAAGGAATGGTTCATTCTGTGTACAGAACAGACAACAGCCACTTCTCGATTGAGTGGTGGAATACAACTGATAACACATGGTGGTGTTGATCGCCATACAGATACAGCTCTCGTGAAAGCTAACCCTATATCTGATCGACTTGTTTTTTATAGCTTACGATATTGGAGACATAATTTTCCAATTCTACTGTATACTCCCTTGATTAACCCCAATCTTATAGACCAAGCCTCCTTGGGTAATTTCGACCCTGTTTTCACTGACTCTTCAGTTTTTGTAACTCCTTCTTACTCCAGTTTACGCGAGGATCTTCTCTGGACTGTCATCCACCTGCAGAACTTTGTTGATGATAGAATACATGGTTCTGTGTGTATTATTCTCCCTTTGAAATTTTTTTTTATCACATCCATTTTTTTCCCTCATAAATCCAAGAAAATTATACACATCTGCCGAAACAGTACTCTTTCAAGCTTTACCGAGCTCAACCTTGTTACAGGTCCTATACCTTTCAACTCTACACTAACATAATTTTTTCTTTCAATGAACAGCTTGTTATTCTAACCCAGATACAATGATCTTGAAAGCTATGCAGAAACTATTTACTAATCCGTTACTCTCATTCTCCAAGGAAGAAGCAAGGGTCTGACGTTATGCAGCAAACAGTTGGAAATGACCATTATAGAACTGTATGTTTTGTATTATCTTCGGAGAAATGTTATTAATTTTGTTAGAAGGGATGAGAAGGGATCGTTTTAGCAAAGAATCTGAAGAAATGTTACTATAGTCTAACCTCCATATCTTACCTTTACAACACGAAACAAATTAGCACAAATAAAGAAATTACTATAATTTGTAATGTTTCTACGGTAAGATTGGTTAATAAAGGCGAATTTAATAGTTCCAGTTAATTGAGTGGTTAAAGAAAGATTAACATAAAGTAATACCGGTAATATGGTATAAGAGGTTCAGCTGCACTTCCAGCTGAAACTGTGGAGATTGTGGCGCCGCCACTCAAGGAAGTTAGGTACTACGAAATACTAAAAGCAAGAACGAATCAAATTATTCAGAGCGCGCGAGCCTGATAGAATTAGCCAATGATACACTTAGCTACTGCCAGTAGCAGACGATGCAGTTAGTTACAACTCTAGCCGGTAGTGTCGCCGAGTCACTTTTGTTGCATTGTGGGAACGATTTGAATTTCCATTAGGAATCTAGGGAGTGGTTCAAAGGGTAATCAGTGAAGATGAAGTTTATTGATTAGTCTATGGTTGATTCAGTTTCTGTAAAACTCGGCATGGGCATATAAAATAATAAAAGCGGGATCTATTAAGGTAACAGTGTATAACACTTGGCAGAACAATATTGAATTATTGTTGATGCTGCATGAGAATTATGATGACACGTAAAATGGATTATGTTAGGTATGATGGAATTTCGAGAATAAATATGATATTTAATGAATACATAGTTGTATTGAATGTAGAAACTATAGTATTGATGTATAGAAGCTTTAACGGCTTAGATATTTGGAAATAGCACTTGAAGTAGGTTCACTCGAGCAGACGAACCTACCAAATAGAAAATTTATAACATGTGAAACACTTTTCGTGAAGGAATGAGAGTGTGAATTTAAGAAATTACTGTCAGTGCACAACATATTGATGTGAATTTTGGATTATAGTGAAAGTATTGTATGTATATGTGTGCTCTTCCACTATCCTCGTTTATACGTATCCCCCATCGCTGACGCACCTTCTCCGTACGAACGCACTCCCTCGCTAAAGCTTATGTCCCCCTGCTACGTTCCTGCTCTGATTTGATTAGATAACGTTCGTGCTTTTTAGTGGCCATCTAGCACAAGTTGGTTCGTGTTTTATGCGCTGTAATTTTTATGCCGTATGTTCAAACTGCATTTATACTGAGCCCGTTTGAAGTCAATCTGCAAGCAGTAATGGTGCTCAGCTAAAAGAAATACAAAACGCTAACCTGAAAATATAAGATATGTGTCAAAATTTGGTAGAACCATCTGCTCGAGTAATGATCTTGAAGTAATCAACTTTACAAGATTAACAGGGAAGGTTTAGCAGTACGTTTTTCTATTTGGCGGGTAAGGGGGTTGATCTTACTAATTTTGTTAGAAGGAAAAGTTGCCATTTTGACAATGAACCTGAAGAGAAATTACTATAGTTACTTTATTCTAATCACTATGTCTTTTCTTTACAACATGGAGCAAATGACCACAAATAAAGAAAAATAATATTG